>NC_140165.1:55795940-56164449 GCF_963971535.1 Notolepis coatsorum | reverse complement strand
GAGAGAGAGAGAGAGAGAGAGAGAGAGAGAGGAGAGAGAGAGAGAGAGAGAGAGAGAGAGAGAGATGAGTCTGTGGTCCAGACAGACAGAGAGAGAGAGAGAGAGAGAGAGAGAGAGAGAGAGATGAGTCTGTGGTCCAGACAGAGAGAGAGAGAGAGAGATAAGCAAGACAGCTAAGATGAGCCCCTAAAGGATATTCAACTTTTAATGGAAGAACAAAACAGATGGAAAAGATAACTTCACAAAGGCAACATGAATATACATAGATCCAAAAGGACAAAGATCAACACTTAAATCCAAAGAGAAGAGGGTCTATACCAGAGAAAACAAAGTAGCAAGGAGCCAACGGCCGACATCAGCTAAAGAGGCTAACTGCAAATAGAGTAGCCAGGTACTGACGCTAGCTCGACAGAACGTTAGCTACTTATAATTTTTTATTTTTTTGCTAGGCCCCCCTTCCCGCGAGGCGCTGTGCGACCGCACTGCTCGCACACCCCCAAAGCAAAAATAGACAGCTGTCCCTTACAGAAAGGTGAAATAAGGCAAAAACCATGACACACCCCTGCCCATTTTGACATCCTATGGATGGCTTAGACTTGATAGAGTACAGCAGCTTGCAATGGGCCTGGTCTACAAGATACACTACACCACTAAGATACCCATGTACATGTCGAAATACTTCCCAAAGTTCAGTGAATTCCATGACCACAACACCAGAGGGAGTTCCACAAATCATGTTCAACCCAGATTCGGCTCAAACAAGGGACTAAACATGTTTCGCAATTATGCCACAACAATGTGGAATGCCCTACCCAAAAAAAGATGTGAACCCCTACCCACATTCAAAACCGACGTTGACAATGTGTATTGTGGTGGACAATAACAGAGAATGTGAAGTTGAACACCTTGTGAGAATGGTTCATGTTTAACATAGCTTTAACATTAGTTCAACATTAATAAAGTAGTCAAAACGTGGGCCAAAATAATAGCAACTTCACATTCACATAGCGTTAGGTGGGTGTTTACAGGGAATATTAGCTAACATGCGCTTTATGCCACAACAATGTGGAACGCCCTACCCACAGCCGTAAAAACTGGCCACCGTAAAGGTCCAACCCCCCCCCCCCCCCCTTGCATGAAAATAACCAACATAATTTCTTTGGAGGTGGTTTTTTTAAATAACCATTTTAAATGTGTATTGTTACCTGTGTGTTTTTATCATAGAGGTGTGGTTATACTTTTAATAGACTACATGTTAATCTAATGTTAATCTTAATCAAGGATGAGGACTATTTCACTATACATGACGCATCATAACTTTTTGCTCGCTGATGGGGTCCCAGGTGGGGTATCTCCCAGGCCTTTCTGTGTGGAGTTTGCATGTTCTCCCCGTGCTCGCAAGGGTTTCCCCCCCGATAAGATAAACCCAATGGAAAAACATACACAACAACAGATCGCTAACGCTGTGGCGTCCTTGACGAAGACGGGCAGGAGCACTTGGATTGGTCCCCTGGCGCGGCCCTCGCCGATGCCTGTCTGCTCCCAGCTGCCCTTGGGGGGAAGGACGACGGGATGGGTTAATCGCAGAGATGAATCGCATCTGCGATCCTACAAAGAACAATGCATGCGTGTGTGTTCCGGTGTGTGTGTGTGTAACCGTGTGTGCTAACCGCTAAACATTGAGGATAGTTGCATGCCAATTAAAGACCTCTGAACAGGTCCTGCATTATCGGGGAGCTGACCGACGCCGGATCCCTGCGCCGACGTACCACCCTGGGCAGAGGGTATGGTTGTCCTCCTAGGATCTTCCGCTTCGATCCTCGGCCAAGAAGCTTAACCCCCGGTTCGTCGGCCCCTTTGAGATCCAGAAGGTGCTCAGTCCCGCGGCGGTGAGTCTTAAGCTTCCTGCGTCCATGCGCATTCATCCCGTTTTTCATGTGTCCCGGGTTAAACCTGTCTCTCTCAGTCCCCTGATGCCTCCTGCTCCGGATCCGCCTCCTCCTGAGATGGTGGACGGACACCCCCAGTGGAAGGTCCGTCAGCTCATGGACGTCCGACGGCGGGGACGGGGGTTCCAGTACCTGGTGGACTGGGAGGGATACGGTCCGGAGGAACGGAGCTGGGTCTCCCGCTAGCTCATCATGGACCCCGCCCTGATCACCGACTTCCATCGGTCCCATCCGGGGACGCCGAGGCCGGGCAGGTCGCCGGGTGGCTCACGTGGAGGGGGGGGTACTGTGAGGATTGGTCCGATTACGCACGCTTCCAGGTACCAATTACCTTCGCGCACCTGAAGTGAGTTTCTAATCAGCTCGGTGGAGCCCTTATATACTCTTGGGTTCTGAACGTTCGGTGTCGGGTCGTTTTGGGCTTACCACTAGCTGCTGCTTGTTTTCCTCCCGTGTTGTACCTCGTCTGTTTTCTCCAGGCCGTCTATGGAAGTCGCCGCTGTTGCTTCTCTCTGCCATCCGTTGGATCTGTGCCTCGTTGCCCGCTTTGCGCAATTGCGCCTTGGTGAGTTTGGAAACGTACTTTTTTGGATGCTCTGTTTTTTCTCACATTTTTCTGGACTCGGGACCTATCTGTTTTTTGTGTGTTTGGTATACACTGAAGATTTGTCGCTTGTGTTTGTACTGGACTCAGCTAAGGAAGACTGGACTGCCTTGTATTCCATTCGCTCGTGTGTTGACATTCTCTCTCTCTCTCTGTTCCTTCCCGAGTGGATCTTCAAGTAGCTGCAGAGCCGCAGAGTCAGAGGCGCAACGCCACAGTGCCGTCTCTGCTCTGAGACGAGCTGCAGAGCCGCAGACTACTCTGCCCAGGAACATTCTCCCCTTGTGCTTTTTGTTGTTTTTGCTATTCTCTGTTATTGGAAATAAATATGCCCTGGTTTTTTTGGCTAACTCTGAACTACCTGTCTGTGCCGTGCTGTTGGGGTTGTTAACAAACCATAACAGGGGCTACCTTAACTGAAGCTACTCTGTGGGTCCTAGACAGCCCTCCTGCTAGCCGAAACATACAACAACGCAGGGTGCTCTAACCACCAGTCCTCTTCAAGCCACGCTGGCTGGGCACCTCGCTGGAGGGGATAACGTTAACATAAGCCAACTCTTGGCTATACCGCTTTCTTCTAGGATAACTCGTTGTATCACTAGGGTTATTCAGTGGGGACATGCAACACGCTACTACGCTTATATTTCTAGTATAACCCATAATATATTCAAGTTCAATACATTCACCCGCGTGATCCACTATGGGGCTCTTCCAACGACACGACCACCCAGGTCCAAGTCCAACGTCGAAGAGGCTGGTTCTCTCCACTTCCGTTTCAGTTGACTTGCTTCTCCTCATGCCTCTCTCGTGCGCTCCGCCTGCCACCGCCGCCCCCTGCTGGTACCGCCAACTAGCCCCACAGGAAGAACTGGGTGGATTGAATATGATTCAGTTTACTGTTTATAATCCATATTCCAGCCGGTGAGAGAAGGAGAAACTTGCGTCATTGTTCGAGAGAATATCAATGGAAACTAGTTAATATGTCTTTGTGCACAAAGGGGAGATAAAAGGCAAGTCAGCACTTCTGAATAATAGTCAAATATTCAGGGTGCTACATAAAGATAAACAAAGGGTTTTAAAAGTTATATTTATCTTCTCTTATAGTACTGAGAGAAGCTGAGGAGAATCGACCAGCAACAAAAGCTAAATTTAGTTTAAAAAAAATATATATATATATATATATTTATCTTTTTTTTATTTTCATTTTTTTACATTTTAAGATTTAACATTTCCCCTGTGGTATCGAAAATGGTATTGAATATCGATACTTTTCAAGGTATCGTATCTAAGTTAGAAATTCCAGTATTGTGACAACACTAGTCTGGAAACAAGTTACTTTTTTCTGATGTGTATCTGACTAACAGAGAAAGGAGGAATGAAGCAGAGGGGAAGGTGAGAGGTTTAGAGGGAGAGGGATAGAGGGAGAAAGGGAGGGAGAGAGAGAGATGAAGAGAGAAGAGTGAGAGAGGGAGGGAGGACTTTGCTCTGTATCGTAAATCAATGGTCAAATAAATATTTGATTAAGGAATATAATGTCTTTTTGTATTATTTCTGTGTATCAGCTAAATGTATAGATTTTTATGTTAGACATTGAGGGAAATTAGGATGATCAGATTTTTTACAAACTGCCGCTTATCAACTAACCGGTTAATCGGCAGGTGACTTGTTGCTCAGTAGTTGCTGATGTAGTTGCTGATGTCTGCTCAGGAGGTTTGAGTGTTTGCTCAGACCGAAAAAAAATTAGAGGAACATTGGTCTAACATCAGTGAGAGAATCTACCTCGTCGTGGCTAACAGTTAACTTAGTATTCATGCTAGTTAGCTATATAGACACGATTCAATGTCTCAACTTCGTCAAACAGTGACCTTCTTCTTCTTGTGAATTTCCGGCAGTCTAGACACCTTCCGGCGTATTGCTGCCTAACTGTTCAATCTTCTCACAAGTTCTCTTCTCCTTCTACTTTACCGCCATCTACCGGAATCCTTCATCCCCTACATTGTCCAATGGAGTGCAGCTAATGCTGCTACTTCCTGACTGAGCCCCCCTCTGCGAGACACTTCTTGCCCCCTGCGGGCTGATTCTGGACTCCTTGGTCACTCGCAACCCCCATATCCAATTCCCTAACCACCTCCTCCCATTTCAGACCTTCCATGCCCAAATGTTGAACCGCTATCCTAACAATCATCTTTATTCTATCATTCCTGCCCTTAATCACTGCCGTAGTATTAACTACCCCTGCCACGAAGGCCACAATACTAAATTTCTCCTCCCACACCCTCTCTCTATCCTCCTGCTACCCTCTCTGCCAAATGCCCTTCTCCAAACCCCTGCACCCTATTTTGACTTCCCTGTCCTACCCTCCTAGCCGCCTCTGCATACGATAACTTACCCTCCCTTCTCACTCTCTGAACCACAACCTCCCTCTTCATCACCTCACACCCCCTAAACGCTACACTATGCTCCCCACCACAACTACAACACTTCAGCTTCACTCCCTCTCCACACTTCCCATAGTCATGCTCCCCGCCATGAAATGGCTATATGGCCAAACTCCTGGCACCTGTAACACCTCAGAGGACTCAGAACAAACTCCCTAACCCTATACACCATATACCCTACAAACACCTCACTTGGAACAACCTCACCTTCAAACTTAATCACTACCGTCTCCATCTCTATCCTATCTGCTCCCCTCTTCATCCTTTCTGCACTCTTAACTTTCCCATTACGCACGTCTCTCCTTAAATCTCCCACCAACTGCTCTAGGCTAACCTCGATTGGAATCCCAGAAATCACCCCCTTGCACCCACCATCCCTTTTCTCCCCTACTCTCACTACTCTATATACATTCACTTTGCCAATGCTCTTCATTCCCCTTGCCTTCTCTACCTGCTCTAAACTCACACACCCTATAAACTAATTCCCATCCCCCAACACCCTTGTATTGGATTCTATTATATGTTGTACCACTGTATTGCACATCGTTGCGGGCAAGACCACCCGCATTTCATTGTATACTCGTATGCCGTGACAAATAAAACTCTTGACTCTTGACTTGACTTGACTCTTGACTCCTTCCGTATCACCTCTCCTAACTGTGCTTCAATGAGTTTTGACAGCTGACCCGGCTCTACATCCCTAACTCCCACTCCTCCCTCAAACCGCACCACTACATTCAACCCTTCTGCAAAACCCTTTCTTCTACCCTCATCCTCTGACCCACTCAAGCTATCTCCCCTCTCTTTCTTCCTCTTACTCCCCTTCCCCTCACTTACCTCACTCTTCTTCTTCACCTTTGTCCACCCTTCTCCCCCACTCTCCTCCCCACTACACTCCATATCGTCACCACCCGACCCCTTACCCTTGCCCTGGCTATTCTCACCCCCATCGCTGTCGTTCCTCTCCTCCTCTTCATATCTCTCCATGAGCAATGCCCACTCCTCGAAACTCCACTTGCATATCAAGTCCTCACTGAACTTGTTCAAATCTTCGTCCACCCAAAACCCTGGATTCTCATACATGGGCCGGGGCCAACCACTAAAACTAAATGTCTCATAAACTGATCTGTGAATTAATGAATGAATGAAAACTTTATTTAACAGATTGCAGAATGGGTACAATACAGTACGGCTCAGTACATACAATTGTTAAGGGGATGCAGACCTGAGAAAGACGTTTGTCTTGTTTCCATCAGGGTCCCCCATTTTCAATTCATATAGACATTTATGACATACACAACATACATGACATTTATGGCATAGGGACATATATAGGTATTTAGTACTGATACATTTGTGACATAAGCGGTATTCAAATATACAGTACTGTTACCCCTAGATCCTGACAGAGTATATACATATGATGGGGAGGGGACTGTACATTAGGAGGGGGTGGGTGGGTGGGAGGGAAATGTGTACGCCTCCCACGATGTGTACGCCTCCCACCACTGCTCACTCCCCTTCGAGTCATCGATCAATCTCCTAAACGACTCTGACTCTATCTCCAATGAAGTCTTCTTCTTTTCTTCTTCTTTTTCTTAGGCATCTCGTTTCGAGTCAGCCTTCCAGTTAAATCAACGCAGCTCTGCACATCAAAACGCCCAGCCGTTCCGCGAAACTGTTTCCGCCCCAGCAAGTCTCTGCTGGTCCTGCCCCCTTTTTAAATTGAAACTGATCCAAACAGTGACCTCTTGGTACTGTGTGCTTTTGTAGTACCCTCAAAAATGTGAATATTGTGTGTTTATGTTTTGCAATTGTTTGTATTATTAAATCATTGTGGAGTACTTTATTTTTTTGCCAGCTGTAACAAGCAAAACATTACAGTATTCAAAGTGAGAACATACGTATTTAATTTCACATGTATTGTGAGAAGAAGCCTTAGTTTATTAGGGAAGAGAAGAGCGGAACCATTGAGTCCAGGTGGCGTTGCTTCAGGTTCCCCACGGTGATTGTTTCCGGCCCCTCCTCCTCAGAGGAATTCTGGAAAGAGAAATGAACGCCCGGTGATCTTCATTCCGTGATACGTGTCCTACGTTTTTCAGGTCAGTACACTGTGAAAAACACAAAACACTACCCCCTAAAACTAAACGACGGTATGTAGCGTAAATGTAATTGCGAATGTATTGCTAACCAATTTTAGTATTTTATATCCAGTTGAAAAAGTACGAGTGCGCATAGATGCATTCAGCGGTATTTTTAGAAAATGGCGATTGTAACGTTATAAGCTACAGACTGCGTTCACCCGCCAATGGGTCATTGAAGATGATATTGTTACAATTGTGTATATTGAAACAAATGTACAATTATTTTGAATAAGGTTATTTGTTATCCGTGAATTTGGTTATAAGGTTTTATGAAGTACATTTCACAAAGTTTAAAGTAGAAATACACCATTTTGTAAAGTTTGAGTTAGTTAACATGCCAACACTACTGCAAGTAGTTCAATGTAAAAGTATGTTTATCTATGTTGCTCAGTGAATTAATGGTATTTGTGAAATGTAACTTCTAGTTGATTTAATTGCACTAGTAGCCATGGAATCTGTATGTAGGGTCATAGATATCTATAGAACACTAGATAGCTTAAGGCGGAGTCACCAGTGTCACTGAACCGCCGCCATCTTGCTCCAGTTAGCCTTGAGTGAGAGTGAGTGAGCTGCACAGACAAAAATACTCGTAACTCGCTGAAATATTGACGGATTTACAAACGGGTTGGTTTGCTATAAACATCAAAGATGTAGTTATGATACTGCATATATTATAAAAAAAAAAAAATTAAAGATGTTTTTTTTTACAAACCGCTTGAATCATAGCCACGTTAATAATGCTTGTAATAAACCAAACCGTTTGTAAATCCGTCAATATTTCAGCGAGTTATGAGTATTTTTGTCTGTGCAGCTCACTCACTCTCACTCAAGGCTAACTGGAGCAAAATGGCGGCGGTTCAATGACGTCGCTCTCCATTGGCCGGCAGCGCGGGCAAGCTATCTAGTGTTCTATATATATCTATGTGTAGGGTGACCAGGTCGCGTGTAGCTGTTCCGCAACAGTAAGTGACTTCCGGGGTAGGCCTGATTGGCCCCGACAAGGCACGTGACGCGCAACTTTCTCAGCCGCGCGGCACGCTCCGCGGAGCCGAGCGGCAGAGCTTACGGAATTACGTAACCGTCCAAATACGCCATGACTCTCATTCGGCGCTATAGCTCACCTGGCTGAGCAGCGGTCCTGCGATCCTGCGGTCCGTTGTTGGTGAGTTCGAATCCCATCAAAACTTTTTTTTTTAACGTGATTTTTTTTTTTAACGTGTATTCTTTCGCCGGTTAAGGTTAGGCATGGTTAAGGTTAAGGTTAAGGTTAGGCATTGTTTCGGAGTTGGTTAAGGTTAGAACGGTTAAGTTTAGGCGCTGTTAAGGAGCTGGTTAAGGTTAGAGTTTGTCTTAGAGAATGGCAATATTCTTTCTATGGTTAAGGTTAGGCATGGTTAAGGTTAAGGTTAAGGTTAGGCATTGTTTCGGAGTTGGTTAAGGTTAGAACGGTTAAGTTTAGGCGCTGTTAAGGAGCTGGTTAAGGTTAGAGTTTGTGTTAGAGAATGGCAATAGACAGCCTATTTCCGCGCGACAGCTCTCAGCAGCCTCGTTGCGCGTCCTGAGTTTGCCGCGTCACGTGCCTGTCGGGGCCAATCAGGCCTACCCCGGAAGTCACTTACTGTTGCGGAACAGGTACACGCGACCAGGTCCCAATAAACCAAATGTGGGACAAAGGGTATGTTTGTGAGCAGTGGTGCAGTCGTAATATGGGAACTGGTAACACGCCGCGCACGCGCGCCGGACCGCCGGTACGTGCATGCGCACAGAACAGATTATTATTTTTTTTGAAATAGCGAAGCTGAAAAAGGTAGCAGGAACATTAGAACAGAGAACATTAGAACATATACAATTAGTCAACTGAATGCTTTGTATCTTGTTTGCTAATTCAGGTTAAAGACAGCCGATTTAACCAGCATATTAAGAGAGCAAGACTGTCTATCTGGTGTATGTTATGATGAATTGAAAATGGGGGACCCTGATGTAAACAAGACGAAAGTCTTGGTCTGCATCCCCTTAACAATTGTATGCATGTATTGAGCTGTACTGTACTGTACCCGGGCGTTGGAGGTCGTGCAGGTATAGCGAAACTAAGTTTGCTTTGGATAAGCTGATTCTGAAGCTGCAACTTTCTTCTCTTGGGGAGCGGCGGTGGCATCGTTGGTTCAGGTTGCGTTGCAGGTAGGAACATGATACTGTTGTCAAATGATCTGTTTATATCGGTTTGTATTTGCGGGCGGGGGCGTGGTTGAAGACGCGCTTTTGTTATGGGTGGCCACTGGCCGGGTACTTAGCGCACAACGAATGGATAGAGCGCATCTTTGTGCGCACGTACTTCTGCCCAGTGATCATCTAGTAACACGGCGTGTAACCGCGTGTGACCACAACTGCACCACTGTTTGTGAGGGACAATGTGGGACACCCCCCCCCCCCCCCCAGTGCGCAGCCCCCCCCCGCCCTTTTGGTGGACTGTCCCTGTCCCCTCCTTCAAGGCTCATCCGCCACTGTCCTCATTAAAATGACCACAAGCCTAATATGTTTTGCCCTTATTCATTTTATTTTTATTTTCCTTTTGTCTAATGGGTGTCAAAATAATAATAATAATAAATAATACTAAAAATAAATTAAATACATTAAATAACCACCCAGACTTACAATCACTTATCAAACAGAGCAGGAACAGTAACACAAGTCTCAACTCACAAGTCCAGGGATTCATAATGAATGTGGTATTACTGCTATTTCAATATTTGCTATGAAATGCATGTATTCAGTTCACTCTGACTGCAGGAAGTTGAGCGTGTGATTATCAAAAATATGTGTGCAGTATATTATTAATATATTTTAGTGAAATATATGGCAATATCCATTCCAACCATATCATAATATATGGAAATAGAATAATATACACACCAATATAATTACCATGTGTATATTGTGGATATATCCTTTGATAATATATTGTTATTGTAATAAATTTAATAATATATTGGCAATACTCCCACTATATTCCTAATATATTTGCAATATATTTCATTTTCCCTAAAGGAATCTACACCCTCATACACACATGAATTTAACACACCTTTGGTTGTTTCCTCCCGTGGCTTAACCGCTGGCGTTTTGAGTTCTCTGAGACAATTCTCCACCGAAGCAGGGGCTAGCACGTCGGTTACGATGGCTGCTGCCTTGGTCCGACCACAGGCCATTGTCTTGGCTATGTCAGAGTCGGGGAAAATGGTAGGGGATAGCTTGGTACCACAGTCTGCTGATCTGTATGACTGCCTGGGCATGTTGGACAGTGTGGTAAACAGTTGTTACCTCTGCAGCAGTTATTTTGTCTGCTTGTCCAACGTCTTTTGGTCGGAGAAATGCGAACATGGATTTTGACGTCTCTTTTTGTGTAACCCGTTTCTTGTGGGACTCAGCTTGTCTATGTCGTTTTATATCAAATTCGCCCCCATGCCCAATAGAGAACGAACTATTGCAAAGTTCACAATAAACCCTCTGCATCCCCCTCGACATTTCTCACCCATGGGTATTCTGTTTTCCATTCGCTACGGTAACTACACCTCTTCTTTTTGTTTGGTGTGTCCTGCATTTTTTTAAGTACGAGTGTGTTCTAGGCAGCTGTCAGTGTCTTCTTCTTCTTAATCGCACGAGCTGTCAGTGTCACTGTCACTCAGCTCTTTGCTATCGCGGAGATTTCAAATAGGCCCCGCTTGTGTGTATATTTTCCCCAACGGAGCTTCACTTCCGCGTTCGGGGTTCCATTGGCTGGGGGGGACGACGTTCGCGCAGATGACAACCAATAAGAGGGACATGGTCTCAATTTGCGTGACGCGTGAAAAGAGACAGTTTTGCTGTGCAATCACGCGCAATGCGTGATATCTGGTCACCCTATCTGTATGTTGCAAATAGTAATGTTCATTCTCGTTAAAGGGTGTGGTGGAACAGACCATGAGCTACAAGGGAAAAACACCAGACTAATGTGCCTTTATTGAAGCAGTGGACCAAACAATGGACATTGAAAAGAGACGTTAATGCAGTAGGGAAAATGTGATTATTCCCCTGGGTGGGATTTACCTGTTTATTTAACAGCCAATGTATAAACGGAACCACCATAAGATACAGCTGTGATCTATTCTAAATTACCTTCAGCATGGAAATGTTTGTTCTACCTTGACAAATATATTTTTTCACATTAATAAACATTTGAACAAAATGTTCTTTAACGCAACCATTAATTGCCATTTGCCTTACCGATTATTTAAAACTGACTATGTATATTTACTCACTATAAATACCTATGTTCACATTTGGTGCTAATTTGAATGCAAAATTGGCCTTAAATGTAATTAAACTGGCATTAAAAAGTCTTACTTTTAACTTGCTGATACCTGTACTGTAGACACCTTATAATATGTTGAGTTGTGTCTCCCTCTGCCCCAGATCCACCCAGAGACCTACTGGTGATTAAAAAAGAAGAGGCTCAGGACACGCTGGACCCACACATGGATATTTCCACTGGGCTGAAGGAGGAGCCCACAGACCACCAGGATATCAGTATGTCATGTTTCTTTCTCTCATCTTGATTTTGTCTTCTCCTTCCTCCACTCCAGTATATTTGTATGTCTCTGTCTTTGTCTCCATAGCTTTCTCTCCTAATTTTTTTTTGTATCAAATGAATGTGTTCACGTTTAGCCTAACTATTTGGAGCACTTCTTTCTGGAGTATCTGTGTCCTGTGTTCCCCCTGTTGGATTGAATTGCAGCCAGCAGAGCTAAGCGGATGGAAGGCTTGTGATGTATTAAGCATTAACTAAATGGGTCAGTGGTCTTGTTTTGTTAGTTCTGATTGCTTCCTGTTAAGTTCCCCCTTTTTTCATTACAGAAACTCCAGATCTTTTTAACGCATTCATTTCCACAGTGAATCTTTATAATACAATTTACAGCTTGCAAAGTATTAGCTGAGCTTTTTAACCTCTTTAGCCCATGCGGTCCACCGGTGGACTGCAGATGACATCACGTCATAAATCAATCTCCAGACTGTATGCCATTAAGTAACCAAGCTCTTCACTGCAATGTACACACGTGACAAAACAAAACAAAAAACTTGGCTGTATGACATTTACGATATAAAAAAAAGAAAAACTTCAGAAATACATTGCCAATACCCACAAACCACGGTGTAGCTATTCCCGTGGTCCGATGCACTAAGAAACACAATGAAATGCATATCTGTAGTGTGTGTTTTAACTTGCCTCATTTGTTGAATCTCAGGTAGGTGTCCCCCTCTCTCTCCGCCATCAATACCCCTGGGCTGGTACAGTCTAATGGTTCTTCTCGGTCGCCCCACATTAGGGATGCCCCTATCGATCGGCCACCGATCGTTATCGGCCGATAATCAGTATAACTATGCGATCGGGGAATTCCGATAATTAGTCATATTCGCCGATCGCGGAAACTGATCAAGTGGATATCTCACTCGCTTGTCTCAGACGCACAGGACCTGCAAACTGCTCCTCCTCCCTAGCCCCGCCCGTACCCGTGTAGAGTTTGTAAACGCAGAGGAGGCGGACCTCCTCTGCTGAGTCTAGATAGTGCATTCGACCTGAGCTAACGTTAGCTACCTAGCTATCGTTACTGTTTAAACAAAATTACCCAGTCAACTATTCACTTTTAGTAGGCATTGTCTAACGGTATTTAGCCGGCTAGCTACTGATAGCTCCGGATATCAACAAATGCCCCAGGAAGTCTAGTAGTCCATGTTGATATCTCCGTTAGCTTGCGTTAGCTGACGTTAGTTCACAGTTCAAAACGAAATGTCCGATTGAACTAAATAGTTGTCTTAACGTCATCTAGCCGGCTAGCAGTAGCTACAGATAGCTCCTGATGTCAATGTCTTATAACATTGATTGAATGTGTATTCGAGCTGAGGGCTTGCTGAATGTGAAATGACCAAAGCATAACGTTACCAATAGGGTCCCGCTGCAGCGCCGGAGAATCCTTTTTGGAGCTGGCTACTAGCTGGCTACTAGAGTACACACAGACAGTGGAGCTGTTTGCAGATAGCGAGCATTTTGACTTGTTGCGTGGTGGCGATGTCTCGCAGATAATACAAGTACAAGTCTAATTATATAATATATATATTTTATAAAAAAAAATAAAAAAAAAAAAAAAAATTTATATAAAATAATTTTTAATTTCTTTTTAATCAAAAACGATCTGTATCGGATCGGTATCGGCCGATATGGCTCACGACGATCGGTGATCGGTATCGGTGGCAAAAAACGTGATCGGGGCATCCCTACCCCACATGGTTGTCTTCTTTCGCTGTACTCATTGTTCTTGGTTCGTTTTACAACTGAAATAGGTCGCTCTGTCGATACGGTTGCTGGAAACTATCCTTTCCGCTGATGAAGTAGGATTTCTTTTTCTTTTCCCTCCCTTTGCTAGCGATAACGTTGCTGTCCCTATTGCGCTGTCCCTATTGCGATGCCCTCAGCTGTGTCCCATAGCTGGGTGGTGGTGGTGTTCTGTAGCTTTAAAAGTCCAGTGATACTATTAGGCTCTGGGGTGCTGTCCCTATTTATGGTTCCAGCTGCGTCCCATAGCTGGGTGGTGGTCCGTAGCTGCAGAGTGGAGCAGGCGCCTCTGCTGTTGGCTGTCCGGGTAGGGTCTCTGCCTCCTAGTTCTGGAGCGCTGGGGTCAGCTGCATCTGCCTCCTGGTTCTGGAGCAGTAGGGTCAGCTGGTCTCATCTTCCTTTGGTTCAGTGGGGTCAGCTTCCTCTGGTTCTGGATCAGTGGGCCGGTGGGCATTGGTTTTGGCATCGAGATGGAGCACCCTTCTGAGAAGCGACAAAGGTGGGAGAGAGAGAGAGAGATGTTGTTTGTAGTGAGTGCTCTGTATCAGCCATTTTCCTCACTATCTTTTCCCTTTTTTCTTTCTCTCTCAGCTTCCATTTTCCACACTTTAAAAAGTGTTGCCTGTTCTTCAAATGTATTCACATTCACTCACACATTTACAGTGCAATAAAATTGTTCTGGATTACTGTTTTAACAGTTCAAAGTAGTCTTTACCTTCCCTGTTTGGTATCCACAGTTTAAAACTGGTTAGTCTTCCCTCCTGTTTGATACCCCCTTCGACCCTTCAAACCTCCCTCTCAGGGTGCAGTTCTCTCTCTCATGGTACAGTTCTAGGCAGGGGTCGAAATTAACGGGGGCTTGGGGCAAAATGCCCTCGAAAATTGACCAGATGCCCTCGAAAATCAGTTAAGGGGGGCAAGAAAAGCCCCCGACAGTTTACTAATTATATATATAATTATATATATGCTCTACAGTGCGAGCATTTCCCTCGTATTTGCCCCTAATAATATGTGTGTGTGCGAACCGGAAAAATCATTTACTTGCAGTGTGTGAGACGAGTGAATATTACAAAACAGCTCCGCTGTTAATAGTTCAGAAACTGGACTGAAATTCAGTTTTTGGGTGGAATGCAAGGAGGGAGGGAGGCGGGGCCCGCTGCGTGTTACAGGGTACTTGAGAGGTGTGAACACAGACAGAGAGCTCTGCTTTCATCAAGCATGCATAGTGTAACATGCTGGACCTACAAAAGGCCTTCGACACTGTCAATCACACCATTCTGATTGACAAGCTAAAAGAAATTGGTTTTGATAGTCTATCAGTGAGCTGGATGCAATCCTACCTGGAGGGGAGAGAGCAGATGGTGAAGGTAAACGGTACCCTATCCCCCCCCCTCACAGTAAGCTGTGGTGTTCCACAAGGAAGCATACTAGGTCCGCTACTGTTCCTAATTTATGCAAATGACATGTCGTCAGCTTGTGACTGCAACTTGTTCCTGTTTGCGGACGACTCAGCCCTGCTGGTCTCTGACAAGAACAAGTTACAGGTTGAAAAAACCCTCAGCTCAGAACTAGGCAAAATCTGCATATGGCTCGCTGATAACAAACTATCATTACACATGGGCAAAACAGAGTCCATTCTCTTCGGTTCAAATAACAAACTCAGCAAGACCGACGGCTTCTCAGTTACAGTCGGTGACAATATTGTCACAAGGAAAGAGGATATTGCCTACCTGGGTTCCATCCTAGAGGCAAATCTTTCCTGTGACAAAATGGCATCCAATGTAATAAAAAAAGTCAACCAACGAACTCGATTCTTGTACCGGATCTCCTCACTGGTAAACAAGAATACCCTGAAGACTCTGGCAGGAGCACTCATTCAAGGATACTACGACTATGCTTGCACCTCATGCAGGGTTAGAAATTAACATTTTTTTTCAAGGGCTTTTTTTGCCCCCCTTAATTGATTTTCGGGGGCTTTTTTTTGTATTTCCGGGGCACTGCATTTTTATGATAAACGGTAGGGGTGGGACGGTTCACAAAATGGGACGGTTTGGTTCGTATCACGATTTTGGGGTCACGGTTTTCAGTTCGATATATGTTAATTTTTATTAAAAAAAAATGTAACACTCAAATCTAAACATGCTTCTCATTTATTAAAAATAAAATAAAAGGTTTACAGTGTTTACAGCCTTAAATAATGTTTGGCACACAAAGACCGAACTGACTGAAAAATATAGGCTACATTTGTCAAAGTATTAACTTAACAAACAATATGCTCAGCCAGCACTAGACTTTCCTTTCTTTAATATAAACACACAAAAACAATGTCAACCATGTTTAAATTCCCTGATTGTCAGTTCTTAATGGAAAGATTCGTTTTCTGCTTGAAATTATTATGTTTCTGTCTACATTTATTTAGACTAACATTATTTAAATATTGAGTGCAACTGTGGTGGATTACGTAATTCGGTGAGTTGGAACTATCTATGGGTTGGCGCGGGTCCCCACGGACATTTTAGCGTCACGGACCACCAGTTCAGACAATGTTATCAGCTCCGGTAACGTTAGGAGGAGACGTTCTAACATCAACATGCAGTGGAAAAGCGGCAATAGTCCCGGTTGGAGTTAGTAAAACACAGTTGTATGTTAGCCTTCTTGGATGTTGAATAAACGCCTATCATTGTCTTTAAACACCCCGCCTCTCAGACTCCCATTTCCTCCTCTGCTACACGGTGACATTTCATTGACTACAGTATTAGCTTGCGGGCTGCGTCGGGCTACCATAGTTAAAACGTGCGTTGTGTTTACAAACTCCTAACGCTATGGCAAGATGTGTGTAGGCATATGTAATGTTAATGGCTATGTTTTTAAAGTCGTAATGAAGATTGATTTATATTGTGCGTGCCATTTTTACACAAACTGACTAGCACCTGGCAGCTGGCTGCTGCTGCCTGCAGCCAGTGCAGAACACCGGCTCCGCCAAATAATTTTTTTTTATTTGCGCGTCATCTGAACCGTACTCCCACAGACGCTCCATTACCGGATAAATATATATATATAATTAGTAAACTGTCGGGGGCATTAAGTGCCCTCCTTAACTGATTTTCGAGGGCATTTTGTCCATTTTCAAGGGCATTATGCCCCAAGCCCCCGTTAATTTCGAACCCTGACCTCATGGTACCAAAGCACCTCAAAGGCGCTAAAAACAAAATGACAAACATCTCAAAACAAACTGGTCAGACTACTGCTTGACCTTACTCCTAGAACCCACCTCACCCCTGCCCACTTTGACAACCTAGGATGGCTTAGAGTAGACGACAGAGTACAGCAACTTGCAATGGGCCTGGTCTACAAGATACACTACACGACCAAGGTACCCATGTACATGTCAAAATACTTCCCAAAGGTCAGTGAATACCACGATCACAACACCAGAGGGAGCTCCACAAATCATGTTAAACCCAGATTTGGCTCAAACAAGGGACTAAACACGTTTTGCAATTATGCCACATCAATGTGGAACGCCCTACCCAAAGCTGTAAAGGAATGTGAATCACTACCCACTTTCAAAAAACACTCTCAAAAAACACCTACGGGAGACTGCAATTCGAAACTGGCCCCTGTAAATGTCCTAACACAACCCCCTCCAATGTACAGTAAATGACCAAGTATGGTCTTGTCAATATTCCAATGTACAGTTTTGTTTGTATAGTTGTACAGTGTCCCCCACCCACCCCTCCTACCCAACCCCCCCCCCCCCCCCACCCACCTACCCAATCCATTGTACAGTTTCTACGCCAAATGTATATACTTTTTTTTCTGGACTCTTTTTGTACCACAAACAGCACTGTATTTGCAAATCTGGCATGTCATAAATGTATAGATGTAGCAGTACTGTCTATCTGTATGTCATGTATGTCATATATGTTACGATGAATTGAAAATGGGGGACCCTGATGTAAACAAGACGAAAGTCTTTCTCTGGTCTGCATCCCCTTAACAATTGTATGTATTGAGCTGTACTGTACTGTACCCATTCTGCAATCTGTTAATAAAGTTTTCAATCAATCAATCAATCAACACTGCTATCTTAACGTTAGCAAGCTAAGCATCTGTGTTCGGCGGGGAAAGACCGTTCCATTTGTAACACAACTCCAAAGAATAACATCCAAATCCGATCCCGATGCGCATTTCCTTCATTCCACAGCGCTGAGCGCGCAACGTATTTCATTGATCGATCTGGCCAGAGCCTATACTCACAAACGTTCCAGTGCTGTCTTCGGGATGATTTTAATCCAAACGTCCATTCAAAACTTGTATTATGAAATAATTCTGGGATGTCTGACTATTTCCCTATGCATTGGTGCGAGTTCAGCTGACAGTCCATAGAGTCCATGACATAAGTTCAGAGATGCTCTGTTCTTTTGTTGTGTTTGAGGTGGATGTTGTTGCGTGTGTGGGGTTTTTCATGTATCAATTTGAAACAAGCCTCTTGACTGTTGGAATTAGGGATGTTAAAAATAAAATAGCTAATAATATTATTCAATATTAGACATTCATTGATCCAGAGGCAACCGGCTATTCGTCTGCTATTTGTAGATATATCAAGACAACAACACAACTTGCCCTCAGGGACAATCATATTTAATCTATTTAGATAGAGTATGTATGTATTATTTACAGATAATTGAAGGTACCTCAAAACATGAAACCAAGCCATGTCACACATCGTGTGTGTGTGTTACTTGAACAATTGTCACTGTGCTCCTAAATTTCTGTGTGCTCCTAAATTTGTATTTAGATTTTATTTATTAACATTTTATTTAGGAGCACATGTGCTCCTTGGGAAAAAGGTTAGCGTATATATGGACATTAACATTACGTTATCAAACATAGGGACGAAGACTGTAAAAAAAAGTGTCAACAATGTTTTATAATCTTTATGTTAATTTTCATTATAAAAATGTTGTGCCCCCGAAATACAAAAAAGCCCCCGAAAATCAATTAAGGGGGGCAAAAAAAGCCATTGATTTTTTATTTTTTATTTCTAACCCTGGTTCTAGGCCTGGGTCCTACACAGTTTTAAAGCCTGACAGTCTCTTGTTTGATACACACACAGTTTAATACCTGACAGTTTTGAACCTGTAATAAAAGCAATAGACGGGTCAACTTAGTACAGTGCAATAAACCTTTTTTTCTTCTCTTGTTCCTCTCATTTTAAAATATCCTCTGTATTTTACTTGTTTCTTTAAGTTGGTTTACTATTTTAAAAGGGAATGATCCCCTCTCTGCGGGAATTCATACTCCCTAAACCCAATCATATATTTTTTGGAACCACAATTTCTTCCTAATAATATCTTACCATATCACTTTCCCCCTGCGTAGTGGAAAGCGTGCTTTTCCCTGTTCCCAAATAACAGAAGCTCAGTTTTCTAACTTACTTAATAGAAACAACTGTAATAATAATAATACATTTTATTTGTATTGCACTTTTCGTTCACTAGGATCCCAAAGTGCTACAGGGTTAAAACATAGTTAAAAAATATAATAATTAATGAAAAATAAAATACAGAGTAAAAATAGAACATCGTTAGACTTATAGTATAAACAGAAAAAAGCAACAGCACAAGAAAAAAGATAAAACCACAAGAAAAGAAAAGAAAAAGCTAACAATCAAAGGCCTTTTTAAACAGGTTTTCAGGCCTGCTTTAAAAGAGTCCAGGCTCTGTGGTGCCCTCAGCTGGATGGGGAGGCTGTTCCACAGGCGTGGTGCAGCCGAGCAGAAGGCTCGTTCACCCATGGTGCAGAGCCGGGTTACGGGTACTGGGGACCCGAAGGAGCAGGCTACCTGCAGATCTGAGGGTACGGGGAGAGGATTGTGGAGTGATGAGTTCCCCCCCTTTTTTTTATCCACTTTTTCTCCCATTTTCTATTTTTCTCCCATCCCAATTTCGTATCGTCCAATTCTACCCTCCCCTATCTCGAACGCTGTTTCATGCCTCCCACAAAGCCGGCTGTAATGTGGACGAAGCCATACATTGCACGAGTCCCCTCCGATACTCGAGGTAGCAGCCGTCGCATCTTTTCACCTGCGCAGCGCGATCTTTCAGCGTCAGGGGTCTGCGCTTTGGAGGGACGCCGCCCCCATCGCTTCCTGATTCTACTGCACAGGCGCACCAACCGACCTGTAGGAGTCGCTGTCCACAACGTCCGATCCCCACCCATCAGTTTTCCCACCCTCTAATACTGCCAATTGTATTAGTACGGACGACCAGCCAAACTGAAAACGATGTGGAGAGCTGGGCTCGAACCCAGCGTCTCCAGCATTGGTGGTGAGTGCCTTGCCCACTGCACCACCTAGCCGCCCTGGAGTGATGAGTTCCTGAAGGTAGAGGGGTGCGTGTCCGTTTATGCAGTTATGGGTGAGCATCAGGATTTTGTAGTTGATCCGGGATGAGATGGGGAGCCAATGTAGTGAGTGGAGGATGTGGGTTATGTGCTTGTGTTTACGGACTCTCATCAGGATCCTGGCAGCGCTGTTCTGGATGTATTGCAGCTTTTGGATGCTCTTGCCAGGAATCCTGATGAAGAGTCCGTTACAGTAGTCTCTTCCTCTGAGTCTTTCCGCCGGCACAAACAGGAGGTCGCACATGGTCACACGGTTAGGTCAAAGCGCTAATCATTAGGGTTGGGTACCTTTCACATTTGTACCAGTACCTGTGAATCGATACCGGTACCCAACGGTACCTTTTTTCGGTACTTTAGTCTCTAAAAATGTCATCTACCTACCTCAGTTGTAAAAAAAAATAATAATAAAAAAAAAAAAATCCAAACTTCAAAATAATTTATTATTTATCATATATAATATTGCAGCGAGCATTGTCTGCATCTAGCTTTGCAAAGTGTAACAACACTTGCAACAGTTTTCGGCTTGCCATTGCCCCGACTGCTTTGTTGTTGAATCAAGTCAAATCCTAGGTAAGCGTATATTGTGCGTGTGAACGTTCACGTGAACGTGCGGCACACTTCATAGGTTTTGTTTCTCGCAAAACGAAACATAGACGTCGTAAAAAAAAAAAAAAAAAGTAAGCAAAATATATATTTCACGATTTTCGCGGAGCTATTTCTATATTATGGCTATGTGTCTAATACGCCCGTCGCTTATCAATGACTTGCTTGCAGTCAACATGTACGAAACGGATTGTTTTTTCATCTGTACATTTCCGTTTTATACCGTTTTGAAAAACGGAAGTTTTTGGAAATTTCTAGAAAAAGAAAAAGATTCCTCAGGAATCGCCCTTTAGTGTAATACACACAACACATTGTCATTTTCCGGCTGATTTATGAATAGTTTTCAAATAAACGCTAGATTATCGATAGTATATGTGTACTTATGCACGCTAGAGAAGCAGGCTGAAAAATCGATTTATCTATGACCTGGTCAGCGCTAACGTCATATACACGCATAGGGGACACGTTGTGAAATATGTGAAAAAAAACATCTGATTACCCCAAGACTGGTAAAATAGATTCCTTACCTCAGATTAGATGTTCTGCAAAAAGATTATTCCAATTCCTGATCGCCATTCCAAATATCGATCGCGTTTATTGATCCAACGTTATGTACTCGAAACACATAATCCACGCTGCTCTGAGGGTCCCCAATGAATGCAGTAGTCTCGGGTTACATGCCTGAGAAGTAAAATGTGGAATCCGGAGTTTTCTTTTCACATGCATTTTCATTGAGTCCATTCCAATGGGTGCAATACCATCCGGGAGACGATAGGGGGCGGTATAGACAGTCCCAATGATAACGTGATAATTGATGAAAAATGAATGGATATCGCTAATAAAAGCAATAACGATTAAATAACGAGATTTATCGTCGTTGGCACTCAATGTGTTAAGCTGAGCTGAAATCCACAAACAGGATCCTGGCGTAGGCAGAGTCAGATGCTGGAGGACAAAGTGGAGTGCCATGTTGACCGCATCGTCTACAGACCTGTTGGCTTCAAGGCCCTCGACCTGGCATATCGTGCAGCGAAGGGAATGGTTCCCGCCTACCTCCGGTCAATGGTCTCTAACTACACACCCTCAAGACCCCTACGCTCTGCATCTTCTGGCCACCTCAGACCTACTCCTATCCGAGCTCCGGGAGGGTCATCAAAGAGAAGTCGCCTATTCTCGGTCCTTGCCCCACAATGGTGGAAAGAACTTCCCACCACAGTTAGGACGGCCGAAACCCGTCCAATCTTTCGTCGTCAACTAAAGACGCACTTCTTCAATAATTATCTGAAATGAAAAAAATAAATGATAAAAAAAAATGAACCCTAACTAACCTTACTGTCATGCACTTACTGTCATGTCCTAATATCCTAACCTACACTACTTTGATGGACATTGTTACTCAGCTGATAGAGTTGTACCCTTCCTGCTGTCTTGTTGTACAAAACTTGTAAGTCGCTTTGGATAAAAGCGTCAGCTAAATGACAAAATGTAAATGTTGGCTCTTTGGCGAACTGCAGGGGGTCCAGGAGAGGGTCTGTTATAGGCTTGGGCGGTATGACGGTATTACTGTATACCAGGGTATTTCTAAATCTCGTCGGTATGATTTTCAATACCGTGACGTCACAGACTGCGCCAAATCACAGATGCGTTTCCTTCTATTACACTGACACAGAGTTATAACAGGGACGTCATTGGTTGTAGTGCACAGCACGTGCCAGCAGAGGGAAGTCTGTCTTTCCCTCTCACACTGAACCTACTGTAGCAGAGCTGAGCTGAGCAGGTGATGTAAGCGTGTGTTCCTGTCGGTCGCCTATCTCGCATGTGTTAATCTGCACAACAAATAAAGACTTATTCTTCTATAGAATGCGGTTATGGACCGATGGCCGTCCGTTTATTAAGGTCGAATGGATGGACCATGGGTTCACTTCCAGACATTGGATGATTGAGGAATCAGGAAACGGAGCGTTTTTCTAACGTTTTGATTCGTGCACGAATGTGGACTCTGGGACACGTTGTTTGGGTACCGGTAAGTATGTTATGGTTAAGCATATGGAAGATGAACGTACGAGTTATGAATGCCGGGAGTGTATGTTTGGTAAAGCGTTCCAGTTCGACTGTGTGTGTGTGCGTGCGTATTGGCTTCGCGATTCACTACAGGGGTTTAACGGCTTAAGCTGGGTTTTGATTATCACTTAATCAATGCACAATACATTTTGTGCATCTGTATGTGTAGTTGTGTACTACTGTCGTGAGTTTGAGTCCCATTGGTCTAATTTCAGCCTCCGTTATACGTTATTTGTTCCGTATGACTCGTTTCATGTGTGTGTCTCGAATGTGCGCGCTGATTTGTTTACTTTGGCAACACGGGTCGCTAAGGAATTTAGGTTTGAGGTTGAAGAAAGTGCACTTTTAGGTTGAAAGAACGGCCCTAATGTCAACGTGTTTCAATATAAGCGTTATGTATGGTGATAACGAGTATATTGTTAATTTAGCTCTGCTTGCGTCACGATACGATAGTATCGCTGTAAGTAAGTAAGTAAGTAAGTATTTATAAAATACTGTACTAAATATATCGCGATACGCTGAGTATTGCCGATTATTTTTGTTTCGTTTTTTGATCAAATTTTTATTACCTTTTTTCAACTGCAAAGTAAAACTGTCAACATGTTTTATCTAATAAAATAAAGTTCAGTCTGTTCATCTCACTTCAATTATTTTTATTGCAGAACATGGTATTTTCTCAAGCATACAGATGTAAACACTGTAATCTGTGTTGCATGTACCTGACAAACAACTGTTTGTATTACAGTCATATTCCAACTTAACTGAATGCACATGTGTGTGTGTGGACTACTGTACTATTACAGGTATTGAAATGAACAATGCAACTTCCTTATACAAAAAAATACAAAATTGTATTTATAAATTTTTTTTATGAATAATTAAATATCGATACTTGGCGTCCCTGTATCGATACAGTATCGCCATGCAAAGTATCGCGATACTACTACGTATCGATTTTTTCCCACACCCCTAGTATCGAATCCGGCTGTCATCGTTGCCTCTGGCTTGGCCGGCCGTCATACTGGCTCGATTGGCAGTCAGCGGGAGGGGAGCCGGTGGGTGGTAATCTGATCGCTGTAAACAGCGACTCCTACAGGTCGGTCAGGGCGCCTGCACAGCAAGGACAGGAGATGACGAGGGTAGTGTGAGCCTCCCACACATTACACCTCACCAATGAGAGTTCGCGCTGGCAGGTGAAAAGAAGTGGCTGGCTGACTCCGCATGTATCGGAGGGGACATGCGATAGTATCTATCAACCCTCCCTACGACCGGCCAGTGGGGGGCACATGCAAGCAACGATCAAGACAGGGGAGGGAGAATTGGCACGAGAGGAAATTGGGATGGGAGAAAAACAGAAAAAGGAGGAGAAAAAAGTAGATAAAAAATAATAATTGGGCTAATGGTTAGAGGGAAAGCTAATAGTCCGGGGCTCAGGACAACCCTGCCTAGAAGACCTAGAGACCGGGAAGAGTGTGGAGCATATTTTGTCCAATATTGCTGACGGTGAGGCATAGAGCACTTTAATCATGTGTATAAATTCCTTTCCAAGTCCCATAGCCTCCAGTACCGTCCAAAGATATGACCATCCTAGTCTATCGAATGCCTTCATGGCATCCAAAGACAGAACCGTGGCCGGAGTTATATTGTCCTTACTGTTGTCAATTACATGTAGTAATCTCCTGAGATTAGATGCGGCTGGGGCGGCTAAGTGGCGCAGTGGGCAAGGCGCTCGCCACTAACGCAGGAGATGCTGGGTTCGAGCCCAGCTCTCTGCGTTGCTTCCGGCTTGGCTGGTCATTCATACTAATACAATTGGCAGTATTAGGGGGTGGGAAAGCCGGTGGGTGGGGATCGGACATTGTGGACAGCGACTCCTACAGGTTGGTTGGTGCGCCTGTACAGCAGAATCGGGAAGTATCGGGGGCAGCGTGAGCCTCCCACGCGCTACTCCTCGCCACTGAGAGATCGCGCTGTGCAGATGAAAAGATGCAACGGCTGCCTCGTGTACCGGAGGGGACACGTGATGCAAGGCTTCGTCCACATTGCAGCCGACCAGTGGGAGGCATGGTCTAACAGCGTTCGAGACAGGGGAGGGAAGAATTGGATATTATGAAATTGGGATGGGAGAAACATAGAAAATGGGGAGAAAAAGTATATAAAATTTAAAAAAATTATCTGCGGCTAATCGCCATGAACGAGTCCGGTTTGATCAGTGTACCAACACCGTCATATACTTCTGCAGACGACGGGCTAGTACTTTGGCAAACATTTTAAGATCGGCCCGAGAAGACTCAGGGGCCTATAGCTGCCACAGTCATTGGGGTCCTTGTAATAAAGAAATCAAAGCCATATTAACATCTCTTGAGAATCCCCCTTGTTTAATGACGTGTCATCTCAAACAACAATGGGCCCAACTGGTCCCAGAATGCTAAGTATAGCTCAGGTGGAATCCCATCCCAGCCTGGTGCCTTACCCCTCTGCATCTCAACAATTCTATCTACAAGAGTGATTGGTCTCCCCAATTTCCCAGCCTCTTCCTCGGATAATTTTGGTATTTTAAGCCCGCCAATACACGTTTCAAATTTGGAATGATCAAAGTTGACCTGAGCTATACAGTTGTGAATAAAATTCTCTAAAAGTGTCCTTGATCTTTTTTGAGTCAGTGGTAACTAGGGGTGGGACGATACATCGATCCAGATCGATATATCGATCTATTATCAATAATCAAATAGGATCGATGCCACGTAAAAAGATCGATTCATATTGCGATACTCTTATTTTGAAAATCCGGCGACGGCGACGTCATCGCCCCGCGCCCAGTGTTGTGAAACTCAAACTCCGTTTAACATCAACAGCAGTAGTGTCTAGAGCGTCACTAGAGCAAGACTAGTGTGCCTATTCTGTGACCCAAAACATGTCCCTGCTGTTTTATTCCACAACGGGTCCAATGCATCTAACCTGCTTTGCAATCCTCGTCACTCCATTATGCCCACGTCGCGTTAAAGATCGAAGATAACGTTACTTTAGCGTGAGCTAACAAGCTAACCCAGAGCCATAGGCAGAGAGAAGTGGGGACTGGGAGGATGCATTCTCGGGGATAGCCCCACTAACAGGATCTGGCCGGTACTGCACCTTGGGACTCCCAATATGCTTTTCCAGCCAAAATACAGCTCTGTGACAGTGAATAGGATATTAATATCGAGAAAAAAAAAATGAACCAAAAACAGTGAACAGGAGGTCTATTTGTATTAAAAACAATAGATTGTTTTTCATTTAAATGTCTGGAAGAGCTCAAAAAGAAAAATGTCATGATATTTCCATTGCCTTTTTTTTGTTGATTTAAATGTTACTGATTGTATTAAATGGGCACACAATATCGTCTTATATCGATCGCAGGCACCTGAATCGAATCGTATCGTATCGTGGCAGACTGTGTGATATCGGATAATATCGTATCGTTGTCCAAAGAATCGATATCGTATCGTATCGTGATTAAACTGGTGATTCCCACCCCTAGTGGTAACTACTCCTTGTTGTGTCCTGATTGAATGGATATCTGAAAATGTATCATTTGAGTGTATTTTCATGGCTAGGTCTGGAACCATGAAAGTAATCATTTAGCCTCGTCCTATGTATTAAAAACTCAGTGTTGTCTAAGTATGGAGTTTATTTCTTTTTTAACTATTATGCGGTGTGTTCACTTGTTCATTGTAGTTAGTCTGCAGTGAGGCGTATAGGTCCCCGTATAGTGTTTCCAGTTTTTCTAGTTTTTTAAAACAAGATTTACGCAAATTGGAAGCGAAAATTGTGACATGACTTCTAACAAAGCCCTTTACTGCATTCCACAGGACTCTAGGGTCCTCGACCGTGCCGATTTTTTTAACCAGGATGAGTTGCCATCTGTGAGCTTTTGTGGATAATTTGTAAAAACAATCCCTTTGTGGTCCGAGAGAGCTAAGGGAATCAGTGAAACATCGAAATTGTCAAACCATTTAGGGGAAGAGAATATGAAGTCGATCCTAGAGAAAGTTTTGTGTCTGGCTGACAGGCAGGAGTAGTCCCTTAAAGTAGGATTGATTATGCGCAGTCAGTGAGCCCAGTCTCATGTGCCCATTTCCTAAGGGCATTAGAGGATTGTTTTTGGTCAAGGTCAAGTTCACAGGGGATATATCGATCTATTATCAATAATCAAATAGGATCGATGCAACGTAAAAAGATAGATTCATATTGCTACAGAGAGTCTATTTTGCGACCCGATATAAGTCTGTGCAGTTTTTTCCCCGCAACGGGTCAAATGCATCTAACATGCTTTGCATCGTCGCCATTCCTTTATGCCCACGTCGCATTAAATATCTAAATTAACGTCACGTTGGCTGCTTAAGCTAACTAAGCTAAGCAGCTAACTAAGCTAAGCAGCTAACCGTGAGAACAGGAGAGAGGAGAGGGGAAGGAGGAGGGGCGGGGGCAGTCTCCCTTTCTGTGTGGGGACTGGGGGAGGGGCATTCTGTGTGTGTGTGTGTCAAGTTTCAAGTTTCTTTAATAGTTGTCATACAGAAGTACAGAATACTTTTATACAAAATGCTTCTTACTGTTACGCTCCAGAGACTGTGCAAGACAAGATAAGTATGAAATAAAATAACATAGTATAGCATGTAAATTAGAAGTAGAAGTAAAAAAATGAGGTCACAGTGTTCAGTATAGACATATGTACAATGTTCGATGCAGAATAGACGTAACTGAGTTACCATATAATATACAATACTGTGTAGTGTACTAATATACAATACTATATAGTGCAAGGCAGAAATAGGATGAGGTGCAATTTAGGTACAATTTACAGTAGGTGTACGAGTTGTAGTGCAAATCCTTTATCAATAAATATAAAGTGTGTTTGTGTGATCTAAAGTGTGGAGAGTGGGTGCTGCAGTGTGTTGTTTGTTTAAGTGAGTGTGTGCGTGTGGGTGTGTGTGCTGTGTGCATTTGATGGTTGTTGCATAGTGTTTATTGTTCGTTTAGCAGCCTGATGGCCTGGGGATAGAAGCTTCTTCTGAGTCTTTCTGTGCTCGCCTTAAGACTCCGGTATCGCTTGCCTGACCGCAGCAGTTCAAAGAGGCAGTTGTTCGGGTGGCTCGAGTCCTTAATAATTCTCTTAGCCTTCCCCTTGCACCGCTTGTTGTAAATGTTCTGGAGGGTGGGAAGCCCCCCTCCAATTGTGCGTTCGGCTGAACGTGTCACTCTTTGTAGTCTGCTACGGTTTTGTGCAGTGCTATTCCCAAACCAGGAGGTGATGTTGCCAGTCAGGATGCTCTCTATTGTACATGAGTAGAAGTTCCTAAGCATCTTCTGACTGACTTGGAACTTCCTTAGGCGCCTGAGGAAGTAGAGGCGTTGTCGTGCCTTCTTCACAACACTGTCAATGTGTGTGGTCCATGTCAAATCCTCGGATATGTGGGCTCTGAGGTACTTGAAACTGTTCACTCTCTCAACCGGTGCCCCGTCGATGCTGAGGGGGCTGTAGTCCTTGACCCCCGACCTCCTGAAGTCCACAATCATCTCTTTTGTTTTGCTGACGTTCAGGGATAGGCAGTTCTCCTGACGCCACTGTGACCTTCCAGGTAGGCCCTTTCGTCGTTGGCAGAGATTAGGCCCACCACTACTGTGTCATCAGCAAATTTGATGATGGTGTTGTTGTTCCGCTGTGCTACGCAGTCATGTGTGTACAGGGAGTAGAGGAGGGGGCTCAGAACACAGCCCTGGGGGGCCCCTATGTTGAGCGTGATGGATGAGGAGGTGCAGTTGCCTGCTCTTACCACCTGGGGTCTGCCTGTCAGGAAGTCCAAGACCCACTGGCAGAGGTCATAGTTCAAGCCCAGGTCCCTGAGCTTGGCTATGAGTTTGGAGGGGACTATGGTATTGAATGCTGAGCTGTAGTCGATGAACAGCATTCTCACATAGTTCCCCTGCCTCTTGTCCAGGTGTGATGCTGCTGTGTGCAGCACATGGGCTATGGCGTCCTCCGTGGACCTGTTGGGGCGATATGCAAATTGCAGAGGGTCCAGGTTGATGGGGAGGGAGGAACAGATGTAACCCTTCTAGCTTCTCAAAGCACTTCATGGCTATGGAGGTGAGGGCTACAGGGCGGTAGTCGTTGAGGCAAGCGGGCGTAGATTTTTTGGGTACAGGGATGATGGTGGACTTCTTCAGACAGGTGGGGATGACAGCCTGTTCCAAGGACAGGTTGAAGATGTCAGTGAATACCGGGGCCAGTTGGTCGGCACAGACTTTTAGGACGCGGCCGTGTGTTACTGAGGATGGACAGATAATGTTGATATTTACAGTTTGGGAGAGGAAGGGGTTTTAGCTTGCGTGTTGTGAGTTCCAAAACATTTTACTTAAAGTTTAAAGCTCAATATATAAAAAGTGAACAGGAGGTCTATTTGTATTAAAAACAATAGATTGTTTTTCATTTAAATGTCTGGAAGAGCTCAAAAATAAAAACGTCAATTGATATTTCCGTAGCCTTTTTTTAGTTGATCTAAATGTGACTGATTGTGTTAAATGTGCATATAATATCGCCTCATATCGATCGCAGGCACCTGAATCGTATCGTATCGTGGCAGACTTTGTGATATCGGCAAATATCGTATCGTTGTCCAAAGAATCGATATCGCATCGTATCGTGATGAAACTGGTGATTCCCATCCCTAATGTTTCAGAGGAGCTGGATCTATCCATCGTGGAGTCGGGGCTCTACGCTAACCTTTTTCCCAAGGAGCACATGTGCTCCTAAATGAAAAAATTTAGGAGCACACAAAGAAATTTAGGAGCACACAAAAATATTTAGGAGCACAGTGAAAATATTTCAAGTAACAGTTTTTTTTTTTTTTTATATATAAATGTATATTTGTACTGTGCATGCATGTGCAAACGGGAACGGGACACACATCTGTGCAATAGCACATACCACCAAAGTCACTGGCCCACTGTGTGCGTGTGTGTGTATCTGCGTGTGCAAACAGGAATGGGACACAGACATTTGAACTATTAAGTGATTAATGCCTACTGTGGCAAAGTTGTAGCCAACAACTAGGCCTAATAAAAAAGGCAGGGACATTAAACAAAAAGGAGACAATGGCATTACCACCAGGGCCATCAGTAGAGGGGACTGTAAGGTGCCTTTTCGGTATACTACCTTTGCTAAAACTGTGTTCTCTGTTAAAGGTGGTAACTACTGGAATAGCGGCCTACCAGTTGTGATTAGAGAGTGCCCCACATACTCCATGTTCAAGACTCATCTTAAACTGCATCCTAAGGCAAACCAGAACTGTGATAATTTATCTGATTTAGTTTATGTAACTTGTTTCTTGTTTGTATCATTGATTGTCACAATGCTTTTACCCTAAGCAGGCTATTTATTTATTGAAAGAGTTTTGCTGTCTCCTGGTGTAAATTAGCTCTTGCTACAACCCTGCATGTTTACATTTTGTATTTTGTACTTGATGTTCATTAACACTTTGAGCGCCACCAGGGGGAGCCGTTAAATCCCACACTATGCCACGCTCTTAAGAGGCTGATTTAGCGAAAACTCATGATTTCCGCGGATAGATTTCTATATTATATATTTTAGCTATGTGGAAATGGTTGGGCTCATTTGACAACATGCTAGTTGATGTACAATACGCCAAAAGCAGTTTGTTGATCCATGCCGTCGTTCGTTCACAATTCCACGCCAAAAAAGGTAAACAGAAGCCCAAATCCAGGCGCATTTCCTCAAAGCAGAGATATGATCGTTTTGCTGCAGCAGCGCAAAATCATATTTCCTCGTCTGAAACACATTGTCCAAGTGCAATAATGTCATGCACTGTACACACAACACTTAGTGGTGTTTATCATTCATGAAATGCAATGCATATATTATATAGAGATATTTGTATCGATCACGTTGTATGCCTATATGCATTTTTATAATAATGTGTATATATATATTGCTTCAATTTCACACAATTACTGTATACATCTCTCGGCATACTAATATTACATATAGACATTTTCAAGGTAAATCAAAAATATGTATAGAAAACGTAGCAATTTAGCAAAACTGTGCATACGCTTCACATTCGATAAATGGGGGGGGGGGGGGGGGGGGGGGGATCATGATTGCATTTATTCCAAGTGCATAATGTCACACATTGTACACTACACCACTTGGTGTTTTAGCATTCATGAAATGCAATGCATATAGGGATATTTTTATATAGATTACGTTGCATGCCATATGTATTTTTATACTAATGTATATATATATCGCTTCAATTTCACACAGTTACTGTATACATCTCTCTGCATACTAATATTACATATAGACATTTTCAAGGTAAATAAAAAATATGTATAGAAAACGCAGCAATTTAGCAAAACTGCATACGCGCTTCACATTCTATAAATGGGGGGGGGATCATGATTGCACATAAATTATTCCAAGTGCATAATGCCACACCTTGTACACTACACCACTTGGTGTTTTATCATTCATGAAATGCAATGCATATAGGGATATTTTTATATAGATTACGTTGCATGCCATATGCATTTTTATAATAATGTATATATATATCGCTTCAATTTCACACAATTACTGTATACATATCTCAGCATACTAATATGTCTTCACAGCTGTTCGTGATGAATTTACCTGCATATCATGGTGTAGTCGTCCACAGGTATTCTGACACATGTAACCCCCCCCCCCTTCCCATGCTGCTATGATGCCTGAATTTTCCCCAAGGGGATCAATAAAGGAATATCTTATCTTATTTTTGCATTGCATTGTATTCTGTATATTATAATCTAAGACACACAAGTTATAAAAATCATTGCATTATAATGTATTATGTATATAATAAACACTTGACACTTGATGGAGTGGAAGAAATGTCTTTACTTCAGATAAGTAGTGATTGCATTAGCAAGTGCACCATGTGTTCAACAGATACTCGGCACACATGTTGTAAAAAAAACATTGCATAATAATGTTCTGTATATACACACTCGGGGAACAAAATTAACTTTTTGACTTATCAGCCATTTGGCTGGTAGATTTTAAAAACTACCAGCCAGGCAGATTTTTTACCAGCCAAAAATTCAAAATAGCTTTTTAGTATATCGCCATGTGTTATTATTACTATATAATACTCTCATATGCTATTTTCAATTAATATCATAAACAACATAAGGAATATTAGCATAATTTTGAGTGGACTGAAGGAATGAGTCAGCGTTAATAGTTTTAAATGCAAATAATTTATTGAAACATAGAAGTGGGGTCGGGGACACACACACTGTTTCAACTCACCACCCCTGCATCATAATGTAGTCTAGTCTGTCTTCAAGTTCAAGTTCAAGTTCTTTAATAGTTGTCATACAGAAGTACAGAATACTTTCATACAAAATGCTTCTTACTGTTACGCTCCAGAGACTGTGCTAGACAAGATAGTATCAAATAACATAATAACATAATATAGCATGAATTTAGAAGAAGAGAATGAGGTCACAGTGTTCGGTATAGACATATGTACAATGTTCTGAGTTACCATATAATATACAATACACAATACTATGCAGTGTACTAATGTACAGTACTATCTAGTGCAAAGCAGAAATGGGATGAGGTACAATTTTAGGTACAATTTACAGTAAGGTGTACGAGTTGTAGTGCAATCCTTCATCCATAAATATAAAGTGTGGGGAGTGGGTACTACAGTGTGTTTGTTTAAAGTGGGTGTGTGCTATAAAGTGTGTGGAGTGGGTGCTACAGTGTGTTTGTTTAAAGTGAGTGTGTGCGTGTGGATGTGTGTGCTATGTGCGTTTGGTGGTTGTTGTTGTGTAGTGTTCATTCATTGTTCGTTTAGCAGCCTGATGGCCTGGGGATAGAAGCTACTTCTGAGTCTTTCTGTGCTCGCCTTGAGACTCCGGTATCGCTTGCCTGACCGCAGCAGTTCAAAGAGGCAGTTGTTCGGGTGACTGGAGTCTTTAATGATTCTCTTAGCCTTGCCCTTGCAACGCTTGTAGTAAATGTTCTGGAGGGTGGGGAGCCCCCCTCCAATTGTGCGTTCGGCTGCACGTGTCACTCTTTGTAGTCTGCTTCGGTCTTTTGCAGTGCTATTCCCAAACCAGGAGGTGATGTTGCCGGTCAAGATGCTCTCTATTGTACATGAGTAGAAGTTCTTAAGGATCTTCTGGCTGACTTGGAACTTCCTTAGGCGCCTGAGGAAGTAGAGGCGTTGTCGTGCCTTCTTCACCACACTGTTAATGTGTGTGGTCCATGTCAAGTCCTCGGATATGTAGGCTCCGAGGTACTTGAAGCTGTTGACTCTCTCAACCGGTGCCCCGTCGATGCTGAGGGGGCTGTAGTCCTTGACCCCCGACCTCCTGAAGTCCACAATCATCTCCTTTGTTTTGCTGACGTTCAGGGAGAGGCTGTTTTCCTGGCACCATCCCGCCAGGACCTTGACCTCTTCCAGGTAGGCCCTCTCGTCGTTGGCAGAGATCAGGCCCACCACCACTGTGTCGTCAGCAAATTTGACGATTGTATTGCTACTCCGCTGAGCCACACAGTCGTGTGTGTACAGGGAGTAGAGGAGGGGACTCAGAACACAGCCCTGGGGGGCCCCTATGTTGAGGGTGATGGATGAGGAGGTGCAGTTGCCTGCTCTCACCACCTGGGGTCTGCCAGTCAGGAAGTCCAAGACCCACTGGCAGAGGTCATAGCCCAAGCCCAGGTCCCTGAGCTTGGCTATGAGTATGGAGGGGACTATGGTATTGAATGCCGAGCTGTAGTCGATGAATAGCATTCTCACATAGTTCCCCTGCCTCTTGTCCAGGTGTGATGCTGCTGTGTGCAGCACATGGGATATGGCGTCCTCCGTGGACCTGTTGGGGCGGTATGCAAATTGCAGGGGGTCCATGTTGATGGGGAGGGAGGAGCAGATGTAGCCCTTTACTAGCTTCTCGAAGCACTTCATGGCTATGGAGGTGAGAGCTACAGGGCGGTAGTCGTTGAGCATGCATTAAAGCATTCCGTCTCCAGACGGATTTCCGTCAATTTGATTGGGGAGATCCGTCCATTTGATTCGCGGTCTGACGGAATTGGCTACCTGGTATAATATGATTTGTAGATGCATACACATTTAAACAAAATTGAGCCAATCAGAGGCGCCAAATATGAAGAAAAAAAATCGCGCCGCGCCAAGCAGAGTCATCGAGAGACAGGACGCTGCTCGCTCCGGAGGCTCGCTCCGCGGTTGCAGCTGCAGTCTATTGGGCGAGTTACACATTTGCGAGGTCTGAGAAGTCTGTCCACCACATGGCAGGGTAACAAGATAGTCATGTAAAATAATTAAAAACTGCGTGTTTTGGTTTAACGAGTCGCCTTTTTTGCAGCCTCGCGCGTCAAGTCAACTCTGCTTGTTGACCTAGTTTGTTTGTTTGTTTATTTGTTTGTTTATACCACGCTGCTTGCACTCGCTGCTATACCGATTAGCTAACGTTAGCTTAATAGCGTCGGTTAAATGGAAGGAGTAAGCCGGCCACTAAAAAGAGAACCCACCGCGGGGTTCTCAGATGAAAAGGATGAGCGGCACCACCTAACAAAAGAAAGTTTAGAGAGGAGAGGACGTTTGAAGAGACTGGCTAGGCAGCGCTACTGGGGGCTGTAGTGGTGAGTTGTTAACTTGTTCCGTGTGCCGCAACTATGTCAAAAACAGAAACAACACTTTTGTCATTGTCGTGTTACTTCACACTACAATACTTGAGTCCCCTGCTGTGGTTGTGAGTATAAGTTTATTAGCTTAACTCCGTAGCAACATCACACAGGTGTATCTCTAGACAGTCTCCTCCCCACCATATATTCTCTCCCCACCGTATATCTTTTTTCTACCATCCCCTCCTAATGTACGGTCTCCTCCCCATCATATGTATATAATCTGTTAGGATCTATGGTTTACTGTATATTTCTCTCCCACCCCCTCCTAATGTACAGTCTCCTCCCCATCATATCATGTATATAATCTCTGTTAGGATCTATGGGTAACAGTACTGTATATTTTCTCCCACCCACCCACCCCCTCCTAATGTACAGTCTCCTCCCCATCATATGTATAATCTCTTGTCAGGATATATGGGTAACATTACTGTATATTTGCATATCGTATATGTCACAAATGTAACAGTACTATATACCTGTAGACTGTAGTATGTCCCTATGCCATAAATGTCACTATGAATTGAAAATGGGGGACCCTGATGATGTAAACAAGACAAACGTCTTTCTCTGGTCTGCATCCCCTTAACAATTGTGTGTATTGAGCCATACTGTATTGTACCCATTCTGCAATCTGTTAAATATTGATTGATTGATTGAACATTTTATTAACAGAATTGCAGAATGTGTACAATAGAGTACGGCTCAATACACACAATTGTTAAGGGGATGCAGACCAGAGAAATACTTTTGTCTTGTTTACATCAGGGTCCCCCATTTTCAATTCATCATAACATATATGACACACATGACATACAGATAGACAATACTGCTACATCTATACATTTATGACATACCAGATTTACAAATACAGTATTGTTTGTGATACAAAAATAGTCTAAAAAAGAGAGTATATACATTGGAGGAGGTTGGGTAGGTGGGGTGGTACATTGGAGGTGGTTGGGTAGGCGGGGTGGGGTAACTGTACATTGGATTATCGACAAAACCTTACTTGGTCCCAAGAAGAGGGTCTTGTGTATTAAATAAAGTTTTCATTCATTCACTCTGGATCTGGTAAATCCAGTAGCAATACACACAATTGTTAAGGGGATGCAGACCAGAGAAAGATGTTTGTCTTGTTTACATAATCAGGGTCCCCCATTTTCAATTCATAGTGACATTTATAACATACATGACATCATGACATTTATGACATGGGGACATACTTGACTTACAGGTATAGTACTGTTACATTTGTCACATATATGATAAGCAAATATACAGTACTGTTACCCAGAGATCCTAACAGTAAATATATACATATGATGAGGAGGAGACTGTACATTAGGAGGGGGTGGGTGGGTGGTAAAAAATATATACAAACGGTGGGGAGGAGACTGTCCATTGTTGTTGTGGCATAATTTGCTAAACGTGTTTAGTCCCTTGTTTGTATGATAACAAGCCGTTTAGTTCATGGTTCAAAGTAATGGGAAAGGGGTGCTAGCTCGCCATCAATCAGAAGCTAGCCACAAGACTTGCATTCACGCTCTCCAGCACACAGCCTCCCTGCCTGGCACAACAACCACAACAGTAGGGTATATAGTCACAGTCAGGACAGTAGGCTCTACAAGTAGGCTCCCTTAAAACGCTAACGCTATTAAAAAAAATAGTGGAGATTAAAATAAGAATATGACTTGGCCTGAAAAAAAGTTCAGTCAGGAGATTTTTTTTTGCTTTAATCCCTGCGTTGAGGCAAGCAGGCTTGGATTTTTTGGGTACAGGGATAATAGTGGACTTCTTCAGGCAGGTGGGGATGACAGCCTGTTCTAAGGACAGGTTAAATATGTCAGTGAATACTGGGGCCAGTTGGTCGGCACAGACTTTTAGGACGCGGCCGGGGATGCCGTCTGGACCTGCTGCCTTCCTGATATTCACTTTTTTAAAGGTCCGCCTCACCTCATGCTCTGTTACCCTGAACACTGCGCCTCCATCAGCAGCCGACCCCCCCCCCCCCCCCATTGCCGAGGCTTGTGAGCTGGTGTTGTTATTACCAGCATCAAACCTCGCATAGAAGGTATTGAGGTCATTTGCTAAGGAGATGTCACTGTTCAGTTTGAGGGAGGCGCCTTTGTAGTCTGTCATCGTTTTGAGCCCCTGCCACATAGCTCTAGAGTCAGCTTGTTCAAACTGGAGTTCAATTTTATCCCTGTAGCGTCGTTTGGCCTCTGACACAGTCCTCCTTACGTTGTATCGCGCCACCTTGTGGTCATTCATGTTGCCTGCCTCTAGGCCGTCGTTGTATGCTTTGGTGCGCTCTCTCAGAGCTTCACGGACGGATTTGTCTACCCAGGGTTTTTGATTTGGGTAAACTTCCACTCCTCTCGAAACCTTTTTATATTTGAATATCAACATTATCTGTGCATCCTCAGTAATCCTCAGTTTACTACAATATACTCCTCTCCTGAGTCCTGACTAGTGACTTCATCGTCTTTCCAAACGCACGCACACACACTGAGAAAGGGAGAGTGCCCCCCCCCCCATTTCCCTTTCCCCAGTCCACACCGTCTGCTGTTCTCTATGGCTCTGCCGCTGATCAGGATTAGCTTGTTAGCTTACGCTAACATAACTAGGGATGGGTACCGAATTCGGTACTTTTGAGGTACCGAACCGAAACACGTCGGTACTACCGAGTATCGAATCAAGTGAGAAACCGGAAAAAAAATAAAAAAAAATAAAAAAAAATATTTTCTATTAATTTTTTTTTTTACCCTTTTTTTTTTTTACCTTTTTTTTTTTCATGTCAACGTTCACACGCACAATATATGCTTACCTAGGATTTGACTTGATTCAACAACAAAGCAGTCGGAGCAATGACGAGCCGAAAACTGTCGAAATTGTAGTTATTTGAAGTTTGGATTTCTTTTTACGACTGAGGTAGGTAAATTAAATTTCGACAGTTTTCGGCTTGTCATTGCTCCGACTGCTTTGTTGTTGAATCAAGTCAAATCCTAGGTAAGCATATATCGTGCGTGTGAACGTTGACATGATTTTATTTTATTTTTTTTTTTTAAGTACCGAAAAAAGGTACCGTTGGGTACCGGTATCGATTCACAGGTACCGGTACCGGTATCGGTTCAAATGTGAAAGGTACCCATCCCTAAACATAACGTTCATTTCGGGCGATGTGGGCATAAAGGAATGGCGACGATGCAATGCATGTTAGATGCATTTGACCCGTTGTGAGAAGAAGAAAAAACCACAGACTTATTTCGGCTCGCAAAATAGGCGCACTGCTGTGTAGCTCTGCTCTCGGGGAACAAACTTAACTTTTTGACTTACCAGCCATTTGGCTGGTAAATTTTAAAAACTACCAGCCAGGCAGATTTTTTACCAGCCATTGGCGGTTGGCTGGTACTTATTTTGTTCCCTGTACACACTTGACACTTGAAGTGTACAAGATTTATTCACCATTGGGTACGCCATGTAAAGTGCATTAATTTTGACCCGGAAATATATAAATTAGCAAAAACAACATAAAATATATAACCATTAGATTGTGTGCACCATGTGTTCACACATGCTATAAAAAATCATTGCATACTAATGTCTTCTGTATGAAGTGGACATATATATATATCTTCACTTTAGATGAAGCACCATTGGGTGTGCACATCAGCACACATGTAAAGTGCATTCACATGCTATAAAAAAGCATAATGAACTGTGTATAACACTTGAAGTGGACAATATGTGTTCACTTCAGGTAAGGCACTATTGGTACAACATGTACAGTGCATTGTTTTGACCTGGACATATCTATAAAGTAGCAAAAACAACATACAATGTGTATATATTCAAGTACATTCATTTTCGACCTGGCAAAATGGCCGATGCACATGTGCATGTAAAATATGTTTAGTGTTGACCTGACGAAATGGCAGATAACCATTATGTGTGTGCATCAGCACACATGTACATATAAAGACCATGTGTTCAACCCATACTCGGCACACTATAAACACTTGGAGTGTAAAAGATGTATTCACTTCAGATAAAAGCACCATTTTGGTACACCATGTAAAGTGCATTCACATGCTATAAAAAAAAGCATAATGAACTGTGTATAACACTTTAAGTGGACAATATGTGTTCACTTCAGGTAAGGCACAACATGTACAGTGCATTGTTTTGACCTGGACATATCTATAAAGTAGCAAAAACAACATACAATGTGTATATATTCAAGTACATTCATTTTCGACCTGGCAAAATGGCCGATGCACATATAAAATATGTTTAGTGTTGACCTGACAAAATGGCAGATAACCATTATGTTTGTGCATCAGAACACATATGTACATAGTGTGTTAGTTAGTAAAGTGAGCCATATGTACTCTGTGAAACTCTGTGAAAATGATCAGCAGCTAACACCAGGACACTGATGAACGGCATTGACAAGATAGACCAACATTGCTACTCTGAAAGTGGACCAAGAATAATGTTTCAAATATATCCATGTGCACAGTAAATTTTGCAGAGTAAATTTTACTCAAAACTGAGTCCATTTGAGCCCAAATGGACTCAGTCTATGCTAATATTCCGGTCTGGCTGAAATAGCTCCTGGAATCGGTTGACAAGGTAATCTAGGACCGGGCGTACTTTGTACAGTTTATCAGCCTTGTCTGCAGTCTCGTTGTTGCTAAAATGTAGGAACCTCCAAATGATCTGGTATCTATTGCGTGACATTGTGTTGGAGAAATGGGCGCAATGGAAACATTTTAGAGTTGACCAGTACAGTTTGAGTAAAATATACTCAGTGAGTGGGTCACAACGGTGTTCACGTTTTACGGCAATGTTGCGACAGTGCTGTGAAAATACCGTAAAGCGTTGTGACGAGAGTTGGTGTGTGTTGTTGTCGAGTGGTGCACTGGTGGAGCAAGCAAATAATCCGTCTCTTATTATATGTGAACTAAAGAGTACAAGGTTTACACAACAGCCCCCACCCGCCTTTTTATTGTATTTGTACCGTCCTGTACTATCCGCTTGTCAGCTGTTTATCTCTCTCTGTGAGCTACTGAGCTTGAATAACTAGCGTTAGCTAACGTTAACTAGCGTTAGCTCTGCGGCTAATCTTAGATTACCCTGAACTAAATCAATGACTAGGTTATAAAGCATTCGAGTAGTTTTCACTGCACATAGAAGTAGCCAAACAACGGGAGCATTTCGGGAGCATACCAAAACCCAGGCAATTTCTAGCCCTTAAGGAATCAAATAGTCTGCCATGGCTAGATGCTAACGCTAAAACGGTGCAGGACTACCATTCTGAGAGCTGACGATGATTTGTTTACTTGGTAACTCTGGTTGGGTTGCCCCCCCCCCCCCCGCTGATTAATGAAAGTCATACCGTCATATACCGTGCACCGCGGTATTAGGCAATCAAGGTATAACGGTATGAAAAAAGTCATACCGCCCAAGCCTACCCGGCACTCTCGTGGGATGCGTCTTCTTTGGGGTGGGTGGGTACTTCTCCATAATATGCAGTTTTAGCTTGCCATCCAACCTGCAGTGCGGATCTGTCTTTTGGGCCCTGGAAGCTCCCTCCCACCTCACACCCCCACCCCCCCACCTGCGGCACCTTCCTCTGCCTCCTCTGCCTCACCTGCGGCACGTGCGGCACTGGCCACTGTCCGAGCTAAATCGGCTGCATCTGCCTCATCACACAAGTCAGTGATGACTTGTATTTGGAACTGCATAAGTGTCTTGTGCGGTCCTGTTGGCTGTCTGGCTCTGTACAGAACATAGGCATTGGCCATGGCTATTTGAATCAAATAGACTACGAACTTCTTGGTCCACTTTGCAGTCTTCCTAATGAGCGGATAGTAACTTATATGCTGATCTAATTTGTCGACCCCGTTCATGCAGACATATGAGAGCACGCAGTCTGGCTTCATGACCGGTACCTTCTTCTTATGACCCTTCTTCCAGACGAGTGTTTCCATTAGAGTGCCATGGTGAAAGCTGCTGATCATTTTGACAATCCGCTTGTCTCTCCAGACGATAACCATGACCCGATTGTTGTGCAGGGCCATGGTCTCGCCCACCGACAGGTCAACATTGGTTACACGCTTTATCTGTGCCGGTTCTCCCCGGTGCATCCTCAAGGTACCGCAGATGTGGGTCCTCAACTGTAGGAGTATGTCAGACAGGGACACGGAATTATAGAAATTATCCATAAAAAGAGAGTATCCCTGATATGCCAAACGTCCTAGGAGCCCAACAACCGTGTCCTTGAGAGGTGCATAGTCCCCACAAAATGGTCGCAGTGAAAAGCAGTAACCAGTGTGAGAATCACAGAGCACATATGACCTGATCCCATATTTGGTGGGCTTCAGGGGGCTGAACACTCTGAATTTTAGTCTGCCACGTCAGGCCAGCATCCCCTCGTCTATGCTAATATTCTTGTCTGGCTGAAATAGCTCCCGGAATCGGTTGACAAGGTAGTCAAGGACCGGGCGTACTTTGTACATTTTATCAGCCTTGTCTATCGTCTCATTGTTGCTAAAATGTAGGAACCTCCAAATGACCTGGTATCTATTGCGTGACATTGTTTTGGAGAAATAGGCGCAATGGAAAAATTTCAGAGTTGACCAGTACATATATAGTTGCGGCTTCCGATCGATCCCAGTTAGGAATAGTATGCCTAGGAACTTCCACAACTCTGCAAGGGTGACAGGCGTCCACTTGCGTAGCCTGTTACTCTCTCTGTTGGGATCAATGATGGCCATTGTTTGTTCGGCGTACAAGTTTGTCTGCTCTACAATTCCACCCATGAGTTCGTCAGTGAGGAACAGCCGCAGAAAGGCAAGAGGTTTGGTGGATGTGATGGTGGCCGCATCGTGTAGTGGTCCTGGCTCTGCATCAAAGGTCAATTCGAGTGGCACAAAATTACCGGTACCTTTGATCCACTCATCACCAGCTGTGCTTTTACGACCTCTGCCCCGGCCGCTGCCCCGGCCTCGACCTTTGCCTGTAAATTATGAGATTACAATAACTAACTGGTATACTACAATGCACATACTGTAGACACATTCATATAATACATATTTAGAAACTTGTGTGAGTGAATGAGTCAGTGTGAGATAGTGATCACAACTCACCCTGCTGCTTAGCGTGAAGATCCTCTTCTTCAGCATCCGTCTCTGCCTCAGCAGCTGGGCCTTTTGGGCCTCTCACTGAAATAACAAGGAACGTCAGCTTTGTCACAATGCATGAGAGAGAAAGAGAGAGATAGAGAGAGCGAGATATATACACTATACATGCCTATCGGAGGTGTGCATGGTCTCCTTGCAGTCCGCATGGCAACGTCGACATCGGAGTCATCGGACTCCATGTCATCTTTTGCCCCGTCCTCTACTTCCTCCACAGAGTCGGTGTCAGAATCTGCAATAAAAAAACAGTAAAGTCAGATTTTTGAGAGAGAGAGAGAGAGCGAGAGATTTTCATTCATTCATTCACACCTGGCTGGCCACACATCAAAAGCATTACTATGGGGGGGGGGGGGGTACTAACACCATAAGCACATGCACACATCAAAGGCCATGCACTATGCATTGAGTAACCATGCACACATGATCAAAGACTCTCAGAACATCAAAGACACTTGAAATTACCTGGCGTCCACTCGTCAAGATCATCTACAGTAATGTCGATCTCAGACTCGTTCGAGCTGTGTGACGACGGCGGCGACACATGCCGGGTCTTGGCAACCCGCTTCCTTGTGGCTCTGACCGGGGGCGGCGAATCGATCGGTACCGGAGAGCCGGTGGCAGCGGCCACGACCGGAGAACTGATCGGTACCGGAGAGCCGGTGGCAGCCGCCACGGCCGGAGGACTGATCGGTGCCGGAGGCCTCACCTGCGGCGGAGGTGCACGGCTTGGGCCAGCGGCAGCTGGTGCTACCGGGGCCTGGGCGAACGGCAGTGTGGTCTGCACGTATCGGCCCGGGAGTTTACCCCTCCTAGACGACTTTCTCATTCTCCGCATTGTGAATACCTACTCTCAACTATTACTATAAAAACGGCTATAAAAATCGACTAACTAGTGTTACTAAAACACGGACTAAGCACTTATCTAAAAGCGCTGTACTTGCGAACTAATATTACCTGGTACTACAAAAGAAAATAAGTATTACAAAATGAAGAAAATATATTATCAATCACTACTACTACTAGAAATACTATCAATACTACTATCAATGCTAAATGCTCAAAATCAAATCAAAACGCTCTCTCTCTCTCTCTCTATCTATCTATCTATCTATCTATCTATCTATCTATCTCTCGCTATCTCTCTCTCAATGATAAACTGTATTCACAAAATCCGAAGACGCACTGAGCTCACGCTGTGTCTGCTCAGGTTAAATATCAGGTGGGCAGGTCATGATCGTCACGATCTTTACTATCGACCAATCACAGCAGAGATCTATCATCCTTATAATAATGCAGGTAGACTGACTGATAACATTATACATGTGTTACAACATAGGGCTATACTGCCACCTAGCGGATTCGAGCGAAGTTGCATGTCTAGACGTTCAGAAATGTGGTAGCCAGATGGCCGCCGATGTCTAGTTCATGAGAAAAAAGAAAAAAAATCTGAGAAATCTCGTGAGTGGCATTCAACGTCACTATTAAAAACCCGAGATATCTCGTGAGTGGCACTTAAAGTGTTAACACTTTGATCGCCAGGCTTAAATTCATAATTTACCATCCTCCGCCAGCCCTATTTAATATGGAGAAGTTCCCCTTCTTTGCAGGGCTATAACTTTTTAAATTGTATTGCTAAATTGACATTACTATGGCCCATTCAATGTCCTATATCTATTATTCAGGGTGTAGCAACGTTATACTTTTTCATTCACATATTCATACTAAAATACGGTCTAAAGTACAAGTATGTTTTTATCGTTTTCTGCAGCTTTCTCCAGAACGTGATTTATAGCCCCAAATGCATTATATTGATGATGAAATACAGTTTGATAGGAATCTGCGCGAGAAAAAAAATTTCAAATGGACGTGCTTCTAGAAGTTACTACTGATCATTTGATGTTGACCGGATGGGGGGGGGGGGTCGTTTATAATTCCGTGGCCAACGTTGGATGATTCATCTAGTGTGGGTGATATGATCATTAGAGCAGTTAGTATCGAACACGTTAAAAAAAAACGCTGAATCTTACCGTAGCTTCCTCATAGCGTTGGGCGATGAGCGTGGAACAGAAATATTCCTATTATGGGATGTAGAAATATGCGATCCATTTCCAGGTTGTATAATAGTATATACATCCAAATCATGTTGTTTATCGAGTTATTGGTAACGGATCTGTTGTGTCTAGCTCGAGTCCTGGGACTATTACCGAGTGATCGGACCGAATTGAAATGAGCACCAGCTTCCATTTCCTGTTTCCGCTCTGGGCGATCCGCCGATCATCCACCAGATGGCGCTCTTGAATCGTTGGAGAGTTGAGAGGGGATCAACAGTACATCTCAAGTCTCCGGGGGAGAAATATGATTTCGATCACAGATTTTTGAAATATTGATATCAAAGACGTGGTACGGCGTCTTTGGCAGAATGAGCATGGCGAGGAAAGACGTCCTACAGCGTTTTTGGCGACCATAGTGTTAACATGTGCTGTCCCTATCAAATCAAACTACTGCTACAAAAGTAACAGTCACTTAACTTTAGCTTTTGCCCCTTTTATGCATACAATGCCTATGTTTTGGCTAGTGATGCTCTTCTAGAAAAATAATCCTTTCAGGGTTGCCTATTGAAATACTGTACACCTCCAGTACAAAAACACTGTTTATGAGTTTGCGTGTCAGGTAGACCATTGATTGACAGTCGATTACAGCCAACACAACGACATACGCTACTGCATCAACATTATGATTAACAAAGCAAGGCATTCGTTTTGTTGCATTAACGTTATATTACTATTGCTATCGATAAATCTAGGTGTTCTAAAATCTATTGCTATTCGTAAGACTAGATTAAGTTAATTTAATGTTACTGTCTCGGGAACGTCTCGCATATCGCAATGGCGGACTTTCAGGAAGTAAACAAGCAAATGAGGGATTCCGATTGGTCATTTCCTTTCTTTCCCTTGAAACCAGTCACGTCACTCTACTGTGATTGGACCGTTGGCTTGAGTGCAATGTGGGACTTGTAGTTTTTTAACGATTTATCAGCGGAAGAAAAAAAAGCACGACTGAGGCTGTAATCTTCACTCGCACACCGTGCGAGTAATACATTTTTCTGGTTCACACACACATATTTCTAGGGCCATATGCGAGCAATATGGTCTCACTGTAGAGCCCTGGGAGTCCCAACACGTATTGAAATCACCACCCACTATGAAAGCGTATTCATTTTTTTTTATCAACTTTTTCTCCTTATTTTTCTCCCATCCCAATTTCTTATTGCCAATTCTCCCCTCCCCTGTCTTGAACGTTGCTAGACTATGCCTCCCACTGGTCGGCTGTAGTGAGGATAGAAGCCTTGCATCACGTGTCCCCTCCGGTACACGAGGAGGCAGCCTGTCGCATCATTTCACCAAAGACAGCACGGACTCTCAGTGGCGAGGAGTAACGCGTGGGAGGCTCACGCTGCCCCCGATACTTCCTGTCTCTGCTGAACAGGCGTCACCCAACCGACCTGTAGGAGTCGCTGTCCACAACGTCCAATCCCCACCCATCGACTTTCCACCCGCTACCTCTGCCAATTGAGATAGTATGACGACTGGCCCAAGCTGCAGGCAATGCTGACTCGGGGAGTCGAGACCAGAGTCTCTTGCATTGGTGACGATCGCAATCTCCGCTACGCCACCCAGCCGCCCCATGAAAGCGTATTCATGAAGTTCTAACATCATTTTGGTTAGGGCTGGGCAATTAATCGAGAAAAAAAATCACGATCTCGATTCATAGACCTATGCAATCTAATTTCTAATTTATGACGATAATTTCTAATACAACTATTTTTTTTACTTTTTACTTTACTTTTTAAATGATTTTATTGAAAAAAATAAGAATCGTGAGAGAATCGTGATCTCAATTCTTAGAGAGAAAAATCGTATTTTAGCAAGAATCGCCCAGCCCTAATTTTGGTGATTGTTTTGTAAAACTCAGCATCAAATGTGTTAGGGGCGTACAACATGATTAGTGCAATGTTCCTGTGAGAGTATTCAACCTTTGCCATTGTTATCCTCCCCTCTGTATCCGACCACACGTTAAACAATTTGATATCTAGATTACGTCTTTACTATTGCAACACCTTTTGTCCTGTTGCTGGCAGAGTATGAGGAAATTATGTGGTATTGTCGGTTCGTCAGCCTTGCTACATCGGGCATCAATAAATGAGTTTCACTAAGAAGAGCCATGTCAATTTTCTTTCTCTTTAGTAAACAGAGGACACTGGTATGTTTTATGAGGTGTGTTAAGCCCCCCTGTATTCCATATTAATATGTTCAACTTACCCATGGTCGTAGTTGTCTGTGTGTATAAAAACATACCAATGCAGCCAAGCTAGGGTTGGGGAATGTTGATCTTGAGAAATCCGGCTGGTCCATCCCATGATTTTGGAGGAGGAACAATTACATAGACACGCAACAATACAAAAAACATAGAAATAGCAAAAACATGAATCCACAATATACCGGTATATGAATATATGTTGAGTTGTGTTTCCCTCTGCCCCAGAACCACCCAGAGACCTACTGATGATTAAAAAAGAAGAGGCTCAGGACACACTGGACCCACCCATGGATATTTCCACTGGGCTGAAGGAGGAGCCCACAGACCACCAGGATATCGGTATGTCATGTTTCTTTCTCTCTTGATTTTGTCTTCTCCTTCCACCAGTATATAATGTATGTTCATGTTCAGCTTAACTATTTAGAGCATTTTTTCATTCTGGAATATCCGTGTCCTATGTACCCCCCCCCCGTTTTAATAATATTTAGCAGTTTTGTTCGTCCCTCATGGGTGATGGACTTTGTGGGGGGGGGGGGGGGGGGGGGGGGGTAATGTAGCGACTCTGTCCATAATTAGTTCTGATTTGTTGGGTCAGCCTGTCCATCACTGGTGGGTGTGTCCCCAGGTGTGCTTCTGATTTGTTGGCTCAGCCTGTCCATCACTGGTGGGTGTGTCCCCAGGTATGCTTCTGATTTTTGGCTCAGCCTGTCCATCACTGGTGGGTGTGTTCCCAGGAGTGCTTCTGATTTGTTGGGTCAGCCTGTCCATCACTGGTGGGTGTGTCCCCAGGTGTGCTTCTGATTTGTTGGGTCAGTCAGCCTGTCAATCACTGGTGGGTGTGTTCCCAGGTGTGCTTCTGATTTGTTGGCTCAGCCTGTCCATCACTGGTGGGTGTGTCCCCAGGTGTGCTTCTGATTTGTTTGCTCAGCCTGTCCATCACTGCTGGGTGTGTCCCCAGGTGTGCTTCTCAAGTGTATTTGTGAGCAAAACATAAGAACTGACTGCTTGTGATAGGGCTGGGCGATTAATCGATTAATTCGATTAATTCGAATGAATGATTTCGGATGATTTTAAAAAATGTAAATTGATTTTCAAATTTTTTGAATTTTTTTAGGGTCACCTTTTATTAGAGCCATATGAAATCCGTTTATTTTTTTTCCAAATTCCATTTTATTTTTTTCCAAATTCCGTTTTTTTTGTTTTAATATTTCAGAATTCTGTATTTTGCTTTGTACACTCATTTTACCATCAGAAATAGTGTCTAATAAGTGGGAATGAATAAATGTCCACAATTTAATAAGATATAACAGTCCATTTAATGTTGTTAACACTTTGATCGCCATGGGTTAAATTCATAATTTACCATCCCTCGCCAGCTCTATTTGTCTATGGAGAAGTTCCCCTTCTTTGCAGGGCTATAACTTTTTAAATTCTATTGCTACATTGCCATTATTATGGCCCATTCAATGTCCTATATGTATTGTTCAGGGTGTAGCAACGTTAAACTTTTTCATTCACATATTATTCATACTAAAATATGGTCTAAAGTATAAGTATGTTTTTATTGTTTTCTGCAGCTTTCTTCAGAACGTGATTTATAGCCCTAAATGCATTATATTGATGATGAAATACAGTTTGGTAGCGATCGGCGCGAGATGAAACATTTCAACTGGACGTACTTCTAGAATGATCTACGTATGATCTGATGATGACCGGATGGGCGGGGGATCGTTTATAATTCCGTGGGCAACGTTAGATGATTCATCCAGAGTGGGTCATATGTTCATCATAGCAGTTTATATTGAACACGTTAGAATATAACGCTGAATCTTACCGTATGTTCCTCGCGCCGTTGGACGATCAGCGTGGAGTAGACCGTTTTCGATTATGGGATGTAGAAATGCCCGATCCATTTCCAGGTTGTATAATAGTATATACGTCCAAATAACGTTGTTTATTGAGTTAGGGCGAGCAATCTATTATCCAGTGTTTCAAGATGGAGTCGCGGGAGCTATAGAGAGTGGCCGGATCACATTTGCATGAGTACTACTGGTTCAAAGGTTAATATCCGGTTGGCGATCTGCCGATCGGCCACCAGATGGCGCTCTTGAACCGCTAGAGAGTTGAGAGGAGATCACACTTGTGTCTCAGGGCCCCGGAAAGGAAATATGATTTCGATGACAGATTTTTGAAATATTGACATCAAAGACGAGTTAAGGCGTCCTCGGCGGAATGAGCATGGCGGGGAATGACGAGTTCCGGCGTTTTCGGCGGTTAAAGTGTTAAGTGCTGCAACTACAGTTCAATTTTACACAATATTTTTCAAATAATATTGTGACAAAATAAAAATACACATTTCAAGTGTAAACAAACAATAGATACAGCTAGCTACTACTGACATTATCACAATGTAAGTAGCCTAGCTATATCTATTCTATTGTGATGAAATATAGTAATGCATAATTTAGGCACCTTTAGTTTAGTTTCTAAAGGACAGTGTGTACTGACAATCATTTGCATTAAACAAATAGATGGGTGCACCAGATTTAGCAAGAAGCTATCATTTCTAGTCCTGTGCACTTTATGTACTGCAACGTTACATAGCTATTTCATCACAATAGTGTCAGTGATTAGCCTCACCCTCTAGCTGTACAGGGCTGTACGCTAAGCTTTTTCACTAGGGGCACACTTGCCCCTAAATGAGAAATTTAGGGGCAAAGAATATTTTTTAGGGGTACATTTTTAAATAACTATTTTACCATTATAGTAGGGCTGGGCGATATGACCTCTAAATGATATTGCGATATTTTTTGGCCATATCACGATACACAATATATATCGCAATATTTTGACATTTCCTAAAGCACTTAAAAATGCTTGATTTAACCCTTTGATGCATACAGTCACGCCAATATGATGATTATAATAAGTCCCTGCAACATATGTTTGCATTATTAAACCATGAAGATGCTTTAAAAAATTATTTAATGAAAATGTACTAAGAGTAGTCTACTGACACACTAATAAAAAAAATTATTTACATCTAAGACTATTTATATAAAAACTCTTGGGTGCCCTTTTTTTGCACAGTACTGTGTTTTCTATCCACTTTAGCCAAACACACACACACACACACACATATATATATATATACTACTGTGAGAAAATAATAATTACACACAAAGGGATAATGGCTTATAGCAGACTTAATGATTTTAGAATATTTCAGATAATGAAATTAAATGTTTATCATCAACTATCCAGTTAGTATTTATACTGTCTGTAACGTTTGGCTACTTTAAATCATTGAATGTAGAGAGAGAGAGAGAGGGGGCGAGAACTCACAAGAGAGCCAGCCCCCCCCCCCCCCCCCCCCCCCCCGGGTTTTGTTCTAGGTTCGCGTTTTGATCGTCTAAGCTGCCGTAGGTGATGACGTCACACTCGAATGTAAACAGGAAGAGTCTAACACGGAGATGGAAAGTCACAGTGGATGATATACAGAAACGAATAACTAATAAATATGAAGTTATGTTTAAACTTCTGTTGTCAAGCGTTGTCACTTGTCAATATAACCCACCCCCTTTCCTCACTTTTCCACCGTCCCTGCTTCACTCGGGACCACCAGCTAACGTTAGCCTATAGCTCCGCCGTCCCTGCTTCACTCGGGACCACCAGCTAACGTTAGCCCATTGCTCGTGTCAATTAAATTGCATGTTATTAAATGTCCGCGCTGGTCTGTCTAATGAAATTACAACCGCAACATTATGTCGCCTGTACAGCCCTGGTTGTAGGCTAATGTTAGTGTAGTGAAATGCGAATGAAGGGGTGAAATCACTATTCGCAAGCTTGCGAGTAGATATCATTTTTCATTCGCACCGGCCAAATTAGGGGGCAATTTGCGACGATCTCGTCGCAGCGTACAGGCCTGCTGTATCTATTGTGATCACCAGGGATCATCGTTAGAGAGCTGGTGTGTATGGGGCTGCGGCACTGCAGATATACCCTACTCTGTTTTGAAACAGTGTTTTTCCGTGTTTCTGACATGGCTTTTGGAGAGTGATCTTCGCACGTGTTTTGCAAGTCCAGTCCACGGCATGTCCGAGGTAAGCGACAGTTGTGATTGGAGGATCAAGAAAAGAGGGCAGGGTTTGAGATAGGTCTATTGGCAAAACACATAATCGCCAGTTATATACAAGTCATTAGGATACTGCGCTGCTCTGAATTTAGGGCTTAGTGTGGAATTTCTTTCGACGTTAACGTTAACCCATTCTTCGCCAGGCATTGTACCCTTCTTATACCATCCTCTGCCAGCTCTATTTGTCTATGGAGATGTTCACCTACTTTGCAGGGCTATAACTTTTTAAATTGTATTGCTAAATTGACATTACTATGGCCCATTCAACATCAATTATCTGTCGTTCAGTATGTGGGAACGTTATACTTTTTCATTCACACATTCATACAAAAATATGGTCTAGAGTATGAATATGTTTTTATCGTTTTTCTGCAGTATTTCATAGAACGTGAGTTATAGCCATTTATGCATATATTAGATCATCAAATGCAGTTTGATAGCGATTGACGTCAGATAAAAAATTTCAATTGTACAAGGTCCTAAACGTCATGACTCATAATCTGCTGGTGACCGGAGGGGGGGGGGGGGGGGGGTCGTTTATAATGCAATGAAAAACGCTGAAACTCACCGCAGCTTCCTCGTAGCGATGGGGGATGATTAGGGATGCACCGAATGGGAAATTCTTGGCCGAAACCGATACCGAAAATAGGAAACAGTTGGCCGAAAACCAAAGGCCGAAAATTATTCATAGAATAGAATTTTTTTTACCAATGTTGTGGAACATTATGATTATGGAAAAATATATGATTATGGCAAAACTTAACTTAAATAATAAATAATCACTATTATGGGTCCATAAAACATTTATTCAGCACTTCTGAATGCATACAGTTAGGCCTGCCGCGATAAGCAATAAATCGATTAATTGCCGCGATAATTAAAATTAATGCAATGATTTTGACGGGCGCGATTAATTGCTATTTGCGCGTTTGTTTTAATGAGGCGGAACCAGTGCCCCTTGTCAGTCACTGTCCGTGTTGGGAGGCGGGCCGCTGGCTTTACTACAGAGCACAGCACAGGAGCTCCGTGGGGCAACGCCACATAGCTTAACTACATTTCTCAATAGTGTTGCTCCTTTTAATCAAGTAGCGTTATTTATAGTCGGGGACCGAAATTAGAGAGCGCCACCCGCCATTTGCGCTCAGTTTTTACGTTTGGCGCCTCCCACTGAGACGTCTGAGCGCCGTGTGACGGGCTATCAAATAGTCATGTGAAAACCGAAAATCATGATCCAATTCTTTAGCGGAGTTCTCACTCGCTGTCTCAGCACAGACATGCAGCGCGCACCGCGCACTGCTGCTGCTACCCCCTTTCACCTGTTTCTGTTTCTGTTTCTGTAACCATGTAACGTTAGTTAGCACTGCTGCTGCTGCTAATGCCTGCATGTAAACGGAGGCTATTGCCTCACCGTGACGTTAGTCTAGTCAGTGTGGGACCTTCGTGAGATAACGTTAGCTACCGTTACAAAATGACCCAGTCAACTATTCACTTAGTTTAATACACGAGGCATTGTGTAACGTTATCCAGCCGGCTAGCTACGGATAGCTCCCGACATCAACAAATCCTCCAGCAATAGTCCAGTGCATAATACCTCCGTTGGCTAGGTAACTAGTCACTACGAAATGTCGCAGTAAACTAAATAGTTCACTGAGGCGTTGTCCCAACGCCATCCAGCAGTAGCTACAGATAGCTCTTGGCATCAATATCCTACAACAACAACAACAACATGCGTATTCGAGTCCCTGGTTTACATCGCATGAGTGAGGGCTGCTGACTAGGGTCCAGGTGCAGCGCCGGGGAATTCTTTTGCATGCTGAATGTAGCGTTTAGGGTCCAGCTGCACCCCCGGAGAATCCTTGCTGGAGCTGGAGGCCACTCGAGTATACACACAGACAGTGGAGCTGTTTGCAGACAGCGAGGTGGCGATGTCTCGCAGATAACACAATCACAAGTATGATTATATAATATATATATTTTATAAAAAAAAAAATCTATATAAAATAATAATAAAAAAAAATGTTGGCGGGTAGATTCTTCCCATCTACCCGCCACTGGCCGGTGAGTCAAAAAGTTAATTTCGCTCCCTGTTTATAGTGTAACGTTAGCTATTTTTAGACCCAAGTAGTTACTCGCTACTGCCCGGAGAAACTGGACTGCTAAATAAAGATGAAAGATCAAGTGTTGATTCTCATTCAATGCTAACAACATTAGCTAAATAGCTAACAAACGAAATACAACGTATAGCATAGCTACAACACAGAATAACGTTAATACAATTACATGCATCATTGTTTACAATGAATGGGTGCGGCTAGTCAAAGGACTGGACACGGGGACAAGTTAAACATGAATTCATTTATTATAACGTAGTAGGTAGTTTCGAGTCGTGCTGCAGTGCCTACGCACCACAGCTATTCTATTATATACTGCTTTGACGCTTCCTCCTCATCGTTGATTGCCTGTAGTAGCTGCATCTAACGTTAGTAGCTAACGTTAAAACTAACCTAAAGTTAGTTGTTCACCAACAATCTCAATATTTGTTTTATCATTAGCTCAAAAACACAGAACCGGACGAGACAAGTTGTCGGCTCATAGGTTCTGCTAGGATAATCACAACAATACTTCCGGTCCGGTCGGTGGGCTTCAAAATAAAAGTCTAAAACACCGGAAAAGACGGAGCGGTGGGCTTCAAAATAAAAGTTTTGGGAAATAAATGTCTCAAAAAAAATTTCTCTAACCGGTCGCAATAATATCGCTTATCGCGATATTTTCGGGGGCAATTAATCGCCCAGCAAAATGTGTTATCGTGGCAGGCCTACATACAGTACATTAATTCCAAGTCAAGTGCATTTTCTTTTCTCTGTAGGATAACTACAAAGTGCATTCAGAACAAAGCCAATGTGCTTTAAAACTGCATAAAGATCTGCACACATGAGAGGGAGAATAGCTTATAGCAGACTTAATGATGTTACTGTAGTGGCTACAGTAAGCATTTTATATAAAAGTACCCCCTCCAATGTACAGTAAATTACCTAGTATGGTTATCAATATTCCAATGTACAGCTTTGCTTGTACAGTTGTACAGTGTTTCCCCCCCAACCCCCCCCCCCCCCCCCCCCCACCTCCTCCAATGTACAGTTTCTACGTCAAATGTATATACTCCCTTTTCTGGACTCTTTTTGTATCACAAACAGTACTGTATTTGCAAATCTGGTATGTCATAAATGTATAGATGTAGCAGTACTATCTATCTGTATGTCATATATGTCCTGATGAATTGAAAATGGGGGACCCTGATGTAAACAAGACGAAAGTCTTTCTCTGGTCTGCATCCCCTTAACAATTGTGTGTATTGAGCTGTACTGTACCTGTAACTGAGGGGTACAATTCCCTGACTGTATTGATAAGTATGGTATCATTAAACCACTACCGCTTTATGTACTTTAACTACTGGCCACACAGTACATGATATAGATATGATGAACACTTTCCCACCATGAAACCAAGTCCACACAAATGTATAAGTCGAATATTTAATATATAGCAAAGGGTATATACAACGTTCACTTAATGACATTTATGATTTGAATGCACTTGTAAGGCAAATGAGTATTCGTAGGCAAATCAACATTGAATGTCCAATCTCTGGTTACGCAGGAAGCAAGTATACAACCTGGTTCTTTAGGGAACTATAGCGATGGTACGTAAATGATTATAGCTGGATATACTAAAGGGGTGTCCTGCTGGTTGTAAGTCAGTAGGGGGGGGGGGGGGGTTAGGAGAGCCGCTGGCGATATCCCATCTGGCCAACGATTTCTTGGGAGAATTCAGAGTGCTGAACACGGTGCCCACAGAACCTTGGTCCACAGATTAATACAGTTGGGCCCTCTTGTAGACCAGGGTTTCCGTTAGAATTTTTTTTTGCAGGTCTGAGTGTCCGGTAGATTTCAATCTACCGGACAAATGGGATAAATTCCGGTCAGAGTTTATTGAGCTTAAAAACAATTGATATGCCTATATAAAGAATGACATCATCAAGGCATTTATAATATTTTAACTTAAAACTAGGCTACTTTTGCGTATATACAGTCATTAATATATTCCAAATAAAATAAGTCCCTCGAGACTTCGTGCTGCTGCCGACTTGAGGTGTCGGTGGGCAGTCTGCCCGACCTTAATAAACAGCAGTCTGTTATCACATTTTTATGAGCTAACGAATTCCGTTATATTGGACATTTATATTAATTATATCAAGCGAAGAACTGAACATTATCGTGGGTTTGCGTGATTTATATCTCCACCTCCCAACGACTTGGTGCTGGTCATAATGTCCGGTGAAAATAATTCCCTCTAAACACAATTTGATTATTTGAATTGTATTAAAATAGGCTAAAATTAAATAGCCTATGCGATGAACGAAACAATCTTTTGTTTCATCGTTGCTTCACCAAGCAGCCGGTCTAATAATGACATTCTGTTGTCAGCGCGAGCTGGCTGCTGATATATTTACGTGAAGCATGGAGCAGCAGTGTTTTTAGGTCCGGTCTGGAAACCGCTCAGCAGCGCCCCCACCCAACAGCTGAATTGCCAATGGCTGAATTGGAGTACTGCACCCTGCCGGCCGGCAGATGGATGCTTCTCGCAAATATATCAGCAGCCAGCTCGCGCTGACAAGACAATGTCATTATTAGACCGGCTGCTTAATGATTGTTTGTTTCGTTCATCGCATAGGCTATTTAATTTTAGCCTATTTTAATACAATTCAAATAATCTAATTGTGTTTAGAGGGAATTATTTTCACCGGACATTATGACCGGAGAGATTAAATATGTCTGACTTCAACAGATTTTGCCGGTCAAAAACCGGTAATTACCGGCTAACGGAAACGCTGTTGTAGACGGTAGCTGCCGGTCCACAACGAAGAGACGTGAGGCGACCTCACTCGGGGTAGAGCGCCGTCTCACCTGGACTCCTCTCGGGGGTAGTTCCAACACTTACCAGTGTTGGCTGTTATCCATGGCATAATCAAAGCACCCAAAGCAAGTAGATAATCCAAGGGCTCGCTGTCGTCCGGGTAAGGTAATCCAATGTGCAGGTCCACTCGTCCTAGCCCAGAACTCCTCGGATGAAAGCGCCACACGTGGTCTGCCCAGCCTGGTTAAGACTCTAGATAACGCGAGGAAACGATGGGGGTACTACTCACTTTATAACTCTAACCGAACGATGCACCATACATAATAGACTATTATTAACTTAATAGAAATACGTCCCACTCGACGGTATAGTGCCAAACTATGACAATTCAACTATTAATCCACACGATGTCTCAATGCCATTCTGAGGCCAAGTTGACCATACTGCACCACACGTGTATCGTGGGTGAGGCTTAACGTCTTGCCACTAGGTTGGAGGGTAAAGAACTAAGGGCTAAGGGACTAAAAGAAAGTTCTACTTTACTTGCGCCATATATATATGCGCTGTGAACAAATAGTACCATTCGTATTTCGCCAGACGTATTCCTACGCGGAACCGGGCTAGTAACGACATGTTCGTCGGCAAGATTGAACTTGAACCAAGGGGCTTGGCTGCTGGCGCCAAGTTCTTGTCCAATGAGAGAATGAAACTATTATGGGCTGTTAGTAGACTAAAGGGATATTCAGTGTATATGTACAAGGAATATACAAGGGATATCAAACGATATACAAATACTATTAAATATATATCCATAAATAAATATATATATTCGGTTTAATCTGATCCTTCACAACAGTACCCATTCTGCAATCTTTCAGAGAGAGAGAGAGACCCCAGATGAATGTGCTCTCTTGACTTTGGCACAGTAGACGACGTGTATGCTCGAGAATGATGATAATAATAATGCTCTTCAGATTATATTATCAACGACAGACAGTGTCAATGTGAGAAACAAAATCCCCCCTCTTGCTCTGAAGAATATGCACTCAGTGATTAACCGCGACGGGCATATAGTAAATAAGGATATAAAGCATGTTAAAGACGCATTTATTGGACACGTTGCGTGCAGAGTTTACATAGAAACAGCGCGACTCCAGACAGCGCGACATCATCACAACAACACGCATTAGGTTACAGGTTGTTCTGTTTCGGTGATATATTTTGGGTGAAAAAACTCTTTCGGCCGAAAGCCGAAAGACAATTTTTTGCCATTTTCGGCTGAACACTTTCTGTGGCCGAAATTTCGGTGCATCCCTAGGGATGATACTGGAGCAAAAAGATCGCTATTATGGGATGTTGATCTATGCGCTCCATTTCCAGGTTGTATAATACTATATACGTCCAAATAATGTTGTTTATCGAGTTATGGCAATGGATCGATTATCCAGTGTGTCCAGATCAGGGCTGTACGCTAAGCTTTTTCACTAGGGGCACACTTGCCCCTAAATGAGAAATTTAGGGGCAAAGAATATTTTTTAGGGGCACATTTTTAAATAACTATTTTACCATTATAGTAGGGCTGGGCGATATGGCCTCTAAATGATATCGCGATATTTTGACATTTCCTCTAAAGCACTTAAAAATGCTTGATTTAACCCTTTGATGCATACAGTCACGCCAATATGATTATTATAATAAGTCCCTGCAACATATGTTTGCATTATTAAACCATGAAGATGCTTTAAAAAATAATTGTATGAAAATGTACTAAGAGTAATCTACTGACACACTAATAAAAAAATTTATTTACATCTAAGACAATTTATATAAAAACTCTTGGGTGCCTTTTACACAGTACTGTGTTTTCTATCCACTTTAGCCAAACACACACATATATATATATATATATATATATATATATATATATATATATATATACACACACACTACTGTGAGAAAATAATAATCACACAGACTTAATGATTTTAGAATATTTCAGATAATGAAATTAAATGTCATCAACTATCCAGTTAGTATTTATACTGTGTGTAACATTTGGCTACTTTAAATCATTGAATGTAGAGAGAGAGAGAGAGAGAGAGAGAGAGAGGGGGCGAGAACGAACAAGAGAGCCAGCCCCCCCCTTCGGGTTTTGATCGTCTAAGCTGCCGTAGGTGATGACGTCACACTCGAATGTAAACAGGAAGAGATGGAGATGGAGACACACGGAGATGGAAATTCAATGATATACAGAAATGAATAACCAATAAATATGAAGTTATGTTTAAACTTCTGTTGTCAAGCGTTGTCAATATAACCCACCTCCTTTCCTCACGAATGGAACTAGTCTTGTGGAGTCCGCTTTGACCGTTTTCCAGGGTTAGCAGAGATCGCTAGTTAGCTTAGCATAATCCTAATGGAGACCTTGGTTAGCAGCTACCGTTAGCTCATTGCTCGTGTCAATTAAATTGCATGTTATTAAAGGTCCGCGCTGGTCTGTAATGAAATTACAACCGCAACATTATATTGCACTGTACAGCCCTGGTTGTAGGCTAATGTTTTACTACAATTTGTATGGATTAATTTAGGAGTGAAATGCGAATGAAGGGTTGAAATCACCACTCGCAAGCTTGCCCCCAGATATTATTTTAAACTCGCACGGACCAAATTAGGGGGCAATTTGCGATCATATCATCGCAGTGTACAGGCCTGCAGATGGAGTCCCACGAGCGATAGCGAGTAGCGGACGGAATAGGGGTGACACCAAGCACTTCCGGCCCACTACCGGTTTGGCAACTCGCCGATCAGCCACCAGGTGGCGGTATTGAAGCGCTGGAGAGTTGATTGGAGATCTACAGCACCAGTCATGACTCTGTGGGTGAAATGTGAATACCATGACGAAATATTGATCTCGATGACTGCGTAATCCGTCATTGGCAGATTAAGCATGGCGCGGAATGACGTCTTAATCCGTCAATGGTGGAGAATGGGTTAACACCGAAGCAGCTAGACGCTTGAAAATGGCTGTGTGTTGTGTGTAACGCGCTGTAGCGTCCCCGGTCATGTTCGTGTTGCACCAAACGTTCCATGTTCTCCTGAACACGGAATTTCAGTCCAGATTAGGGCAAATTCTGCAATATTCCACGTTTACAGCTGATTCCATTTTTATTGCTCAATTCCACGATTCCGTCCACGATTCCGTGAACGCGGAATTCATATGGCTCTACCTTTTATTTTACAAAAAGTGATGTTTGGTGAAAGTTAGATTTGCACTTTATTAATCCCAATAGGGAAATTCATTCTTGTCTGATGATCAAGAGGCACCTTTTATTTGTTTTAAGTGAAGTTTGGTGAAAAAGCAAGTTATTGCACTATTAATCCCAATAGGGACATTCATTTGTTTGATCAAGAGTAACCTTTTATATATATATAATTTTTTTCAAGTAAAGATTGGTGAAAGTTAGGTTTGCACTTCAATCCCAATAGGGAAATTCATCTTGGTTTTATATTATTTTGTCAAATAAAAACAAATGTTATTTGAATGATTTCTAGTTTTCAAGAGAAAATCAATAATAATCGTAAATCGGATACAAAAAAAATCGGAGATTTCATTTTTAGGCCATATCGCCCAGCCCTAGCTTGTGAGTATTAACGCTACGGCTTGTACCTCCACGTTGTTCCCGTCTGGTTAACTTCTTCCACCCGTGCGGTCCGGTACGGGACAGCAAATTACATCACGTCATAAATCATTCTCTAGACTGTCTGACATAATTATTATTTTTTTCAAACGTATTCAAGAGTAAACATCCTAACCATGTCACAAAAGCAGTCATAGTGTATATTTTCAGCAATACGTGAGTGTATATTTTCAGCAATACGTTTGTTTACCAATTAGGGGTGTAACGATTCGACCTCACTTCGATTCGATTATGATTCTGTAGGCAACGATTCAATGCATCATGCAATCTCTTCATTTGACCACTATTTCGATACATTTTCTATACATTTCTTTTTTCTATAAATCAGTTAATTCCCCAAAAATGAATACACAAATGTGGCTGGGGGAACTGATTCACTCAGCATGAATGGACTTTTTCCCCTGATTAATATTGATTATAATCGATTCTAACATATTCAAATCGATGCATCGAATCGAACACATTAGAATCAATGCATCGTTACACCCCTATTACCAATAGGTTAAAGTGTTATTAGTGAGTGTTACGACCCCTGTGGGTCTAAGGGTAAAGGGCTGTAACATAACAGTTGGTTGAAAGAAATGATGGACCACGTTTGTAAACACAAGGATATTTATTGTTAAATGCAAAGGAAGCACATGTAGCTCAAGGGTGAGCCCAGGCCAAAACAACAAACAAACACCACTATTCTTCAAATAAACCAACCTAATCTATGGTAAAAGAAATGACAATGCCTAAACTACCCTTACCTAACCAAAACAGGAGAAAACAATATCCAAATGAAATGGCAGCTCACCCCATCTGTGCTTCCTGAAAAGAGAGAAAAACACATTAATGATACACACAAGAATGGCAAAATATATACAAAACAATCTAAAGCTATCAATGTTCTCTCTGCGGCCATACACACACACAAAGGCACTTTCACTATTACAAAGGTCAATAAACAAACGCAATAGTATCAAAGTCAATGTCACAAAGTATCACTAGGCCTCATGCCAGAGAGAGAGTGACTGAAGTGAGAAGCCATGTTTTAACAGGTGTGTGGTGATCCATGATTGGGTGGTGGGTGATGGTTGTTGATTGAGTCTTGGAGTCTTGAAACCCATCCACCAATCGGTGCTGTGCTGCTAATGGAAGGGCAGGCCTAGCAGGGACCAATGGTGGAGGACGGGTTCTGGCTGGAGGGAGGAAACAAAATGGAGAACAAGACACACTGGGGAAGCACATACATTGGGATGTAACAGTGAGATTTTAGTTTTTGAAATGTGTTGTATTTTTTGCGGATATCCGCCATTTTGAATTAGCAGCCGTCGCTGAATGATGACGATTGTAGTCATTATGAGAAGAGGACACCCAGAGCTTTCAATGAGTGTTGGAATTTAGAAAAACTACACTTCCCAACGGATTCTAGCTGCCTTCAAGCAAATTACTTGTGTATGCATATTTTTTCATTTCTCTTATTACTCGGGATTATATACCACAAAACTGAACGTTATTGGCATATATTGGAGCGCAGTTAGTTTGTCTTTCCTATTATGAACATTTGGCAACCATCCGATTTGAAATCAGTTAAAAAATGGCGGAGCTGTTGCAAGAATAAAAAACCTACTGTACAGTAGATTTCATTCTCTGTTCTTCATGCACGCCTGGTGATACTAAATCCAAATTTAACTTAATTAATAACTCCATACATTAACGCCATTGGAAAGAGTAGATTTGGCCCGATCCAGAGTGTGCAAGTTGTCTATAATAAGGTCATTTATAGGCCTCATATTCTATAATAATATTTCAAATTGCATCGGTCTGGATGGCAGAATTCAGTACTTTATCTACAAAACCTTCTGTTTAATCATCTTCCCTTTATTAATTTCTTGTACACGTGATCTCAAGAGGTGTGTATTTTAGGCGGATTTTCAGAAAATAGGGCTCCGGGCTTAAGAGGTTAATAAACCGTTTGATTTGAAAACGTGACGTTGGTCTCAGACCCATCAGTGAGACATTACAATAAATTGCATTTGTATATCCGGGACAGAGAATAATGACGTGATCCACAGCTCAAATGTGCCGATAGCAGTCGCCGATAAATACCCATCAATTTGTGTAGCGTCAAAAGGCAAAAAAAACTCGCGACCTACCTGCACAACGCCCACCGTCCCCCACACACACACACAAGCTACTGCATCAAAGTAACTACTTATGATTAACAAGGCATTCGTTTTGTGGCATTAACGTTATATAGTTAGTGTTACACGGACAATAACATCAGCATATTATTATTACCCATAGCAGCAAGGCATTACTCCGAGTCCGTTCATTAGCTACCGGGAGATGCAAGACTAACGTTACTGGTGAAAATGTGATTTGCGTTGGAATACTCCTTTGCCAACTTGCTGTACTTTGCTTGCAGGTCTGCAGCCATTATTGCTGCATTATGAATAGCCCCAACTTTAGCCAAGGTAACGTTATGGCTAAACCTTTAACAATAGTTAACGCTAGCTTTCGGTTAGCTGTTCAATGCTATTAATAACACAACTCCCCGTCAACACCCTCTCTCGGGAAGATGGCATTTAAGAAAGTATCTGCTGTTAAAATGACACAAACATTCGTTTTGTGGCATTAACGTTATATAGTTAGTGTTACACGTTCAATAACAAGCATATTATTTACCCGAAGATAGCAGTAAACAAGGCATTACTCCGTTAGTCCGTTCATAGCTCGGTTCCATTCTGTTGCTCATTCCATACCCAACTACACATTCTGCAATCTGTTAATAAAGTTTTCAACCAGACAAATGTATAGAAAGGCTTTGTTTTATTATAACATTTGTTGCAGTAAAATCATTGTCTCATTTGGTCATGCTGTGGAGCGCCGGTCGGCGGGCCGGGCAGCTAACGTAGCTACGTTAAGTGTGTTCTGCTCTCGCAAACAGAACAATGGTGGTGTAACTGAGGGGTTACAAAACCCTGACTGTATTAAAGATTGTGATATATTAAACCACTGCTAGTTATGTACTTTAATTACTGGCCAAACAGTACATCAAATATTGATGGTGAACACTCACAAGAACACGACATTGACACAGAAATTCTATTGGAGGGTTATTTATTATTATTAGGCAACGTTAGGTTACAGATTGAGAATTAGGGTCGCGCTTGTATGGCGAAGAATATACGTAAAGTCAGTCAAGAGCATAAGTCAGAATAGTAGGAATACTATGATGGGTCTAAGCTGACGCCACCTGTGGTACAGTAGCAATTATATAGGGCAACACCGGTACCAACTGGAGACAATGGGTAGAGGAAAGTTCGGGTACTCCGTCTGAGTCAACGAGGAATAAAGAGGCTCCAGGTACAGGAGTCTGTGCTTGTACTCCCTTGATCAGCAGACAAAAGCAATAGTTGTAATCCAAGATGCTCGACAGCATTGACGACAGCTAGCCAGCCCCTTCCAAGAGGCAGGACCGAGTGGTAATCCTCACGAGGTTAAATCCCAAACGACAGTGGAAATCAACGGTGCTCTTCTCCGGTGGTCACGGTCCCAAAGCAATATAATCCAACCAGGAATGGTTCTGCAATCGCCGGTGCCGATTCTCCTGTGTACATGTCCAACGGTTCTCGCCTAGGACTCCTCGGGTGTGGGCACGTATTTAGGCCACACAGCCTGGATAAGTGCACTAGCTAAAGACACGACGAACCGATGGGTAATGCTACGCACGGAAGAACTGTGGCCGCACGATATACAATAAATGATCGACTATTACTTCACATTAGATTAAGTCGAACTCAACGTTACTGCATTAAACTGACACTTTAACATTCTATTCGCACGCGGTTCTCAATGCTCTATTTAGATGCAAGGTTGCTCACTTCACTGCACGTTGACTCGTGGTGAAGGGTAAGTAAGGTTTAGGTAAGGTTTAGGTAAGGTACTGCTGTTTACACCTGCGCCGTATTTATACTTAAGTGAATATCTAGTCCCAACCTCAGTTCTTGTCTCGTATTACTACGCAGACTCTGGGCATGTTCTGACATGCCCGGAGTTGTCTTTGAACTTGCCGCTGGGGGCTTGGTCGTTGGCGCCTGGGGCCGCTGTCCAATAGGAGAGCGAATATTACTCTAGTCTGTACGCAGGTAAAGGGATATTCCGTGTATATATATAAATAATATACAAGGTATATCAAACGATACATATATATATTCAGTTTAATCTGGCCCTTCACAACAGCCGCCTCCTAATTAGTCCGCACCTAATTAGTTAAAAGGAAGACAGATTAATAGTCCTGTCAACTACTCAATGTCTGTTGTGGGAAGTAGGGCAATCTACAAAGTCAGTGGGTCATGATCGTCATCAAGGGAGTCAGGGAGCCTCTGCAATTCTATCAGCCTCGCCACGGGTCGGGTGTAGGTCCGTCCCTGGACAATAACTTCTGCCGCTCTGACCTTTCCGTCGGCACCAGTGATCACTTTGCTTACGCGGCCGGCCGGCCACATAGCTCGGGGTAGTGACTGGTCTATGATCATAACGACTGTGCCCACTTGTAAGTTGTCTCTATCTTTTACCCATTTCTGGCGGGTTTGGAGAGACGGTAGGTAGTGGAGGAGGAAACTGTTCCAAACTTGTCAGCCAATACTTGACTGTACCTCCACATTCTTCGGCCGTTCGCTTCTTCGGGTCTGTACACCGTCTGTGGGAGCGCAGGGTCCAGCCGCCCCATCAAGAGAGTGTTGGGGGTGACTGGGTCGACAACTGCTACATCACTTGAGACGTAACCGAGGGGCTTTGAGTTCAATACTCCCTCGATCTCTGTGAGGACTGTCGTGAGGACTTCTTCAGCCACGGTCTGGGCCCCAAGCACGGCGTACAGAGCTGTCTTTATGGAACGTACTTCTCTTTCCCAGGTTCCCCCGAAGTGAGGGGCGTTCGGGGGGTTAAACTGGAAGTATATCTGAGAAGGAGCGAGGTGGGTCTTAAGTTCTGGACCCATGGCTTGGAAGCTCTCTCTCAGCTCTCTTTCTCCGCCTTTGAAGTTTGTCCCGTGATCAGACAACAACGTAGACGGTTTTCCTCTTCGTGCTGTGAATCTCCGGAAGGCCATGAGGAATGAGTCCGTACTCATGGTCGGAAGGAGTTCTATGTGTATTGCTCGGGTGGTCATGCACTTGAATACAATGCCCCACCTCTTCTCCGTCCCTCTTCCTTTCTTCACGTAGAGCGGGCCGAAGCAGTCCACGCCGGTGGAGTGAAAGGGCTTATCGCCGAGTCGGAGGCGACAGGGAGGCAGGTCTGCCATCATGGGTATACTGGGCTGTGCTCGCCACTTGCGACAGTCTAGACAGGTCCGCTGGAAGCATCGTACTGCTTCTCTTCCTTGCAGTATCCAATAGCGACGTCGGATCTCAGCGAAGACTCTCTGCCCCAGCGTGGTGCACATCCTCGTCGTATTTCTTTATGATGAGCTCGGTGACCTTGTGTCGGCTGTTGAGGACTATAGGAAACTTGACGTCATCCGTTAAGTCCGGGGCCCGTCTCAGACGACCACCCACCCCGATGAGGCCATGGGTGTCGCGCTCGGGGGCCAAGTGGAGCAGTCTGCTGTCTGACGGGACTGGCTTTGTTCCCTGCACGCAGTCTAGCTCGTCGGGGAACGAGTCTCTTTGGGCTCGCTGTAGCAGAAGGAGTTCTGCTTCTTCGTAGTTAGCTGCGTTAATGTCGGTAGTGGGGGGAACCTCAGGGTGGTGCCACAGGAATGTCTTTAACTGCGCACTCTCAAAGGTGGGGCAGTCGTCTATGTTAGGGTCAGTGGGGACTGGTGTGTGCGTCAACCCACAGAACATAGATTTCTTGATCTCTGCCTCCTCTTGACTAGCCTCCCGAGGGGTGGGGTTAGGCCACTCTTCTTCCGGGAGCTTGAGGAACTCGGGACCGTCACTGTAGATATTGTGACGTGTGAGGTCATCTAGGGACATCCCCCGCGTGATGACATCTGCTGGGTTCTGTTTCGTGTCCACGTACCTCCAGCACGCTGATCCTGTTAGGTCTTGGATCTCTGTGATTCTGACTCCCACGAAGACCTTGTATCTACAAGAATCGGACTGGATCCATGTGAGTACGGTCATGGAGTCTGACCACAAGATTGTTCTTTGCACCGGGATGGAGAGTTCACGTTGGATTAACGTGGCGAGTTGCACGCCTACCAGAGCTGCGCAGAGCTCTAGACGCGGGATCGATTGTTGCTTGCGGGGGGCTATCCTTGAGCGAGCCAGGATGAAGGCTGTGTGTATTTCTCCTCCCTCCTCTCGGGCCCGCAAGTAAGCCACCGAGCCGTAGGCCACTTCTGAGGCGTCGCTGAAGACGTGCAGGTCCATCTGGCACGTCTCCAGCCGCACTGTGGGTGGGAAGTAGTTTCGGCGTATGTTCACATTTTGGAGCGAGTTGAGTTCTCTCTCCCACTCTCTCCAGGTGGAAGCGAGGTGGTCGGGTATGGGGTCGTCCCAGCCCTGTTCCTTGTCCCACAGCTCTCGTACAATCATTTTCGCCCAGGTGGTGTAAGGTAGGATACACCCCAGCGGGTCGTATTGCCTTGCGAGTGTTCTGTATACGCTGGTGGTCGGTAGAGGGGTCGACCTTCCCTGCTCCGTGGTCAGGGGTGTGTATTTGTAATGGAGCGAGTCTGTTTTGAAGCGCCAGACTAGGCCTAATGTCATTTCTTGTGCTTCACCTGGGATGGTCGCCATCCAGGTCTCGCTGCTTGCTGCCTTTGTCTCTGGGGAGAGGCTGCGAAGTACTTGAGGGTCACTGCTGGCCCACTGCCGGAGATCAAAGCCGCCTTTGATCAGTGAGGCGCGGAGCTTGAGTAGGAGGGCTTCGGCTTCTTCTGGCGTCGAGACGCTTTGCAGACAGTTGTCCGCGTAGAAACTCCTCTCTACACTTTGTCTGACCTCCTCGTCAGCTTCAGGGTCTTCTGTCACATGTTTTTGCAGTGCGAACGTAGCACAGCATGGGCTGCATGTGGTTCCGAAGGGGAGGACCTCCCATTGGTAGATGGATGGTTGCTCATCTTTGATCCTCTCTCTCCATAGGAACCGCAGCAAGGGCTTGTCCTCTTCCACTAGTCGCACCTGCAGGAACATCCCTTTGATGTCGCCGCTGATGGCCACCTTGTCTTGGCGGAAACGTAGTAACACGCCGAGTAGAGAGGGGCCGAGTGTTGGGCCGGGCAAGAGTTCTTTATTCAGATTCTGTAGTCCGATCTGGTAGCTGCAGTTGAATACAATGCGATCCTTGCCGTTGTGGTGGACCTTGTGGTGGGGCACGTACCATGATTCGATCGTCTGGTCGGCCTCTTGAATGTCAATTTTCTTTATGTGTCCCGCTGTGATCAGCTTGTCGATCTCAGCGCGGTACACAGTGGCTTGAGTGGGGTCTTTGGCTAGACGCCGCTCGGTGTTCAGTAGATATCGCTCTGTCGCTTCTTTTGAGGCGTGGAGGGTGGGCATACCCTCTCGCCTCAAGAGTGGAGTTGCGTATCTCATCACTCCCTTGACCTCGACTCTCTTTGTCCTCTGCTCGAGGAGGGTTATGGCATAAGTGTCTTCCTTTGAACGAACAAGTTTCTTTTCATTCTTAAAGGGCATCGCATCTAATGTCCATAGCCTCTCGACGTGCTGTAAGAGGGTGGTGTCTTCATCGTTTATCCTTGAGTGGAGGCAGCGAGTGGCTGTCGGTCGGTTGGAAGACCCGGAGAGGGGGCCTTGTAGTGTCCAACCCAGGCAGGTCTCGACCGCTGCTGGACAGCCTCTGGGCCCGATGTGGACCCGGTCCGTTGGGACGATGAGGTGTGCGTGGTCGGATCCTATGAGCAGGGTCGGGGTGGCGCCGTCGATGAGCGGTATAGGTAGTTGACGTAGGTGCACGTATTTTTCCATCAGCTTTGGGATGGGGTAGGTGTACTGTGACAGGCCTATGTCGTGGCTGGTGAAGGCGTTAGTAATTCTATACTGCTTCTCGGGCTGCCCGACCGCTGCTATCGTGAAGGAGACATTTTCACCCTTTATGGTCTTCAGGTCTCTTCTAATGGTACGGATTGTCATTGTTTCTTCGCTCCCCCGCAGACCCAGCCGGGCTGCGGCGGATGCGAGGAGGAGAGTCTTTTCTGACCCATCGTCTAGGATGGCGTAAGTGTCCATGACCTTGTCCTCGTAGCTTAATATCACTCGGACCACCTTCAAGAGCACTCGGGAGCTCCCGCTCTTCGCAGGGTCTATATACATGACGTTCACTCTCAAGCTGCTTGGGGGTACGGGTTTCTTCTTGTTGCTGTCGTGTAGGACCTCCAAGTGGGCGCCGTCGCACTTACTGCATTTCTTCTTTAAACGGCACTCAGCTGCCATATGTCTGCGCGCGCAGCGGAAGCAGCGGCGGTTGGCTTTGATCCACTGACTCACCTCGTCAGCGGTCATCTTCTTGAAAGTGTCACATTGAGACAGCCAATGTTCCTTTTCACAGTACTGGCATACAATCTTCCACTTCCCCTTGGTCGGGGGGGTGCTGTGGTTCTTGTGCTGCGGCACTGACTCGGCCTGGTGCATAACGGTCACTGACCGGCGGTTATCGTTAGATCTCCGAGGTCCATCTCTTGGGCTAGATCCACTCCACACGAATGTGTCCAGTCGTAGGCTGCTGACTTCCCTTGCGAGGAAAGCGGCCAGGTCTAGGAGGGATGGCTCGGGGCCGTCGGGATCACGGTGGTCTCTCTGCCGCCGAAAACGCTCTTGGCGGGCTGGAGCGAGCTTCTCCAGTATTCGCTCCACATTAGAGTTTGCATATAGTTCATATCTCCCTTTCTCCTTTTGGGACCCCAGCATCCCTACTAGGGATTGTACCTTGATAGAGAGGTTATCCAGTGCTCTATTGTCTTTGGCTGGGGGGAGGCGGTCGATATCTCTTATTTCTTGTATCACGTAGTCCCATATGCGTCCATAACGCTGGTCGAGGGCCACTAGAGCCGCGGAGTATGGGGTACTTGAGTTGGAATATGCCAGCGCTATGTTATGCGCTCTGGGCACCTTGAGATGCTTGAGGAGGATGGCATATTTGTACGACTCGTCGGGGACGTCGGACATCATAGTCTCCAAGCACATGCGTAATTCCGTGTACTGTGCTCTGTCCTCGCGCGTAAAGTCTGGGAACGTCGGTGTGCCAAGGTACGATGCCATGGATGGCTGGCACATTGGTGAGCGTAGGGGAAGAGGCCCCCTGGGCGAGTCTCCCCGTACGTGTTGTCGTGGGTTGGTACTTGGTGGGTACCAGAGGCCGGGTACCCAGGTGCTGTTCCTCGGTGCTGACTGTACGTCAAACTCACCCGTGAGTTGGGTTGGGGGTTTGTAGTGCAGTGACTCGGGGCTGAAGTCGGGGGTGTACTGGGCCTCCTGGTCCAGAGTACGTTGCTGCTGGTGGGCTTGACATTCCTCCTCTTCCTCTTCTAGGTCCTGGAGTCTTCTAGTCAGTCTCTCGGCGACGTAGGCCGGTTCTTCCCGGTGGCTGCGTCTCGTATGGACTGGTCGGGGAGGGGGGTCGGAGACGTAGACAGGTTCCTCCTGTTGGCCGGGTCCCGGGTCGCTTTGTCGGGTAGGGGAAGGTGCCCTAGACCCTTATCGTGATGATCTCTGGGAGCTCCGTGCGGAGAGAGGGGGTGTCGCCCTGGCAATCAATTGTTCTATCATCTGCGCCTGCAGCCGGTCGCGCTCTGCTTCGCGCTGGGCATTGGCGGCGTCGCGCTCTCGTTCGATGTTCTCTTCCGTCTGAAGGCGTCTCTCCTCCAGTCTTATGCGGTCGTCTTCACTCCTTTGTTGCGCCTGGAAGCGCTCTCGTTCAGTTGCAGAGTGTTCGCGTTCACTAAGGGCTTGCGCTTGGAGTTGCGCGTGAAGGCGCTCTCGTTCCGCTGCAGAGTGTTCGCGCTCGCTTAATTGTTGCGCCTGGAGGCGCTCTCTTTCCGCTGCAGAGTGTTCGCGCTCGCTTGCTTGTTGCGCCTGGAGGCGCTCTCGTTGTTCGCGCTCGCTCATCTGTTGAGCCTGGAGGCGCTCTCGTTCCACGGCAGAGTGTTCGCGCTCACTTAATTGTTGCGCCCGGAGGCGCTCTCGTTCCACGGCAGAGTGTTCGCGCTCACTAAGGGCTTGCGCTTGGAGTTGCGCGTGGAGGCGCTCTCTTTCCGTGGCGGAGTGTTCGCGCTCACTAAGCGTCTTTGCTTGAAGCCGATCGCGTTCGGTGGAGGCTGTCAGTGTGGCGATCAAGGCTTGCGCCAGTATCTGGTCCGCCTCGCTGGGGGATGACACTGACGGAGGTGATCGGGTGCTGACAGGGCTCGTTGGAGATCTGTTCTCCTGGCGCGCCCCGAGGTCCATCTCCTGGGCGCGCTTCTCTTCTCTTGGTTGTGTGTCGGGTTCTATCCCTGGAGCGCTTTCTTTATCCTGGAGCGCTCCGGGGACTATCCCGGTGACGCTGTCTGGAGGTATAGTCATGTCATGTCCCACCTGGTCCCCCCCGTGAGCTGAGTCAGTTTCGTTTGAACCCACTGGGGTCTCTACTGGCAGGGTCTCCAAGTCGATAGGATTTGACATGCTTTGACTATCCGCTTTATCCGTATTTAACGTCTGTTTAGATAAGCTAGGGGGTAGAACGACAGCGAATTCCTCCAGATAGGGAGGTGGCTGACGTTTGCGCTGCGGGCGTTCTAGCTTGGGAGAGCCGCTTGGGGAGTGTTCACCGCTGGCCATGGTTAATATTAATATTATATTAAATATTACACTGATACCCTCCGGCTCGAAGGACCAATTGTAACTGATGGGTTACAAAACCCTGACTGTATTAAAGATTGTGATATATTAAACCACTGCTAGTTATGTACTTTAATTACTGGCCAAACAGTACATCAAATATTGATGGTGAACACTCACAAGAACACAGCATTGACACAGCAAATTCTATTGGAGGGTTATTTATTATTATTAGGCAACGTTAGGTTACAGATTGAGAATTAGGGTTGCGCTTGTATGGCGAAGAATATACGTAAAGTCAGTCAAGAGCATAAGTCAGAATAGTAGGAATACTATGATGGGTCTACGCTGACGCCACCTGTGGTACAGTAGCAATTATATAGGGCAACACCGGTACCAACTGGAGACAATGGGTAGAGGAAAGTTCGGGTACTCCGTCTGAGTCAACGAGGAATAAAGAGGCTCCAGGTACAGGAGTCGGTGCTTGTACTCCCTTGATCAGCAGACAAAAGCAATAGTTGTAATCCAAGATGCTCGACAGCATTGACGACAGCTAGCCAGCCCCTTCCAAGAGGCAGGCCCGAGTGGTAATCCTCACGAGGTTAAATCCCAAACGACAGTGGAAATCAACGGTGCTCTTCTCCGGTGGTCACGGTCCCAAAGCAATATAATCCAACCAGGAATGGTTCTGCAATCGCCGGTGCCGATTCTCCTGTGTACATGTCCAACGGTTCTCGCCTAGGACTCCTCGGGTGTGGGCACGTATTTAGGCCACACAGCCTGGATAAGTGCACTAGCTAAAGACACGACGAACCGATGGGTAATGCTACGCACGGAAGAACTGTGGCCGCACGATATACAATAAATGATCGACTATTACTTCACATTAGATTAAGTCGAACTCAACGTTACTGCATTAAACTCTGACACTTTAACATTCTATTCGCACGCGGTTCTCAATGCTCTATTTAGATGCAAGGTTGCTCACTTCACTGCACGTTGACTCGTGGTGAAGGGTAAGTAAGGTTTAGGTAAGGTTTAGGTAAGGTACTGCTGTTTACACCTGCGCCGTATTTATACTTAAGTGAATATCTAGTCCCAACCTCAGTTCTTGTCTCGTATTACTACGCAGACTCTGGGCATGTTCTGACATGCCCGGAGTTGTCTTTGAACTTGCCGTTGGGGGCTTGGTCGTTGGCGCCTGGGGCCGCTGTCCAATAGGAGAGCGAATATTACTCTGGTCTGTACGCAGGTAAAGGGATATTCCGTGTATATATATAAATAATATACAAGGTATATCAAACGATACATATATATATTCAGTTTAATCTGGCCCTTCACAACAGGCGGCATGCCCGAAAGTAAAAAATTTATAAACGCTTGCCAATTGGTGGTAAGGACAGCAGGAGGTGGGTGCTAGCGGTAGGCCTGCCACGATAACACATTTTGCTGGGCGATTAATTGCCCCCGAAAATATCGCGATAAGCGATATTATTGCGACCGGTTAGAGAATTTTTTTTTTAGACATTTATTTCCCCAAACTTTTATTTTGAAGCCCACCGCTCCGTCTTTTCCGGTGTTTTAGACTTTTCCCCGGCGCTGCACCTGGACCCTAGTCAGCAGCCCTCACTCATGCGATGTAAACCAGGGACTCGAATACGCATGTTGTTGTTGTTGTAGGATATTGATGCCAAGAGCTATCTGTAGCTACTGCTGGATGGCGTTGGGACAACGCCTCAGTGAACTATTTAGTTTACTGCGACATTTCGTAGTGACTAGTTACCTAGCCAACGGAGGTATTATGCACTGGACTATTGCTGGAGGATTTGTTGATGTCGGGAGCTATCCGTAGCTAGCCGGCTGGATAACGTTACACAATGCCTCGTGTATTAAACTAAGTGAATAGTTGACTGGGTCATTTTGTAACGGTAGCTAACGTTATCTCACGAAGGTCCCACACTGACTAGACTAACGTCACGGTGAGGCAATAGCCTCTGTTTACATGCAGGCATTAGCAGCAGCAGCAGTGCTAACTAACGTTACATAGTTACAGAAACAGGTGGGGAGGGGGTAGCAGCAGCAGTGCGCGGTGCGCGCTGCATGTCTGTGCTGAGACAGCGAGTGAGAACTCCGCTAAAGAATTGGATCATGATTTTCGGTTTTCACATGACTATTTGATAGCCCGTCACACGGCGCTCAGACGTCTCAGTGGGAGGCGCCAAACGTAAAAACTGAGCAGGAGCAACACTATTGAGAAATGTAGTTAAGCTATGTGGCGTTGCCCCACGGAGCTGCTGTGCTCTGTAGTAAAGCCAGCGGCCCGCCTCCCAACACGGACAGTGACTGACAAGGGGCACTGGTTCCGCCTCATTAAAACAAACGCGCAAATAGCAATTAATCGCGCCCGTCAAAATCATTGCATTAATTTTAATTATCGCGGCAATTAATCGATTTATTGCTTATCGCGGCAGGCCTAGCTAGCGGTGTGGCGTAATTGGCCGAATCGACTGTCAATCAAAATGGTTCCATTGCATTGGTTGAAAGCTCTGGTTGAGAAAATAGTATCCCTCTGCAGGCCGTCAGACGATACTGGGAGAGATATAGTGATACCATAAACATATTTCTTGATGTTTCCTTTTTTTAAGTAAAGAGGCCTACAAATACAAACATACACATACAAATATACAGTAGTTTCATAAAAAAAAAAAAAAAAAAAAATACTTATATACAAATATACAAGTTTCGGTATCGGCCGATAGTGTTAGTTGAACAATCGGTATCGGTATCGGCGGCCAATTTTCATATCGGTGCATCCCTAATAACAAGTGTTACTATTTAGTGCAATAGTATACAGAACATGTACTGTGCTGTGTAAACTGTACTGTACAGTATCACATAGCGTTTCAGACACAAACTTTCAAACCTAAACGGTGCGCTCCCAGCACACGTACCGGCATTGATCTACAGCTGGTAAAAAAAAGAAGATATCCACTTACTATTCTAATTAATCTGTATCACAACGGAGTCAAGGATCTGGTCGGGGCATATAGCATTATGTCGGGAACACTCAAATGAAATAAAGAAATTTGAATTTAAAAATAGAAAAATAAGTTTAGCATATTAAATAGTTTTAGAAGCCTATAGCCTATTTTAACTCTGCTCATTGGACGACTGGCTGCGAGGACTGCGAGGAGGAGGAGAAGCTCCCATGTATTAACATTTCAACAAACAAGTTGCATATTTGCATAACAAGTGTTATCATTTAGTGCAATAGTATACAGAACATGTACTGTGCTGTGTAAACTGTACTGTACAGTATCACATAGCGTTTCAGACACACAAACTTTCAAGCCTACCGGCATTGATCTACAGCTGGTAAAAAAAAAGATAGCCACTTACTATTCTAATTAATCTGTATCACAACGGAGTCAAGGATCTGGTCGGGGCATATAGCATTATGTCGGGAACACTCAAATGAAATAAAGAAATTTGAATTTAAAAATAGAAAAATAAGTTTAGCATATTAAATCGTTTTAGAAGCCTATAGCCTATTTTAACTCTGCTCATTGGACGACTGGCTGCGAGGACTGCGAGGAGGAGGAGGAGGAGGAGGAGGAGGAGGAGGAATTGCAACCAGTTTACAGTTTAGTTGACGAGGCAATATCAATGCCCAATTAAATGTGTTTTTTATAAGTTGCAGTAACACGGCTGCTTAAAATATACGGTAATCAGCCTACCAGAAAAGTCATTACCGGTAATCCTCGTCTTCATCTTTTAGGCTAAGGTGCAGTACACGGCTGCTGTAACCAGAAAAGTCGAGTCATTAATCCTCATCTTCTTCTTCTTCTTCTTCCTGCGTACTAAAACCACCAAAGTCATCATCTTCAGTGTCAGAAACGAACAGGCTCAGGGTGGCTTCATCACCCACTCTCCTCTCTCCTTCGTTGTCGCCAAAACCAACAAACTCCTCTTCGTCACTGTCAGAATCGAACAGCCTCTGAAGGGCCTCAGCTGTGGCCGCGTCCTCCTCTTCATCACGCAGCAGTCCAGCCTTTCGGAACCCGTTGGTGATCGTGGATGTTTTGACACTCCTCCACGCTGTCAGGATCCACTCGCAAACTTGAGCGAACGTTGCTCTTCGCATGCGCCCCGTGTTGGTGAATGATTTATCGCCGCTAGTCATCCATGCCTCCCACTGAACGCGTAGTGCCACTTTGAACGCACGATTGACACTGATGTCGAGTGGCTGCAGATGCTTAGTTGTGCCCCCAGGAATCACAGCTGGAATTGAGTTTGTGCTCTTGATGGCTGCTTAAACAGAATCTGTTATATGGGCCCTCATGCTGTCCAAAACGAGCAAAGCTTTTTTTTGGCGAAAGAATCCTCCAGGGCGCTTGACGTAGCACTCATTCAGCCACTCCTTCATTATGCTTTCCATCATCCACCCCTTCTTGTTGACTTTAAAGGAGATGTCGTTCGGGATCTTTTCTTTTGGCATTGTAATCCGTTTAAAAATCACCATTGGCGGAAGCTTTAAACCAGAAGCTGTGCAGCCAAGAACACAAGTGAAATACGTTCTCTCGTGGCCAGTGGTTCTCAACGTGATGGACGATTCACCTCTCTTGTTAACAGTCCTAGTGAGAGGCAGGTCAAACGTCAAAGGCACTTCATCCATATTTATGATCTGGTCCGGTCCGATGGAATATTCCTCTATCTTTCTTTGTGTGAATTCGCCGAAGTTTGTTATTTTTTCCTGGTAGTCGGGAGGGAGTTGCTGACACACAGTCGTCCGCACCCTGATGGACAGTCCCTTTCGTCTCATAAATCTGAAACACCAAGATGGTCCACCTCTAAAATTTTCAATTTTCATTTCGGTGGCGACTGTTTTGGCCTTCAGTCGGATCTGCACAGTGGAGACACCTCGGCCGCCTGCTCTCTGTGTGTTCACCCAATCTTCAACAAAGTCTTCAAGTTCGGGCCATCTGCTTTTATTACCTCTGAACGCTTTTTTTGACTTTTTGCATTGAGACAGTTCTTCCCGCTGGCGTCCCCAACGTCTCACCATTGACTCATTGATGCCAAGGGTACGTGCAGCAGCGCGATTTCCTTCTTTTACTGCCAGATTGACTGCCTTTAACTTAAAAGCTGCATCATATGCATATCTACGTTTGTTTTCCATAATGAGGAGTTGTGCATGAAAACTGCACAAACTGTCTTGCTCTCGTTCTGTCTCTCGGTTCCACTTTTCCTCGTGCGTGCCCTACCTGCACTCTTCCGGTCTCCAGCTTTTGCTTTTGTTTTTAGGATAGATTTAGGAGGTCCCCTAGTGGCCGTTAGCTGTAAAAATCCATCTTCCAAAAGAAAGTTGGCTTGACTGCATATGATGTGGGTCAATCTAGCCAGATTATTTCTTATTCTGATTGTCGCGCTGCACGCTGCCGGTACACCAATGAGTCGCAATGAAAAACAACAGTCTCCCTTGCACCCCCCCCCCCCCCCCCCACGCACACACAACATTAGGGATAGTGCAATTATCTTTTACACCCCCCTGTTTATATTAATGTTATTTATGCCTTACTCCTGTTTTTATATTTAATACTGTGTTTAGGACTGTTTTTATATTTTTACTAGCACCTAGGGCTGCATTTTAAATTTCGTTGTAACAACTAACAATGACAATAAAGATCTATTCTATTCTATAACACAGAGAACAGGCTTCCAATCGCCGCTGCAGTCAAGCCAAGGCACACGAAGGGTTAACCCGTTAACCCTTCGTGTGCCTTGACTGCAGCGGCAGAGCGTGGGCGAGATGACAAGGCAGAGGTGCGCGCAGACTGTCAAGGCGAAAACAGTACTAAACTGTAGTTGATTAAATTACTTTCTGATGACATTAGGTTGCAATAAATACACTCTAACGAAATTCGTTCGCTCATAAAATTCGTGACGTTCTAAATGTGATTTAATATTGTTTAATGACAAAACGTCCCGACTCGCGTTTTATGTGCAGTGCAACGCGTAATAACACTGGCATTTGTCACAAGTTAAGTTGCTATAACTTATAACGTTATGATAAGTGTAAAGGCATAATAATAAAAAAAATAAATAAAAGGGAGTGACATGGGTTCATCCATTGTTTATTTACATTTCAATTTCTTTTCTTGTTTCCTTTTCATTCTTCTGTGATGTCGTTTCCTTTCTTCCTTTCAGCGACTTCGGGTCATGAATTATTTAATTTAATTATTATTATTATTAACATTTCGCTATTCTTGTGTGTTTCAACACACAAGTGCTAAGTGCACGCGCACAGACCACACCCAGCTTCTCGTTTGTAGTCTTCCCACCAGCATTGGGACACAATACTGTCGGACAAATAACAAGAATTAACTCATTTACAAGTTGTATTAAGTTTAGCAAATAAGGGAACAGATAAATAACATTTCAATGCAGTAAAAAAAGCAATATTTCGATTTTCACATTTTCGGGTTTTGTCCACATATAAGCCGCACCGTTATATAAGCCGCAGGGTCGAAAAATGGGGGGAAAAGCCGCGGCTTATAGTCCGAAAAGTACGGTAGACCTTCATTTAGGTTAGTGTGTCTCAGTCACTCTTCCTCACTACTCTTTTCCAGTACCCTTCCCTTTCCGACTTATTGCTGGACATAATTTTGTCCCATATGAAAGCTTTACTTTCATATGTACTGTATCTACTAGGGCTGTCCCCAACTAAGGATTTGTATAGTCAACTTGTAGTCGCCGAAATGAGCCGATAGTAGACTATTAGTAGACTGAAAAAAAACATATATAAAAAAAAAAATTATATTTTTATTTATATTATTTTTTATCATTCCATTTGGGCTGTGGGGGGTGCTTAACACTTTGCCCGCCGGGCATTGTACCCATCATTGTACCCTCTCTGCCAGCGCTATAAGTCTATGGAGTGGCTCACCTTCTTTGCAGGGCTATAACTTTAAAAATTGTATTGCTATATTGACATTACTATGGCCCATTCAACATCGATTATCTATCGTTCAGGATGTGGGAACGTTATCCTTTTTCATTCATACATTCATACAAAAATACCTTCTAGAATAGAAGTATGTTTTTATCGTTTTCTGCAGTAATTCCTAGAACGTGAGTTATAGGCCTAAACGCATATTATCGATTGCTATTTCTTCCCTAGACACGCTATATTAAAAAATTCAAATGTACATGATCGGTATAGTTATGATTCATCATGCGTGGCGGAAAGGGGGGGGGGTCGTTTATAATTCCATGATCGTCAGTAAATGCTTTATGTAGTATGGGTTGATTTATTGATCAGATGGTTTGTAAATAAAGAAATGTACAATTGGGCTGAAAATAACATTAGTGTCCTCTTACCGTGCGTCAAAGAGACTGGCGGTGAAAGATCCCAAGTATAGGACGTCGATCGCCTAGGTCCATTTCCGGTTTGTATGTCGCAATAAACGCCGAAATCATATCGATTATTAAGTTTATAAAACGATCCATTATGTACATTGTGTCTGTCGGGTGTCATGCAACAATATCTGATGGCCGGATGAATTTAATCGACGCACAGCCCCCATATCCACCAGGCGGCGGTTCAGCTGGAGCGTCGCGGGTGTATATATGAATTATGAATGCCATGGCGAAATAATGAAATATTGATCTCAATAACGCTGTACAGCGAGGTCTGGCGGTCAAAGCATGGCGGGCAATATCGCTTTAAAGCATTTTTGGCGGGGAATGTGTTAATGTCTGAAGGAGTTGACGGAAGGCTTCTTGTTCTCTGCGAAAGCATGCAATTGGTCCACTGATGGATACATCTTGATATTTGTCTAGTCTAGTGTGTTCATTAGATGGGTGAAATCCTCTTTCAGTCCCTCTGTGCCTGTTTTCTTAGGCAGTTAGCCTCTGGTATGCGTGCCATTAGCGTTTGGAAAAGAATGATAATTTTTTTTTATTTTATTATTATTATTAAAAAATAAATTGCATTCGACTAAGAGGTTGGCAGTCGACTACTGCTTCTTTCGATCGATTAGTCGACTATTCGACTAATGGGGGTCAGCCCTAGTATCTAGTACAAAACCTTCTGTTTAATCATCTTCCCTTTATTCATTTGCTTAGATTTGTCAGGTCTGGTAAATTTTAGCATGGTGTTATTCACAGTAAAAAAATATATATATATATAATTGAATTGATATTCTCATTGGGTTCATTACAAATTACTCAAGCCTAGTAACAGTCACAGTATTTCTGATCCATAGATGTCCCTAGAATCCGATACCAAGAACATGCAAATAGCCCTTTTAAAAAAAGTTTGTAAATGTTTATTCTACGTACGGAATGAATGAGATTAAAAAAAATAAAGTATTAAAAAAAATAAAGTAATTTTTTTTAAAATAATTTCAGTTAATTTTCATAATGCGATAATCTGCTGTGTAATTAATTAATCTAATTAACGCGATAAACTTACAGCCCTAATTTATATATATATTATAGTAATAATAAACGTTATTTGTATACCACCCAGGCCTGTACACTGCGATGATATGATCACGAATTGCCCCTTTAATTGGCCGTTGCGATTGGTAAATATTATCTGGGGGCGGGCTTGCGAGTAGTGCTTTCAAGCCTTGCATTCGCATTTCACTCCTAAATTATCCAAGGCGTGTGATCCAGGGCTCGAGACTAACGATGTCCCGCCGTCCCGGGGATGATCAAATATTGATTTGGGACGAACAGAAATCTTTGCTGGGACGCATCCGGGACGGAGAGGATTTTTTTTTCACAGGAAATGTCAATTGGACGACTGTCAGTGCGCGCATATATTGCTGTCAAATGGTTAATGTCTCGTGCTGACTAAGTTCACTTAAGTCTAAACGTAGCGTGATTTGCCAAATCCAATGACTATCTCCGCCTCCCAACGCAGCAATACGCTCATCCAGCATCAAGTTACTTCCTACCCACCTCTCCTCCGGTACAGTACTGCAGCTACATGCTAGCTAACCTAGCTCATGTTAGCGTCGTCACTGAACCACCTCGCGTACACAATTAATGACATGTTGCGGACAGCCATATCGGTGACAATGTTTAGCTTTTAGTGCCAAATGATAAGAGTCTGAGGCGGAGTCTCAAAAGAGAATGTTGAATATTTATTGTGCAAAAATCACAACATCCTCTCCAACGGAGCCTTGTAGCCGAGTAGGGTATATCTGCAGAGCCACTTGGTAACGAGTGCAACATCGTGTAATGTCCGTGTGGATCGTTGGAGTAGGGTATATCTGCAGTGCTGCAGCCCCGTATAGATTTGTATTAGTATCATAATCAATCACCTGTTGTTGAATAAATACCATTACTTTCTAGTTATTACTAAAAAACAGTATATATAAAACAGTAGCTGTATAAAAAATAAATAAAAAAAAGTATAATTTATATAATTTAATTAAAAAAAATTAAAAAAATAAATGTATGCACTGGTATTTTTGGGACGGTTACATTCACTTTGGGACGGTTAAAATTGTATTTCGGGACGGTTCTGGGACGGTGGTGAAAAAAGTTAGTCTGGAGCCCTCATGCAAGCTGTCAGTGCGACACAATGTCGTGGTGCTATGAAAGAATCTGTCGGCAATGAATGAACTTACTGCGATCACAGATAGCCTGAGTGAAAAAAAGGAGTGAATCTAGGTCACGCTATATACTTGGTACTTGTAGTCTATCGTGCGATTAAAGACCATGTCCCTATCTGCGTAGTCTATACATCCAACACCAAATCCCATAATTCCTAGCAAAACGAAACTGAATGTGGCCTCTCTTCCTTTCAATATGGACTATTGCATCGCCAAAGAAGCACCTAATTTCAATACATTTAAGATACAAATTTTGCTCTGCAAGAACAACGGAGTGGATATCAGTCCATCTTATGACAACCACGTCCGATGTGGAGAGATGATAAGATGATGATGATTGACGTGATGATGTGATGATTGATTGACGGGGACACGGACACTTCTAACGTTCAGGTTCAGCCATTAGGTGAGTAGTAGTAGCCCACTATTAGGACGTGAAATACTGTCTACTTAAATTTATAAAATATCAACCTATCTATCTAATAATGAGACAATATGCAAATAAGATAATACTAATAATTGTCACGGTGTCCCCGTATATGAAATGAAAGTGGCTTGCAACTTTACTGGCTGTCACAAACTGTTTATTTCTCGTTTAGCATAGTATTACATTCCACTTCTATAAACAATCAAAGTCCTACCGTAAGAGCCTCATACGGGTCAATTAAACCTTTTTGATTAGTCTTTCCTTCGAGCTAAGTTGGACTGAACATTTCACTGTCAAAAGCGCAAATGTAAATAAGGTTGCGTCGCAACACGGTTTTCAAAATAAAGGTCACATATACAAATACCTCTCAATTCTTACTAAAAAAAGTCCCGGATATACATAAACATTAATTGGCATAGATCTCTATAAACGGCCCAACACATTGATCACTTTAGGCACACCCTGCCTGAAACCAGTAACATCACAAATATGAAGCAGGTAATTACCCATACAAATAATAAACCTTTCATGGGGTTATTTACAATAATAATTCATTTGATTTCTAAAGCACTTTTCATTGTGAAACAAATGTATGCAGAGTTTCTTGTCCTCCTGATTAATGCAATGGTGTGTGTGTGTTGTGGTGATCTCATTCAAGGAGCACTACACAAGCGCGCGCACACACACACACAGTTTGTTGTTTTTGTTCTATTAGTGATTTACACACTTTCTCGGTTGGTTCATTATAAAAGATACAAACCTGAAAACAAACGCACTTAAATGTTAAATAAAAGGACCACAGTAATGAGGCAGGAGGAACATATTTTTTTAATAATGGTAAAATTGTTATTTAAAAATTTGCCCCTAAAAAATATTTTTTGTGTGCCCCTAGTGAAAAAGCTTAGCGTACAGCCCTGATACCACCAAGAATTGCAGCTGAAAGTACTTCACAGCAGAAAACCAAGCGCCTAGACTAGGGATGCTCGATATTGGCTTTTTTACCGATACCGATATAGTCCAACTCTTAATTTTCCGATACCGATATCAACCGATACCGATATATGCAGCCCGGGGTTTCCCCCCCCAAAAAACTGAATAATTTCAGGTAATTAACATTACATATCTCCTGTTGTGGAATTAACACAACATTATGCATACTTTTGACAATAAATAAAATCAGAATTTGTTCTTACTTGCTTGCCTGGGTAAATAAAGGTTATAGAAATGTTAAAAAAATATATATATTTAATTTTTACCGATATTTTCCGATATCACATTTTAATGCTAATATCGGTAGGCCGATAATATCGGACATCCCTAGCCTAGACCATCGTTGCGAGGCTTCACAGTCTACGCACAAAGGAGCTGATTATGCGGTCGACCCGCTCCAGGAGGGGACAATTACACATTGGGGATTGTAAGGTGGTCATTTTCGAGGACTTCACGCCCGAGGTGCTGGCGCAGAGAAGGGAATATCGAGAGGTCATGGCCCGGGTTGTCGAGGCTGGGCCTCCGTCCAGCTTTGCTGCATCCGGCCAGGCTCTCTGTGAAAATGAAGGAGGAAGAACACCGTCAGTTTTGGTCGCTAATAATGGCGAAGGATTATTTGAATCTAGCTAACATGGTTGCACTCCAGCGAGCTGAACAATCACTTTGAATGACACTTTGTGCTACCGTATCAGGCTAGGCTAACCTAGGCTAACCTTGTTTGACCAGGCTAGCTGGACAATTGATAAATGCTGCACGTTCACATTCAAGCTAACTGTACATGTGAGCGAATGGACACATTCGCATGGCAGGTATGTGCAGTGTTTCCCACAGGATTTTCAGAGACTATGGGGGGTGAACCTCCGACCCTCTAGGGGGGTCCGGGGGCATGTCCCCCCGGAACTTTATTTTTTTGTACATTTTAAAGTTAAATGCATCAATCTGGTGCACTTTGAGAGCAAAATAAAGAGGCTAGATCTATGATGAACTTTGTGCTCAAAACACAAAATCGACTAGACTAGTGCTTCCCAATCTTCTCCTCGAAGCACCCCAGCCGTTCAATGTATTTGTTAAATTCCACCACCAGCACACCTGATTCAACTTAACTAGCCCTTTATTAGTTGAATCAAGGTGTGCTGGTGGTGGAATTTAACAAATACATGGAACGGCTTGGGTGTCTTTAGGAGAGGTTTGGGAACCACTGGACTAGAGCATACATTTGAGCCATCAAAGAAATTAAGCAAAAGTGGTTACCTGTGTTGAACTGGTTTATTTTTTAGAAAATAAAAATATAGTGGATTACTATTACTAGGGCTGACCTTCGATATTTTTTTTGGATTTCGAAGCTTCGGGGCCGAGATTCGATTTTAATTCGAAGCTTCGAAATAAATAATTTTTTTTTTTATAAAATAAAAAGAATACGATTTTTTATTTATTTATTTTTTATGTTGTGGGACTTGTACAGCACTCTTTCAACTTTTTCAGTGCTGTAAAGTTTAAACCTTTTTAAATCTTAGACAAACGAAACACTTTGCTTTCATGAAATATTGTAAGCCATCATTTGAGGCTTTATAAAAGCAGCACAATGAACACAAATCTGTCAGTGCCGAGTCCGACCTCATCTTAACACATCCACCGCCAATCCTGTTGTACAGCGTGTTTGCCGGCCATGCGAATTCTGCCAAACCACGCTGTACAGCGATATTGAGATCATATAAAAAAAATTCGCCATGTCATTCATAATTCCGCCACCCAGCCTCTGGTGATACAGTGGGACCCTGCACAATAGTGCAACGCCTCAATACCGCCGCCTGGTGGGTGATCGGGCGAGTTACATCCGGAAGTGGCCATCGGTTCATCTGGGAAATCCGTCCGGGAGTCACATATCGTTGCGGGACTACAGACAAACACTGGCGTGCATATGGATCGCTGCCATAACTCAATAATCGATATGATTTGGGCGTTTATTGCGCCATACAAACCGGCAATGGATCTAGTAGATCGACGTCAAATAAGTGGGATCTTTTTCCTCCAGTCTCATCGGCGAACGGTAAGTGGACAGTAACGTTATTTTCAAGCCGATTGTACATTTCTTTATTTACAAACCATCTGATCAATAAATCAACCCATACTACATAAAGCATTTACTGACTATCACGGAATTATAAACGACCCCCCCCCTTTCATCCGCGCATGATGAGGCATAACGTATACGATCATGTACAGTTGAATTTGATTAATATAGCCTGTATGGGAAAGAAACGGCAATCGATAATATAATAATGCGTTTAGGCCTATATCTCACGTTCTAGGAATTACTGCAGAAAACGATAAAAACACTTATATTCTAGAAGGTATTTTTGGAAGAATCTATGAATGAAAAAGTATAACGTTCCTACATCCTGAACGATAGATAATCGATGTTGAATGAGCCATAGTAATGTCAATTTAGCAATACAATTTAAAAAGTTATAGCCCTGCAAAGAAGGTGAACATCTCCATAGGCTTAGAGTGGTGGCAGTGAGACTACATTGATGGATAGAACCGTGGCAGGGAATGTGTTAAATAACAAACGGCATTGCTTGTTGTAATTAACAAAGAGAGGCAGAGTTGATTTTGCAAAAAAATATATATATATTTAAAAAATATGCATTTTCTTTTCTTTTTTAATAATCGAATTTTATTTTCATATTCGAATCCCATGCCCATCGAACGAAGCTTCGAAGTATTTAAGACAGCCCTAACTATTACGACTACTACCACTGCCAATACTACTGATACATCCCTATTGGCAAACTTTATATTTAAAAAAAAAATAGCAAAAAAAAGGTAATTAATGGGAAACCCTGATGTGGAATGACACTGTTTGCTATTGCGACAGACTGCCCTATGTTTATTTAATTCCCTTTTTTTTTAAGTGCTGCACGTGTCCATGTGTGCTAACAGAATGCTCCGTCACATCAGGCTAACCTCATGTGGGCAGGATAACATGTGCTTATTCAGGCTAGCCGTTCTTTTGCCCTTACTGGGCATGCGCTTTAGGGCTGCACGATTTTGGGAAATAATCTAATTGCGATTTTTCTGACAGATATTGCGATTGCGATTAAATGTGTTTATAATTTGCTGTCAGGCTATTAAAAAAATTAATCTAATTAATTACAGGATTTGTAATTAATTAATCTAATTAATCGCATTTTAATCGCATAACCATTTTATGCCTGATATTCTATATTCTATAATCATATTTCAAATGACATGTGTCCGGATGGCAGAATTCAGTACTGTATCTACAAAACCTTCTGTTTAATCATCTTCCATCTATTAATTTGCTTAGATTTCTCAGGTCTGGTCAATTTGAGCATAGTGTTATTCACAGTCAAAGATACAAAAAAATTAATTTATATTCTCATTTGGTTCATTACAATTTACTCAAGCCTAGTAACAGACACAGTATTTCTGACACTGGGAATACATTCCCTGAGATCCATAGATGTCCCTGGAATCAGTCAGATACCAAGAACATGCAAATGGAACATATAAAAAAAGTCTGTAAATGTGTATTCTACGTTCTTATGGAATAAATGAGATTAAAAAAAGAATTATCAACATTTATTTCTTTTTTTTCTTTTTTTGTAATTAATTGAGTTAATTTTCATAACGCGATAATTTGCTGTGTAATTAATTAATCTTATTAACGCGATAAACTGACAACCCTAATTATAATATATATTTTTTTTAAAGCAGCCCCACAGAGGTTTATTGTAAAATGCGGCTTGCATCTGGCCTACGCGGTGGGTCTTTTCAGGACACTGAGCCTGAAAATGTTTCTTTTTACCTGGGAATCGATACCGGTACCCAACGGTACCTTTTTTTCTGTACTTTACTCTCCCTCTCTGAAGTCTAAACACAATCTAAAACCCCTTACCTCCCTCTCCCAAACCGATCTTGTATCTCAATGGGACTTTCTGGTTAAATAAATCTAAAAAAGAAGAAAGAGAAAATTGCGATTTAAATTTTTTTAGCGATTTGATAATTGCATCATTCCAAACGATTTAGAATGATGCAATTATCAAATCGCAAAAAAAAAATTAATCGCAATTTTTTCCGGCTGAGAGACTATTGATGGTGACTGTTGATGTTGGCTGTTTGGATTTACTCTTGTTTTATATCTTTTTGACGTTTGTTTGATATTTGATATGTTTCAGCTAAGAGGCCTGTTCATGGGTGTTTTTGTTTTGGCATTTGGCCTACGTTTAAGGTGGGCCACAGCTACAATTATTTTGTGCTTTTAGCTGTTGGGCTCGATCTAGTTAAGGACTAATGGGGGTTAATAGGGAGGGAGCAATGTTGGGGCAGCCTTAGGAACCTATGTCTCCAGTGGGTTATAAATGTTTCCCACAGGATTTTCAGAGACTATGGGGGTTGAACCTCCGACCCTCTAGGGGGGTCCGGGGGCATGTCCCCCCGGAACTTATTTTTGTGTGTACATTTTAAAGTTAAATGCATCAATCTGGTGCACTTTGAGAGCAAAATAAAGAGGCTAGATATATGATGAACTTTGTGCTCAAAACACAAAATCGACTAGACTAGTGCTTCCCAATCCTCTCCTCGAAGCACCCCAGCCGTTCAATGTATTTGTTAAATTCCACCACCAGCACACCTGATTCAACTTAACTAGCCCTTTATTAGTTGAATCAAGGTGTGCTGGTGGTGGAATTTAACAAATACATGGAACGGCTGGGGTGTCTCGAGGAGAGGTTTGGGAACCACTGGACTAGAGCATACATTTGAGCCATCAAAGAAATTAAGCAAAAGTAGTTACCTGTGTTGAACTGGTTTATTTTTTTAGAAAATAAAAAAACATATAGTGGATTACTATTACGACTACTACCACTGCCAATACTACTGATACATCCCTATTGGCAAACTTTATATAAAAAAAAAAATAGCAAAAAAAAAATGGTTCGTTATACAACTGTGGCGGGCCGCCACAGTCTAGGTAATTAATGGGAAACCCTGGTAAGTATGTGAAGTCGACCCTTATGGTTGACAGATCGATATGTCGTTGGCTCATGCGATGGTTGCCTAGGTCATTCCCCTGTACTCTCCTCACATTGCTGCATCTTCCTTGCTTAGTGCCTATGTCCTCGGCCAGTCAGAACACTTGTTACGTTAAAAAATCCCCATTTTCCTAACTCACTCGTATGACTTGTGAGTCGTGACTGACTTCCGAGGTTCTTTTTCAACAGTCTTGGAGGGTGACTTTGGGCGGCTATCGTATGAGGCTAGCGATATGGATTAGAAGGGGTGGGGGGGGGGAGCAGGATTGATAAGAGTTAAAGGGGAGGGGAGGGTGTTTAGGTAATATATTAGTGAGGGCGGGTCTGGGTATATTTTGTATATTCGCTTTTTTTGTCGGGATTTGGGTCAGTTTGTTGTTTTTCTTGTATTGTCATTATTGTAGTTATTGTTATTGTCAATGTTGTGTTTGTTAGAAAAAAAGAATATGAAAAAAAAGTGATCACAAATAAAAAGTTTAAAACCGTCTTTACCTTCCCTGTTTGCTATCCACAGTTTAAAACCTGACAGTCTTCCTTCCTGTTTGATACCCACTTTGACCCTTCAACCTCCCTCTCAGGGCAAAAAAGTTCCCTCTCTCAGGACGCAGTTCTAGGCCTGGGTCCCCCACATAGTTTTAAAACCTGACAGTCTTTATTCCTGCTTGATACCCACACAGTTCAATACCTGACAGTTTAGAACCTATAATAAAAGAGTAAAATAGTGCAATCTACAGTACAATCAGCAGCGGAGGCTATGGTGAAGATGTACGATTTTTGCTTATTTAAAAACATATTTAGAGATCTAGCTCCCCTAATGTCTATAGCTAGGGTGTTCCATAACTTTGGTGCATAGTTTGCAAGAAATGAAGCAAAAGTGGTTACCTGTGTTGAACTGGTTTATTTTTTAGAAAATATAAAAATATTACGACTACTACCACTGCCAATACTACTGATACATCCCTATTGCCAAAGTATCAGTCTAGGTAATTAATGGGAAACACTGAGGGAGGCACATACAACACTCATAACTATTTACAACCAGTGTCAGCGCGAGCGTACTCAAGTTGTTCGGAAATTCTGAGTGCACACTGGATGCTCTGACCAAAGAGTCAGTGTTACATTCAAGCCTAAAATATGGCTTGTGTAGGCCTTGAATGCAATGTGGTGGACACAGGACAAGACAGGAGTTTATCAAAAATAACTATTTATTTTACAGCTAACTAAATGGACAAAAAGAGTGGGAGCTGGGTGTTCCAGACTCCAAAGTTCAATAACAAAACTATAGGCAAAAAGGAAGAACAAGCCGAAAGTACAACAAGCAGTGAGAGCAGCTGAGACGCTGGAGAGCTGTGACGAGGACAAGCTCTGTGTAGTGAGGGACGAACTGCAGCCTGCACTCTGCATTTGTAGGGCGTGGTGCCTCATCACCACACCTGTGATCAATTATAAAAGCGGCCATTTTAACTACATGGAAATGACAACAGAAAGAAAACAGAAGTGTGTATCAATTAAACCACCAATTAGTGACAGCACACTTAACCACAATGTGAATATGCACCACAGACCGTAAGTATCCCTCCACCATGTGAAAGTAATACGTAACACCCCCACACCGAAAATGTATGGCCTTCTCCCAACTATAGCTCAAAGAAACCATCACCAAGAGAATGAACATAATAAATAAGGGGATACTTACAAACCTTACCCATCAAAAATTACACAACCACACACTAAATACGTGCAGTGCCTGTACCGTGTCGAGTGTGAGTCCCATTGATAGAGTTACACTCAACTGTACACCAAAAATGCAACTACACATGCTAAACACGTGTAGCGCCTGTACGGTGATGAGTGTGAGCCCCGGTCAAGACTCACACTCAACTGCGCACCAAAAAAAACTGTGACCCATTAACTGATACGGGTCACCACCATAGAGCGACAATGGGTCGGCCCCTGTCAAACACGACATTCAACTCCGCCGAATGCTCCCCACTGGAGAACATCCGACAATGTTGTTTAAGACAAGAAACAACACTGTACCGACTCTCAGGCAAATGAGACCTTACACAAGGTTCCATCGCAGCAATTGGCTGGAAAATCCCACCTCACTCATCCATTCCCACACCAACACATCATCACAAAACAAATGCTTAACCCTAACAGGCCTCTCCACCGATACAGACCTGTAAAACAGAGACTATAAACCGGAGTCGGCATGAGAGCTAAGCTCACTGCTCTCAGGACAGAAAACAGGAAAACAAAACACAGGCTTCACCTCAACAGGCCGCTCCACCGATACCGACCTGTCAAAAGGAGACGGCAAACTGGAATCACCTACCCGAAAAATAAACTCTGTGCGCTCAGGACAACCAACAGGAAAACTAAAGTCAGCATACTCCCCTGGTACCACCACAGCGCCCATCTCCTTCCCACCTGGCACTGTCAGTACAGGAGACTGTACTGAGGGCTGTACCCCTGCTAGCTGTACAGGAGACTGCGATTCACGAACATCAAAAAGCAACCGCGTTTCCCTCAAACTCTACAAAAGACAGAGATTTGTTTCCTTAAATTGCGAAATTTTTGGCGGTAAGCCTCAGGGAACAATTTATAGGCCTTAAGGATAGCCTGCTTTACCAAATTATAATCCTTATCAGGATACATTGACGCATACACGGTCTGTGCCTTACCGCGCAAAGCACTCTGAATGAGGATAGTCCATTTATCTGCTGGCCAGCTGCAACTGCTAGCTATGTCCTCAAATAATAAAAGAAAACTATCGACATCCCTTTCCAAAAAGACCGGAACCATGCTTTTCTGCCTAGCCATGTCAAAACCCGGCTCCCGTTGCACATGTACAGCACCACCATCACCTCCATTGTTACGCATCGCCATCTCCCGGTCATATGCTGCCTGGGCGCGTACCTCCTGTGCCACCTCAATAGTTTCCTGGGCCTGGGCAGCAGCTGCTCTTCTCACCCCAGCAGCTTCCTCAATAGCTTCCTGGGCCTGGGCAGCAGTTGATCTTCTCACCCCAGCAGCCTCCTCAATAGCTGCCATCTCACGCGCATTCATAAGCTCCTCATCTCGCCCCCGCGATTTTAGCCTATAGCTCTCCACTTCCAATGCATGTAGCTTTACACGCGCCCTGACATCTACATCTCCCTCATCCAGAGATGCATCTGCAGCCACACCAAAAAAAACCTGCTTATCCAGTTCCTCAATTAATTGACCTTGCAAGCTCTCCTTTCTCTGGCCTGCATCGAGGTCTATTGACAACCTAGTAGCCACCTGCATTAACTCATCCTTCGAAAAAATATTTACCTTCGCCATTGTTGGCTCTGCAACAAAATCATCAATGTCCAACGTCATTCTTACTATCCACAGTTAATGACAACAAGGAGATACAACAATTAACTGTGCACCACTCAAACGGTGTAGCACAAAAGGGATATAGTTCAATATCCTAAACACAAGCAACTCACCCACCGTTCCTACGACCTGGGGTTCAAACTCCAATTTTCCCTGTATCCACAAAAAAGGTTAGCACGTAATTAAATCACAGTGATTTAAGACACACGGCATAACTATAGCACGCAATTAAACTCACACGCAGTAGTTTAAAACACACGGCATTTCATGTCAGCACGCAATTAAATCACACTGTATTTAAGACACACGGCACAACACATACTGGATCAAAAAGGTCAAGCTCAATAATGCATACAGATCCTATACTAGAGAATCACAGCAGACACTGCTACCGGACACTAGCTACAGGCCTCTGCTAAGATGAACCACTACTAACTACACACCAGGCCACGTGAGCGGATCGGCGCGGCCGAGAAATCCGCTCTTCGCTCTTTAAAGCTTGGTCCGCTCCGCTAATCGCTCATGTTGACCCCGCCCCCAAGTCGCTCTCCGCTCGCTCACCTTGAATCGAGCGCTCCCCGCTCCCCGCGCCAGATCGCTCGGCAGTTTTTCTTTTTCTTTTTTGGAGCATGGTGTAAATGAGCTCAAACTACAACAGTCTACACCCCCTGGGCCCCTTAACAATTGTTTGTATTGAGCCGCATTGTAATTGTAGCCATTCTGCAATGTTAAATAACGTTGTTTATCCATTCACTAGTTCTATTAAGCGATGATAGGCTAGCCGAGCCACAATGCTATGGTCGCTGCCATTAACGTTAGCATGTAAGCTAACGTCAACAACAATGGCGTCGATACCTTTTCTAACAGAAGTGAGTGTGGGCGTCATAGATATCTATGGTGGGCGTCTCTACAGTGACGAAGCCTGAACCCTTCTCATTGGTTGAAAATGGCCTTCATGTTTGTACATCGCCATCTGTTGCTTTGGCATTGTACTGCATGTATATATTACATCAACAGTGTTAAACCACTGTGAGCGGCCTGGAGTGGATTGGAGCGGAGGAGAACTCTCGCTCCGGACGTCGCGCCGACTCATTTTAAAACCCACTCCTCGCTCACGTCAAAACCGCCCCCTCCGCGCCCCGCGCCGCTCACGCTCCGATCCGCTCACATGGCCTGCTACACACAGATCCTATACTAGAGAATTACAGCAGACACTGCTACTGGACACTAGCTACAGGCCTCTGCTGAGATGAACCACCCACAAGACCCTGTGGAGTCATACATATATATATAGACATTTATCCCAAAATACTGGAACAAACGCTCTTCAGTAACACAAACAAAGTGAGGTAAAACCTCTTGTGTTACACTCAAGCAACATGGAGCCCATGTTACACTCAACAAACAAATTCAAACAATTCAAACAGGTGCTCCTTACAATCTGATATGACTCACAAATAGCTTCTAAAACCTACACTGCAGTCAATGAAGGACTGCTAGGCCCACCACATGTCTAATCTAACAAAAATACTTACATCAGGTCCTAACACACTAATTATATTCTCCGGCCCCCTAACCTACCTATACTGAAAGCTAATGCACTGTAGACCTAGCTTTCTTCAACCACACCTGCTACCAGCCAAAGATCATATCGACCATACACCCGTCAAGCATAATTATGGTACTAATCCTTTCAATGACCGCCCCAGGGGTAAGTGGTACACAGGAAGCTAAAAACAGCCAGAAAACAATGAAATTACCTACTTGTGGTGTCCACTAAACTAAATATTTTAAAGCATACCAGTAGTCAAATCAAATTATAAATTAAGAGCATACTCCCCTGTTTGAAGACCGGCTAGAGCCCCCATGTTACATTCAAGCCTCAAATATGGCTCGTGTAGGCCTTGAATGCAAAGTGGTGGACACAGGACAAGACAGGAGTTTATCAAAAATAACTTTATTTTACAGCTAACTAAATGGACAAAAAGAGTGGGAGCTGGGTGTTCCAGACTCCAAAGTTCAATAACAAAACTATAGGCAAAAAGGAAGAACAAGCCGAAAGTACAACAAGCAGTGAGAGCAGGTGAGACGCTGGAGAGCTGTGACGAGGACGAGCTCTGTGTAGTGAGGGACGAACTGCAGCCTGCACTCTGCATTTGTAGGGCGTGGTGCCTCATCACCACACCTGTGATCAATTAGAAAAGCGGCCATTTTAACTACATGGAAAATGACAACGGAAAGAAAACAGAAGTGTGTATCAATTAAACCACCAATTAGTGACAGCACACTTAACCACAATGTGAATATGCACCACAGACAGTAAGTATCCCTCCACCATGTGAAAGTAATACGTAACAGTCGGTTATCAGAGCGGAGCAGATTTTCAGAGTGAATTTATTAACTCTCCTTAACTAAGGGCCCGTTTTTATCTTTTCCTGTTTTCGGATATGAATTTTCCTGTTTTCGGATTTCTCTTTTTTATTTTCCCGTTTTCGGATTTCTCTGATTTAATATTTTTTCCTTTTGGATTTAACAAAAAAATAAACAATACAAAATTATGTTTTTAATTAACTTTAATAATAGTACATCTGCAAACAGTGCCAGTTAGGGATGCTCGATATTGGCTTTTTTACCTATACCGATATTGTCCAACTCTTAATTTCCAATACCGATATCAACCGATACCGATATATGCAGGCTTCTATCCTCCCTACGACCGGCCAGTGGGGGGCACATGCGAGCAACGATCAAGACAGGGGAGGGGGGAATTGGAGAAAAAAGTGGACACAGACGATACTGCCACCTGGTGATATTCGATCGGCATTGCAATTCCAATTTATACAAATGACCCAGGGACTGCTAGAATGACCTGGATGATGATTTAAAACGGGGATCAGAGGAAAAAGATCAAAGGCTAAAAACATAATATTACATAATACCGATAATCTAGCGTTGATTTCAGATTGATTGTTGATCCAAGCGAGGAATGGCACGATTCCTAGTGAAATGCACTAAAACGCTGTTTAGCTGCGTTTCCTGGGATTACACAGAATTACTCTAAAACTATACTCATAGTTCAGCGACCAAGAGATTTCTGAGCAGAGGAAGGACGTTGATAGTAAATATATAATAAATATATGTATTATTATTATAGAGTATAAAAAGGCTCAAGCGGTGATAAGTTGTCAAAATAACAAATGTCATATTTGAGAGGATATTATTCAATTATTGTAAGAACAACACCATTAGATAACATATGGAGAATGATTAAAAGGATGAGGAGGGGCATACGATATACAAATCTTCCTATAGTTTTAGAGTGATCCTGTCTAATCCCAGAAAACGACGATATACAGTTAAATGTGATTTTCACTAAAAGCATTGTCGTTTCTCGCCTGGACACGCTACTATTTCCAAATCAAATATATAAAATAGGTATTATGTTTCATCAGGAATGCATGAAAGGCGGGGGGGTTGTTTTTGATGCTTTGATCGTCACCAACGGCATATGGAGTAACGTTACAGACACATGTTGCGATCGAGGTGAAATCATGGTTGGATCAAAGCAGGATTGATATCATTTAATCCTTACCTTCACTAGGAGGTACCCCAAAAAGAATATTCCAATTGTCTGATCGCGAGTCCAAGTACCGGTGTCCATCGTGTCGCCAACATAATCCACCACAACAGATGCATCAGAGGATTTGATGCTTCTCAATGGGATCGGGATACCCGCCCACCACGCCGACAAAGAAAAGTGGGCCCGGAGAAATTTGATCGACCCACAGGCCAAGATATAATGTTTCAAAGGGTGCTCGATACTGCCACCTGGGTGGATGCGGCCGGTATTGCACTTTGGCATTCTCAGGATGATTCCCCATGTTAACCCCGAGTCCGTGTGCCTGTAATGAATGGAAATATCGAATAAAAGAAATAACGATGAAAACCCAACTATACTCTGGTCTGGCGCTGAACGGTCGGCGAGATAACCCGACTATCATCGGGTCTGGTGTCCAAAGAGTTAACGGTCTAGTTTTCACACAATATTACCTTCTGTGGCTGCTGAGAATGACATATTTTTCTACTTTTTCTCCTCCTTTTTTCTGTATTTTTCTCCCATCCCAATTGAGTCGTTATGCCAATTCCCCCCTCCCCTTCCTGGTCGTTGCACGCATTTCCCCCCCACTTGCCGGTCTAGGGAGTGTTGATAGATACTATCACATGTCCCCTCCGATACATGCAGAGTCAGCCAGCCGCTTCTTTTCACCTGACAGCGAGGACTCTCACTGGGGGAGCGTAACGTGTGGGAGGCTCACACTACTTCCCTCAGTTACCTCCCTCGCTGAGCATGCGCCCTGACCGACCTGTAGGAGTCGCTGTTTACAACGAGCAGGATACACACCCGCCGGCTTCCCACCCGCTAACACTGCCAATTGGTTAGTATGGATGACCGACCAAGCCGGAGGTACCGCTGACAGCTGGATTCGATACCAGTGTCTCTGCGGTGGTAGGCAGGTGCTTAGTCCGCTGTGCTACCCAGCCTCCCCCTGAGAATGACATATTGATGATTAAATTATTTACATTTAGTAATTTAGCTGACTCTTTTATCCAAAGTAACTTACAAGTTCTGTATGACAAGTCAGCAGGAAGGGTACAACTCTTTCAGCTGAGTAACAATGTTCATCAAACAGTGTTGAAACTTGGGTGCTGCAGTGTTGAGTGCATAGTATTAGAGACACATTAGTATAGTAGGTAGTAATATAGACCAAGAAGATTAATTAGTGGAAGAGTGCATGATAGTAGAAGACGGTAAGTTAATACATTTTTTTTAACTCTTTAATTTGCTACTTTTAATTTCAGATATTGATTGAAGAAGTATGTTTTTAGTAGACTGCGAAAGATTTGTCGTGATTCGGCTGTCCTAACTAAATTATCATATGCCCTTATTTCTAGACTCCCTTGCCTTACACCTGATTATCTGTGAAGAGGAGGTTCCCCCTGAGCAGCAGGAGAGGAGCCCCAGTCCTGACCAGGAGGAGCCAGACCCCCAACAGATTAAAGAGGAACAGGAGGAACTCTGGATCAGTCAGGGGGGAGAGCAGCTTCAAGGTCTGGAGGAGGCTGATATCATTAAGTTCACATTCAACCCTGTCGCTGTGAAGATTGAACATGATGAAGAGAAACCTCATTCCTCACGGTTCAGCCAAACCCAGGACCCAGAGTCCCTACAGATTAAAGATGAACTACATCAAGGGCTGGAAGAAGCTGATCGCTCCAATATCACAGAACACCCAGTGAAATGTGAAGATGACGAGAACTATCTGCCCTTCCAGCCTCTTCAAACACAGAGGGAGAAAAACAGAGAAGCTTCCTCTTTACCCAGCACCTCAACTGAACAGATGAAAACAGAACCTCAGGGAGGATCAGAAGCAGCCAGTAACATAAATCCAGCTGGTGAATTAGAACCAACTAGAGATGGCCAGCTCCTCTCTTCAGGCTGTTCTGGAACTGAGACTGATGACAGTGATGATCCAAGTTCTGGAACTGAGACTGATGACGGTGATGAATGGAAGGAGAGTGGGCAACCAGGTTTGCTGACTCTGAAACAAAAGCCGTCTAACAGCAGTCCTGGGTTCAGTAGGAAGGCAGATCTGAAGACACGCATAATAACTCCTACTGGAGAGAAACCATTTGTTTGTTCCGTTTGTGGGAAAGTGTTCAGTAGGAAGGAACATATGAAGGCACACATGAGAACTCATACTGGAGAGAAACCATTTGTTTGTTCCGTTTGTGGAAAGGGGTTCAGTGTGAAGATAGCTCTGAAGACACACATGATAACGCATACTGGAGAGAAACCATTTAGTTGTTCCGTTTGTGGAAAAGCGTTCGGTGTGAAAACACATCTGAAGGCACACATGATAACGCATACTGGAGAGAAACCTTTTAGTTGTTCAGTTTGTGGAAAAGGGTTCAGTGTGAAGAGAGCTCTGAAGACACACATGATAACTCATACTGGAGAGAAACCATTTGGTTGTTCAGTTTGTGGAAAAGGGTTCAGTATGAAGGCAGATCTGAAGAGACACACGAGAATTCATACTGGAGAGAAACCATTTAGTTGTTCCGTTTGTGGAAAAGGGTTCAGTGTGAAAACACATCTGAAGGCACACATGATAACTCATACTGGAGAGAAACCATTCGGTTGTTCAGTTTGTGGAAAAGGGTTCAGTATGAAGATAGCTCTGAAGACACACATGATAACTCATACTGGAGAGAAACCATTTGGTTGTTCAGTTTGTGGAAAAGGGTTCAGTATGAAGGCAGATCTGGAGAGACACATGAGAATTCATACTGGAGAGAAACCATTTAGTTGTTCAGTTTGTGGAAAGGGGTTCAGTGTAAATATAGCTCTGAAGACGCACATGATAACTCATACTGGAGAGAAACCATTCGGTTGTTCAGTTTGTGGAAAAGGGTTCAGTATGAAGATGGCCCTGAAGACACACATGATAACTCATACTGGAGAGAAACCATTCGATTGTTCAGTTTGTGGAAAAGGGTTCAGTATGAAGGCAGATCTGAAGAGACACACGAGAATTCATACTGGAGAGAAATTTAGTTGTTCAGTTTGTGGGAAAGCGTTCAGTGTCAAGAAATATCTGCCGACACACATGAAAACTCATACTGGAGAGAAACCTTTTAGTTGTTCAGTTTGTGGGAAAGGGTTCATTTTGAAGAATCATATGACGAGACACATGATAACACATACAGGAGAGAAACCATTTAGTTGTTCAGTTTGTGGAAAAGTGTTCGGTAGGAAGGGAGCTCTGAAGACACACATGATGACTCATACTGGAGAGAAACCTTTTAGTTGTTCAGTTTGTGGGAAAGCGTTCAGTGTGAAGGCAGATATGAAGAGACACACAAGAATTCATACTTGAGAGAAATTTAGTTGTTCAGTTTGTGGGAAAGCGTTCAGTGTGAAGGCAGATCTGAAGAGACACACAAGAATTCATACTTGAGAGGAATTTAGTTGTTCAGTTTGTGGGAACATTAGGAAGATGGGTCTGAAGATGCACGAGAACGCATGAAGGAGTCTAGGAGTCGACTTGAAAAGAAGAGAGGGAACAGGTCCCAAAACACAGTTTACAGTACATCCAGGAACCCCATGTACCCCATGTACCTGTACTAAGCAGTATACTCAATAGGAATCCCATGTACTTATACTAAGCAGTATACTCAATATAAGTACTTTGTTTTATGTCACTATTCTGCTCCAGGTGCTGATTATGAGGTAGCCTCACCAGAGACTCTTTACTAGTATCTGGAGCATCAAAACAGAGGATTTGGAAGTAGCTTTCTTGTATTTAGCCCAGCGGTTCTCAAACTACGTGTCGCGCATTGGCAACAACAAAAAAATATCAAGAGAAAAACCGACTAGCCCAACTCGGATCGTGTTTTCCACCTGGCAGCTGTTTGTATTTGCCTTGTCTAGCCCCTTCAAGATTCAACAGATTTATTAGTCACATACATACACGAGACATGTAGTGAAATGAAGGCCTTGCCCGTCTTGATTGTGCAAAAAAATACAAATAATAATAGAATAAAATAGACATGATAAAATATGCTAAGCTTACGAATTAAAGGTAATGAGTCCTATATACACTACTATACAATATACACTTATGCTATATGTAACTATACTAACTACTATACAAAAACATAGTTTTTTATAAAGTTTTATAAAGTGACCTTTGCTTTTTCCTAAAGTGACCTGTAGTGTGTTTGTGTGAGTGCAGGATGTGTGGTGTGTGTGTTCATGTGTGCTTGTGTGTAGAGAGATCAGTCTTCTGATGTCTGTTTTGTGTGTAACCTGGACACACTTAATTGATAGGTTTGCTGTCAGAAGCGCGGAGAGAGAGAAAAAGATTTTCCTTGCAGACAAAAACAACCCATTGGAGAAATGTGCTGATAATGAATGGCTGGCACAGCTGGCATGTCTAGCCGACATCTTTGACCGCCTCAATGCGTTGAATCTGTAAAATGGAGAGCTGGATTAAGAAACTCCGTTTGTGGCACTCCAGAATAATCAGCAGAGATTTGGGGGTATTTACTCTGCTTGATGGCTTTTTGGAGGAACAGAATGTTGCAAAAAATATTTTGAAGCCCATCATCTGTAGCCACATAGAAGGGCTCATTGAACAATTTTGGAATTATCTTCCCGAAAGACAACCGGATCCATGATCCGTTCATTACGCATGACGCAGCAGGCCTCCCACTGTCTGAGCAGGAGGCGCTCATTGATCTTTTGTGTGACGAGCTGTTCACTGGACAGGCCCTCAAAGTTCTGGATATCAGTCCGGAATGAGTACCCAGTGTTTAGGGCTGCAACAATTAGTCGACATAATCGACAATGTCGATTATAAAAAAATCGTCGACGAGGAATTGTTGCGTCGATTAGTCATACGTTTTTTTTTTTTTTTTTTGCACTAACTATCTTTGTGAAAGTGGCTTCTCAGCTCTGGTCCAGCCAGCTGAAGACTTCTTAGCTTAACATAACAGACGACAGTAAGTTTGGGGGAACTAATGGGATAACTGGGGATGTTGTTTGGTCCTGACAAGAGTCTCAAAGCAACTCTGAGGTCATGCTCAATGTCCAATCTGTTCCTCTGCTCTGTATTCAGCTGGACCAGAGCTGAGAAGCCACTTTCACAAAGATAGGTAGTGCAAATCTTTTTTTTTTAAATAATAATTTTTTATTTAATTCTTTTTTTAATATAATTGTTTTTCGATTAGTCGACTAATCGAAAAAATTATCGACAGATTAGTCAACTACCAAAATAGTCATTAGTTGCAGCCCAAGATTAGTCGACTACTAAAATAGTCATTAGTTGCAGCCCAATGTGTAATGCTGCGTTGAGAAAGCTTGTCCCCTTCGCATCAAAATACATTTGCATCTGTGAGGCCGGAATTTCGGCACTGACATTAATAAAGAAATCTCAGCACAACTTAGCTGCGTATAATGGAACTGTTCAAATGTACAAGCAAGACCCTTCCCATTAAGTCTTTTTATTTTTTTTTTATTCTTGAAAAGCGCATGTGAACGCATTTTCTTTTCTTTTATTATGTTCTGGCAACATATTTTGGCTAAATATGCTTCGTTTATAAATGTGTATACAGAAACTATTCTGTTGCTTTTGTTGATAATATTCATTAATTTCATTGATAACAGTGCTGTAATTTAATTTTCTAATAAATATGCATGATCAAGTTCAACGTGTGCTTTTATTTTGATATTCCTTATTTCCACGTTGAAATTACGCTATACATTTAGTTTGTGGTAGGGTTGTGGTATAAAAAAAGTTTGAGAACCCCTGTGTTAGCCAATGGTTCTCAACCAGGGGTCCTTATGGATTATCCTGGTCATATGTTTTACTTTCTACTAGGGCTGCAACGATTAGGGTTACGATGTCGATTATGAAAAATCGTCGACGAGATATTGTTGCGTCGATTAGTCATTTAAAAAAATATATATATATATATTTTTTTGCACTACCTATCTTTGTGAAAGTGGCTTCTCAGCTCTGGTCTAGCCAGCTGAAGACTTTTTTTTTTTTTTTTTTTTTTAACTTTGACCAGTCAGCTGGTTCTTTTCGCGTTTATCGCTTTTTCTGGTCAAGTATGACCGACAGATACAGGTTGAATGGGGTATAGATGGGGGGAAAGACACTCTGAGAAAATACGGCGAGTCCGGGAGTCGAACTCGTGTACCCCAGATCCGTGACGCGCACGGTTGTCCCCGACGCCGAAATAGCGTTCGAGGTACGCGGTGAGCTACTGGAGCTCCCCCAGCTGAAGACTTCTTAGCTTAACATAACAGACCGACAGTAAGTTTGGGGGAACTAATGGGATAACTGGGGATGTTGTTTGGTCCTGACAAGAGTAGGGCTGTCCCCGACTAAGGATTTGGATGGTCGACTAGGATTGGCCAAAATTTGCCGTTAGTCGACTATTGGTCTATTGGACTATTTTCATTTGGGCTTTGGGGGGTGCTTAATGTCTGAAGGCGTCGACTGAAGGCTTCTTGTCCTCTGCAAAAGCATGCACTTGGTCCACTGATGGATACATCTTGATATTTGTCTAGTCTAGTGTGTTCATTAGATGGGTGAAATCCTCTTTCAGTGCCTCTGTGCCTGTTTTCATAGGCAGTTAGCCTCTGGTATGCGTGCCATTAGCGTTAGCCACGCTTCTAGGCCTATTTTCTTTTGGAAAGAATGATAAAAAAAAAATATTAATACGTTTTTTTTTTTTTATTATTATATTCGACTAAGAGTCGACTACGGCCCCTTTCGACCGATTAGTCGACTAATCGATTAATATGGGTCAGCCCTAGACAAGAGTCTCAAAGCAACTCTGAGGTCATGTTCAATGTCCAATCTGTTCCTCTGCTCTGTCTTCAGCTGGACCACTTTCACAAAGATAGGTAGTTAAAAAAAAAGAAAAATTATATATATATATATTCTTTTTAATATAGTTGTTTTTCGATTAGTCGACTGATCGAAAAAATAATCGACAGATTAGTTGACTACCAAAATAGTCATTAGTTGCAGCCCTACTTTCTACTGTTATCTGTTTTGGCCAATGGTTCTCAACCAGGGGTCCTTATGGATTATCCTGGTCACATGTTTTACTTTCTACTGTTATCTGTGTTAGCCAATGGTTCTCAACCAGGGGTCCTTATGGATTATCCTGGTCATATGTTTTACTTTTTACTGTTATTTCAGCTACAGAGTTCTGGTCTAAATCACATCCAACTGCAACAATCTCCTCAAATCAAATTGGGGTCCAAAGCCTAATTTATATCAATTTAGGGTCCTCCCAAAGAGTGAGAACCACTGTAAAAATAAAAACAAGGCAAACTAGTTTTGCTTTCGTCCTCTAAATCAGAGGAGGAAGGAGAATGAGTTAACTCTTTACATTCTGCAAATGAGTTTATATGAAGACGTCCGCTGCCCCTGCCTGCCAGGGATTGCATGCACCTTGTAGGAGTACCTGCAACAGGTGGAGGAGAGGAGTGTTCCTGCAACAGGTGGAGGAGAGGAGTGTTCCTGCAACAGGTGGAGGAGAGGAGTGTTCCTGCAACAGATGGAGGAGAGGAGTGTTCCTGCAACAGGTGGAGGAGAGGAGTGTTCCTGCAATCAGGGTGGAGGAGAGGAGTGTTCCTGCGACAGGTGGAGGAGAGGAGTGTTCCTGCGACAGGTGGAGGAGAGGAGTGTTCCTGCAACAGGTGGAGGAGAGGAGTGTTCCTGCGACAGGTGGAGCAGAGGAGTGTTCCTGCGACAGGTGGAGCAGAGGAGTGTTCCTGCAACAGGTGGAGCAGAGGAGTGTTCCTGCAACAGGTGGAGGAGAGGAGTGTTCCTGCAACAGGTGGAGCAGAGGAGTGTTCCTGCAACAGGTGGAGCAGAGGAGTGTTCCTGCGACAGGTGGAGCAGAGGGCCTCAGATCATACTTGGTAGATGTCGAGGGGACATTCTACCGGCTGGACCTGCGGCCAGCGGAGGGGGATGCGACCGGATGCCACCCTGAGTGAGCAACACAGCAGCCCACCTGATGGGAAACACTGCAGTCCGCCCGACAAAGTGATGGACTTAAACACGGACAGTAACGCTAGCACCCAGGAGGTCAGGCCGTTCAGGCGGAGCGGCCTGCAGAGGACCCTGCACCAGAGCACAGGACGCCCAGTGGCAGGCTGGTGAGAGCGGAGCGGCCTGCAGAGGACCCTGCACCAGAGCACAGGACGCCCAGTGGCAGGCTGGTGAGAGCGGAGCGGCCTGCAGAGGACCCTGCACCAGAGCACAGGACGCCCAGTGGCAGGCTGGTGAGAGCGGAGCGGCCTGCAGAGGACCCTGCACCAGAGCACAGGACGCCCAGTGGCAGGCTGGTGAGAGCGGAGCGGCCTGCAGAGGACCCTGCACAGGATGCCCAGTGGCAGGCTGGTGAGAGCGCCACACAGACTGGACCTAGTTATGTTTTCATCCTTGGTATAAAAAAAATTAGAAAAGTAAAACATGAAGGAGATTTGTTTATGTTTGATTATGTGGTACCAATAAGGATTTGGTCAGGTTAGAATTGTATTGTTTCTCTTGCAATAATAAGAATTTGGAATGTTTTCAGCCAGGTAATTATTATCTAAAAGAAATGTAATAAAAAGGAGATGTTACAAGGTATGGTTATGTTATAACCCCCTCTAGGGGGGTGTTTGGTTGGTACGTCCCAGCAGGGACCAGAAAGTAATCTGATGCCCATGTGCGGTTGGTTGCAATACAGATGCACAGTAAACAAGTAATCGTTATTTCACACAAACAGTAACACTATAATAAACGCTGATTCTGTTGTTTGTACTCGTTAGATAGAAGTCCTCCATGAAGACGATCAACTAGAACCTGCCCCCAACCTTGCCGTGAGCAAAGAGCAAATCTCTTATAATCTGAAGGCAGTTTAGAGAAGACTGAGATATTTACTCGCGTATAAATTGTTATATATCTGACTATATTCAATATCCAAATTGTCATGGTTATCAATAATGAAAGGTAGAACATCTTTCAATGGTTTTATTCGAAGTGAATTAGCAATTTACAGACAGGAGACATTGCAATGTGGGTCATTACAATGGGCAGACATTCTAGGTTCTGCCAAGATCAGAAAGTAACAAAGTGACTTATATCTCGTCCATTAGCCAATGGAAATGCATCTTCAGAAATAGGATCAGAGAAACCAGACCAAATAGAGAACAGGTATTGGTCGCTAGTTAGGGTTGTGTGTTACAAGTTAACTGAGCTCAATATTATTAGAACACAGATTCTCGTCTCCTAACAGGAATGTGTGGCTTTTACATTCCCTGTGTGCACACTTCAGAATACAGGGCCAACACAGTAAATAACAGTTGATTGTACACACTTGTACACAGCTCAGCATTCAATACCATAGTCCCCTCCAAACTCATAGCCAAGCTCAGGGACCTGGGCTTGAACTATGACCTGTGCCAGTGGGTCCTGGACTTCCTGACGGGCAGACCCCAGGTGGTAAGAGCCGGCAACTGCACCTCCTCATCCATCACGCTCAACATAGGGGCCCCCCAGGGCTGTGTTCTGAGCCCCCTCCTCTACTCCCTGTACACACATGACTGCGTAGCACAGCGGAACAGCAACACCATCATCAAATTTGCTGATGACACAGTAGTGGTGGGCCTGATCTCTGCCAACGACGAAAGGGCCTACCTGGAAGAGGTAGAGAACCTGTCACAGTGGTGTCAGGAGAACTGCCTCTCCCTGAACGTCAGCAAAACAAAAGAGATGGTTGTGGACTTCAGGAGGTCGGGGGTCAAGGACTACAGCCCCCTCAGCATCGACGGGGCACCAGTTGAGAGAGTGAACAGTTTCAAGTACCTCGGAGCCCACATATCCGAGGACTTGACATGGACCACACACATTGACAGTGTTGTGAAGAAGGCACGACAACGCCTCTACTTCCTCAGGCGCCTAAGGAAGTTCCAAGTCAGTCAGAAGATCCTTAGGAACTTCTACTCATGTACAATAGAGAGCATCCTGACCGGCAACATCACCTCCTGGTTTGGGAATAGCACTGCACAAGACCGTAGCAGACTACAAAGAGTGACACGTTCAGCCGAACGCACAATTAGAGGGGGGCTTCCCACCCTCCAGAACATTTACAACAAGCGGTGCAAGGGGAAGGCTAAGAGAATTATTAAGGACTCGAGCCACCCGAACAACTGCCTCTTTGAACTGCTGCCGTCAGGCAAGCGATACCGGAGTCTTATGGCGAGCACAGAAAGACTCAGAAGGAGCTTCTATCCCCAGGCCATCAGGCTGCTAAACGAACAATAATCGCTAAACGAACAATAATCACTATGCAACAACCATCAAATGCACACAGCACACACACCCACACGCACACACACACTCACTCAAACAAACAACACACTGCAGCACCCACTCTCCACACTTTAGATCACACAAACACACTTACACTTTATATTTATTGATAAAGGATTTGCACTACAACTCGTACACCTACTGTGAATTGTACCTAAACTGCACCTTGTCCATTTATGCCTTGCACTATATAGTATTGTATATTAGTACACTGCACAGTATTGTATATTGTATGGTAACTACGTCTACGAACATTGTACATATGTCTAAACTGAACACTGTGACCTCTTTTTTTTTTTCTTCTAATTTTTACTATGTTTTTATTTCATACTTATCTTGTCATGCACAGTCTCTGGAGCGCAACAGTAAGAAGCATTTTGTACAAAAGTATTCTGTACTTCTGTATGACAACTATTAAAGAAACTTGAAACTTTAAAGGGGAACTTCACACAAAAAACAATACTGATTTATTTTGCACACAATCTCAGACACATCCTAAAACTCTAAACAATTGTGCACACATTAATTTAGTTTGGCAGTTATCGAGAGTATCACACCATCAGGGGAGGAAACAAACTTTTTGGCTTACCAGCCAACTGGCGAGTATCTGATTTTTTTTACCAGCCAAACAGATTTTTTACCAGACGAAAAAAATCGCTAATTGTGATAATTACTTCTTTGTATGTCAAGCCGCATCAATGTTGTGTATGCATCTGGGTAGGCACACTGTGCCTTTAAGACAGTACGGTGGTCTTATGACAGTGCTGTGAAGTACCGTCAAGTGTTGTGGTAACGTCAGTTGGGTTGGTGTGCTGTTGTGCACAGTGCACTGGTTGAGCTAGCCCCTTTCGTGACTGCGATGTGCAAGCCAGGGGCTTTTGAGCATGAAATAAAATGTCTAACCTTACGTCGTAGTCCGGTGCTTTTTTGGAAACATAGTCATAACAGATACACCTAGCTGGCTGCTTTGAGCACACGGGGCTAACGTTAGCTAGCAAGCAGCTATAGCTAAAATGCTAACTAGAAGCTAACCACTGTATACAGTTCCAGTAGACTAACATTACACCTCTGTGATTTAAATGTGTCCTTAGTAACTTATACTCGAGGGTTGTACTAGGGTTGGATGCAGTTCCCCGTTGGTCAGTCTGTCTGTTTTCCATCTTCTGCTGTGTTTAACGTTATCTGTTTGCGAGTGCTCCTGATGGCTAGCCTAGTACCGCGGGACTTTTATTATTATATGTCCGCGGGTTGGCCAGTACTGCGCAAACGTTTATTAAACATTATATGTCCGCGGGTGGTCTTGTGCAGTGCTCTCATGGCACTGTCAACTAAAGCGAACACTCAGAAGACGCGCACCGTTTGCCAGTGCAGTGATTGCAGAATGTTTTATTTTTTTGTATACTCGCCAGCAGGGGAGGAAACTACGGTAACTTTTTGGCTTACCAGCCAACTGGCGAGTATCTGATTTTTTTTACCAGCCAAACGTAAAAAATACCCGCATTTGGCGGGTAAAGTGGCCTAATTTCCTCCCCTGCACACCATCTTCGGCGGCTTTGACGCGCTCTCTCATCCGGCTTCAACATGGACGGTCGCATTTTACGTAGCTCCCGTAACCAACGCAACAGATCAACAACAAAAAAGTACTTTGCGCATTTTCTACTTTCCCTCCTGTGGATTATGGATTTGTACCTGAATTCACAACTCAAGCAGCAACACCAGACAGAAGTGGAGGGTAGCGAAAACGCAAATCAGCAGTCCCATTGCGACTTCTACTTGATAACGGGCATGGAGAGGAAACATCCAGCCCTCGGAGCCACGACCATCCACACAGTACTTACTGCAAATCCGGAACGAAAGAAATTACCCCCGACAGGCAAGTGTAATAAGAGATCAATGTTTTTGTTATATCTGCTCATGTCGCGTGACATACATCAGAACCCTGGTCCCGTAATGACACGGAACCAGAGACTACAGTTAAATCTGCTGACTCAAGAAGCAGCAGCCAGCACAACAGATCAACTGCTACACACACAGACGGCGGCTAACGACATGATCAACGGCAACATTCCTCCTCTGCCACCTCTGCAAAAGAACCCACGAGAGGCCACAGCGAGAGGGAAGGAACCGGGGTTCAGAACCGAGGCGCCCAGCACGTCGCGGGGACAAAACAGCGAGGCATCGCTCCTTACACCGGCGCGGGCCGCAACTGACGCTTCAGCCAGCAGCTGCACCAGCCGACCAGCAAGCGGCGACACACCCTCACCGAAGCCCCAGCAGACTTGGCGAGAGGCTAGAGGGAGAGCGGCGCGGGACATCGAGACCATCGAGGACCCGACGGTTAGCTTGGCTGGCCCCGCCATGCCAGCTAGTCTACCCGGGCCGAGGCCAGGACAAAAGGCACCCCCCCTCCCCCACAATGGAGTACAATCAGACATATCTGTAAACAACCAGCCCCCCCTCCCACATCGCGGGCTTTCACACAAAGAAATACAGACTCAAGCAAAGGACAAAGAATCACCCCCTCCCCCCCTCCCCACCCACGCCACAAACAGCAACAACGCCCCCCCTCCCCCCACCACAGGACAGGACACAAATGAACAGAGTTACCTCAAGTGTGACGACGTCAATCTGATTACCAGCAAAAATGGACTTCACATATTTCATCTTAATACAAATAGCCTGAGACCTAAACTGGCTGAAATCAAACAGTTGTTTTTAAACGGTAAGGCTAACATATTGTGTTTCACAGAAACAAAATTAGACTCATCTGTACAGGATCCAGAGATTGAAATTGAAAACTACTCAATAGTCAGGAGGGATAGGAACCAGTATGGAGGTGGCGTCTGTGTGTATATACACAAGGATACCAAATACATCAACCGTACTGACCTTAACCATGATGAAATTGAAACTGTTTGGATTGAAATCTTATTAGACAGGGCGAAACCAGTACTAGTAGGCACAATCTATAGACCACCAGAACAGAGTGGCTTTTATGACACACTTGATGGGTGTTTAGCTGGGGTGGAGGGGGTAGAAAAAATTCTTATTGGGGACTGGAACACGGATATGATGCGTAAAGCAGCACCCGTCTTCAAGGCCTTCAGTAGATTTTCTGATCTGCACGGTTTCAGCCAGCTAATCACCCAACCCACAAGGGTATGCGATTCGACACAAACCACCATTGACCTCATTTTGACCTCTGACAAGTCAATGATCTCCAATAAAGGGGTGATAGCATGCGGGTTAAGTGATCATTATATGATTTTCTGTACCCGCAAAAAGCTAAAACAGAAGGCCGGCTGTCACAAAACAGTCACATCTAGAGACCTCAAAACTTACTCTAGAGAGGCCTTTAACCTAGAACTGGGGAGCTTGGACTGGTCAGATGAACTCAGTGGTACACAGGTTGAAGAAACATGGCTTGGATTCAAAACCAAATTCACAGCAATACTCAACAACATGGCACCGATAAGAACCACCAGGGTTAAAAATCGCGCTGAGGCATGGATGCACACTGAAATACTGGCCGCTATGAAAACCAGAGACAAAAAATGCTCTGAACTTCATAAAAGTCAGACAAAGCTTTCCAAAAGCTCAAACAGTGAACTCCAAGCCCACGTGGTTGAACTAAAAATCCAAAGAAACAGACTAAGAAATGACGTAAACACCATGATCAGAACCGCAAAAAGAAATTTCATCAACGACAAAACTGAGGAAAACAAAAACAAACCCTGCGAACTTTGGAAATTACTCAATAATCAACTAGGCTGCAGTAAAAAACTTAAAACCAGATTCTCAAACATAAACATAAAGACGGACAACACGCTCATCACAGACAAGCTGGATGTAGCCAATTACTTAAACATCTTCTTCACAAACATAGCCACAACACTGGTAAACAAACTACCCTCCCACTCAGGGCATTATGGGGTAGAACACATAGTAGCATACTACAAAAACCTAGGGGTCCACAAAGACGACTTCAAACTTGAAATGGTAACAACCGATGAGGTACTCAAAAAATTGAGCGCCCTCCAACCTAACAAGGCCACTGGCCATGACAACATCCCCTCCAAATTCCTCAGAGACGCAGCAGCCGCCATCACCCCAGTCATCACACACATAATAAACCTCTCTATAAAACAGGGGCACGTCCCCAAGGACTTCAAAATTGCGAGAGTGACCCCTCTGCACAAAAAGGGCAGCAAATTAGACCCAGGCAACTACCGCCCTGTTTCTATTCTTACCTCCATCTCGAAAGTCATGGAGAAAATAGTCTACGAACAGGTCAAAAAGTACCTGGCGGAAAAAAATCTAATCTACGAATTCCAATCTGGCTTCAGAACGTCCCACTCCACTGACACATGCCGCCTCTATTTGAACGACCACATCAAACAAGAGGTGGACGCGGGCAAATACTGCGGCATGGTCATGCTGGACCTACAAAAGGCCTTCGACACTGTCAATCACTCCATTCTAATGGACAAGCTAAAAGCAATTGGTTTTGATAGCTTATCAGTGAGCTGGATGCAATCCTACCTGGAGGGGAGAGAACAGATGGTAGAGGTAAACGGTACTCTATCCCCCCCCCTCAGTGAGCTGTGGTGTTCCACAAGGAAGCATACTAGGACCGCTACTCTTCCTAATTTATGCAAATGACATGTCGTCAGCCTGTGACTGCAACTTGTTCCTGTTTGCGGACGACTCAGCCCTGCTGGTCTCTGACGAGAACAAATTGCAGGTTGAAAAATCCCTCAGCACGGAACTAGGCAAAATCTGCATATGGCTCGCTGATAACAAACTATCATTACACATGGGCAAAACAGAGTCCATTCTCTTCGGTTCAAATAACAAACTCAGCAAGACCGACGGATTCTCAGTTGCAGTGGGTGACAATATTGTCACAAGGAAAGACGAAATTACCTACCTGGGTTCCATCCTAGAGGCAAATCTTTCCTGTGACAGAATGGCATCCAATGTAATAAAAAAAGTCAACCAACGAACTAGATTCTTGTACCAGATCTCCTCTCTGGTAAACAAGAATACCCTGAAGACTCTGGCAGGAGCACTCATTCAAGGGTACTATGACTATGCGTGCACCTCATGGTACCAAAGCACCTCAAAGGCGCTTAAAACAAAATTACAAACATCACAAAACAAACTGGTCAGACTACTACTTGACCTGAACCCCAGAACCCACCTCACCCCTGCCCACTTTGACAACCTAGGATGGCTTAGAGTAGACGACAGAGTACAGCAACTTGCAATGGGCCTGGTCTACAAGATACACTATACGACCGGGGTGCCCATGTACATGTCAAAATACTTCCCAAAGGTCAGTGAATACCACAACCACTACACCAGAGGAAGCTCAACAAATCATGTTAAACCCAGATTCGGCTCAAACAAGGGACTAAACACGTTTCGCAATTATGCCACAACAATGTGGAACGCCCTACCCAAAGCTGTAAAGGAATGTGAATCCCTGCCCACATTCAAAACCGCTCTTAAAGAGCACCTACGGGAGGCTGCAATTAGAAACTGGCCACCGTAAATGCCCAAAACTCCCACCACCTCCTAATAGACAGTCTCCTCCTCACCGCATGTATATATTCCCTCCCCGCCGTATGTATATTTCCCTCCCACCCACCCACCCCCTCCTAATGTACAGTCCCCTCCCCATCATATGTATATACTCTGTCGGGATCTAGGGGTAACAGTACTGTATATTTGAATGCCGCCTATGTCACAAATGTATTGGTACTAAATACCTATATGTCCCTATGCCATAAATGTCATGTATGTTGTGTATGTCATAAATGTCTATATGAATTGAAAATGGGGGACCCTGATGGAAACAAGACAAACGTCTTTCTCAGGTCTGCATCCCCTTAACAATTGTATGTATTGAGCCGTACTGTATTGTACCCATTCTGCAATCTGTTAAATAAAGTTTTCATTCATTCATTCATTCTCTCTCCTGCCGATTAAAATCAGCAGCTCTTCCTCCTCATCATCGATTGCCTGTAGCTGCAGCTGCATTTGCACAACGGCGTTCATCCCTGCTGCTAGCTAACGTTGATTGATTGATTGAACATTTTATTAACAGATTGCAGAATGGGTACAGTACAGCTCAATACACACAATTGTTAAGGGGATGCAGACCAGAGAAAGACTTTCGTCTTGTTTACATCAGGGTCCCCCATTTTCAATTCATCATAACATATATGACATACATGACATACAGATAGACAGTACTGCTACATCTATACATTTATGACATACCAGATTTACAAATACAGTACTGTTTGTGATACAAAAAGAGTTTAAAAAAAGAGAGTATATACATTTTATGAAGAAACTGTATATTGGAGGAGGTGGGGGGGGGGGGGGGGTGTAACTGTACATTGGATTATCGATGAAACCTTACTTGGTCCCAAAGAAGAGGGTCTCGTGTATTACTGGGTTAGGACATTTACTGTACATTGGAGGGGGTTGGGTTAGCACATTTACAGGGGCCAGTTTCGAATTGCAGTCTCCCGTAGGTGCTCCTTGAGAGTGGTTTTAGAAGTGGGTAGTGATTCACATTCCTTTACAGCTGTGGGTAGGGTGTTCCACATTGATGTGGCATAATTGCTAAATGTGTTTAGTCCCTTGTTTGAGCCGAATCTGGGTTTAACATGATTTGTGGAGCTCCCTCTGCTGGTGTGGTTGTGGTATTCACTAACCTTTGGGAAGTATTTTGACATGTACATGGGACCTTAGTCGTGTAGTGTATCTTGTAGACCAGGCCCATTGCAAGTTGCTGTACTCTGTAAGTCTTGCAGGATGTCCAGATTGGTTTTTATTATATTGTTTTGTCAATCTGAAGAAACAATTAAAAAACTAAAAAAGTTTAAGTCTATTAATCATGCTAGAGTGGCCTGGGACCCCCATGCCAAGCCTAAAGGCCTTCCAGGGGGACACCTAAACATACGCAGTATCACCCCTAAAAGTGAACAGATTAAACAACTACTCTTAGAATCAAACTATCTCAAACCTGGCTTCATGATAACTCCCCAGCTGCTGCTCTGACTACCTGGCTATACGGACCTGAAGGGAGATTTTGTTCAGATGATTAAAGGCCCAACTAGGATAAGACCCAAATCGACCTAGTGTTTAGTAACAAGCCAGAGAGGATTACTAAATCATTACATTTAGTCACTGGCCTATCTGACCTTAACGCTTGTATCTAGAAAACTGTCTAAGAATGGATTTAATCTGACTACCACCAAAAAGCAGACCTACCTCAGAATCCCTAAGGCTGACCAAGGTCACTTTGAAGCAGCAATACATGGAATTGACTGGAGTGATATACGATCAGGGACTGATGTAGTTAAGCATTACATCACGCGCAGGAGTGTGTTATAGGAATTAGATCATGCCTAGGGGTGGTTGTTAGGCCCGACGCTCAGCGGAGGGTTATTAGACCCCCCCTAGGCCTGATCTAATTCCTATAACACACGACTACAAGTGGTGTAATGTCTTTTATACAATGGCCGAATCCACCCAACCTTATTGCTATAGAATAAACACACAGTAATTGAAGCATAATGGAGATTTATTCACAAAACCATCCGCAGAAAAAGTAGGCAAAAAAAAAAGTTTCCTCCATGTCTAGAAGCAGAGGGAGGTGCGGTGCTTCAAAGCATGCCATCTAACAACAAACTTCATATAAATCCCGCGATGTATTATTGTTTTGACAATGGGTCATGACAAACCAATTACATAATCCAACATTGTGTAAACAACTAACATATTCCAGTTAACTATCTTTTTTTAATTATTTGTTATGAATATATCCATACTTGCATTGTGTCCGGGACATCCAGTGAAATCGCTTCATGCGACAGTGTTCTTTTGCAGAGGGAGGTTGCTACAAAGCATGCCATCTAACTACAAACTTCATATACAATGACTCTGCTATAGAGCCACACTCCGTTATGCACAAGTTTACAGACATACATGACACATGTTATACGAAATACCCCCCTCCACCCCACCTACCAATCTCCTACCTACCAACCTCCTCCAATGTACAGTTTCTTCGTCAAATGTATATACTCTATTTTTTAGACTCTTCTTGTATCACAAACAGTACTGTATTTGTAAATCTGGTATGTCATAAATGTATAGATGTAGCAGTACTGTCTATTGTCATGTATGTCATATATGCTATGAATGATGCATTGAAAATGGGGGACCCTGATGTAAACAAGACGAAAGTCTTTCTCTGGTCTGCATTCCCTTAACAATTGTGTGTATTGAGCTGTACTGTATTGTACCCATTCTGCAATCTGTTAATACAATTTTCAATCAATCAATCAAATAACAACCGGTAACTTCACTGTGCTTCTTAAACAAGATGTAGCAGTACTGTCTATCTGTATGTCATGTCTGTCATATATGTTATGATGCATTGAAAATGGGGGACCCTGATGTAAACAAGACAAAAGTCTTTCTCTGGTCTGCATCCCCTTAACAATTGTGTGTATTGAGCTGTATTGTATTGTACCCTGCAATCCGTTAATACAATTTTCAATCAATCAATCAAATAACAACCAATAACTTCACTGTGCTTCTTAAACAATGATTGGTGTAAATCGTGTCGGTGCCCGCGGCTTTACATATTCTGGGTAACATCATACAACATAGATCAAAATGTACAATGATAAGTTCATTTTCGTCAATGTCAGCATGTCTTTTTTCCTTCTCCGGCTTCTCCTGTTGTATACGTTTCCACACTTATATTATTCAATGAGACTGCCAGCTAGCTTTTGCGCGATGGACACCGACACAGAGAGTACTCGGCCTCAGAACCCCACCGTGATTTATATTTTGATTTACAATGGGTCATGACAAACCAATTACATAATCCAACATTGTGTAAACAACTAACATATTCCAGGTGAGTATCTTTTTTGAATGAGTCGTTATGATGCAATCATAATCAACCATTCATAAAGGTTGTTGTCTGCCATCTTGGTTTCATTCGGAAAAGACGAACGGCGGATTCATTCGAAAAAAAAGTTTTTCGGTTGTGGGCGGGTTCTGGGGTTTGATTGATTGATTGAAAACTTTATTAACAGATTGAAGAATGGGTACAGTACAGCTCAATACATACAATTGTTAAGGGGATGCAGACCAGAGAAAGACTTTCGTCTTGTTTACATCAGGGTCCCCCATTTTCAATTCATCATAACATATATGACACACACGACATACAGATAGACAGTACTGCTACATCTATACATTTATGACATAACAGATTTGAAAATACACTACTGTTTGTGATACAAAAAGTGTCCAGAAAAGAGTGTATATACATTTGACGTAGAAACTGTACATTGGAGGAGGTTGGGTAGGTGGGGTGGGGTTGGGTGGGGGGGTAACTGTACATTGGAGGTGGGGGGGGGGGGTCGGGTAGGGGGTTGTGTGGGGGACACTGTACACTGTACACTGTACATTGGAATACTGACAAAGCCATACTTGGTAATTGACTGTACAACTGGGTTAGGACATTTGTAGGGGCCAGTTTCGAATTGCATTCTCCCGTAGGTGTTCTTTGAGAGTGTTTTTGAAAGTGGGTAGTGATTCACATTCCTTTACAGCTTTGGGTAGGGCGTTCCACAATGGGTCACATGGAGTGTGTTATACTAAATAACAACCGGCAACTTCACTGTTTCAGCCAATCGGAATCAAGAAATTTGCATGCCATTGTATAAAAACTGACAGTCGCCTGTTCCTCTCCACTATCAAATCTACAATGGACAGCTTTCTTAATTAAATCCAAATGTGTCCAAAAGAGCACCCTCCCTTGGATAAATGAAAATATAAGAAAGTTATATAGGCTATACTACAGCGAGCCCCACTCATTTCATATAGTGCAAATTAATTGTTCAAATGAAGGCATCCAATATGATTAACGGTTCACTGATCATGAAATATGAACTAACTATACAATTGCAATAGTATTAGAAAGGATATATAATAACAACACAACAAGGTTTGTTTCAAATTCAAGGACATTTATTAGAGAATCAAGAGGTTTATTCAGGGAAATGTCAAATGCGGGTGGTCATGCCGCATCGATTGTGCAAAATACAATAATAAAATAAAAACGGTATTAAGAAGACATAATGTACATGATAAAAATAGACATGCTAAATTCCTGAGAAGGCACTGGTTCCTATATACACTATTATACAATATATAATTTTAACTCCGTCATTATGCTATACTTATCTAAATAAACTTTCCAAGATGAACCACATCTGTTCCTTGCTTAAAGTGACTTACTTTCCTCCTTCCTTTAAGACCAGACATGTAGGTTATTATGAAATACTAATAATAATATCAGTAGTTGCAGTCAATATTGCACATTTTATTTGCAAATTAAATCAGTAACAGGCTGCGCGCGTGAAGCGGTAGTTCTCTTCGCCAGTCTGTCTCTTCTCGTCTTTCGTCTGTGTTGCTGTAATGGGGCGAGAATGGGGGGGGGGAAGCGGTGACACAAATTAATTACTGTCCATGGTCCTGAATTTATACACACACACTAGACTACAGCGAGCCTAGCCCCTTTCGTGAGCGAGCCCCACTCATTTCATATACTGTAGTGCAAATTAAGTGTTCAAATTAAGGCATTCAATATGATTTCAATCAATCAGTCTTACCTTAATGCAGCAATATGCAACGTTTTGTCTTGACATCGTAGGCAGCAATGATCTCTTCTGCTTCAAGTGTACATGTTAGATCACTTTCGATGTGAATGGTCAGAATTTGGTCAGAATTTATTGAAAGGATAGCCCCTTGAGATGCAGCATCTCATTTTAGAGGGGGTCCTATGCACAAACGTAAAACATTACATACAGTACAATTACACAATACACACATGTACAGATAGTTACTGTAGCTTGCTCACCCTCTCCCACCCACACCCCCATTCACCAACTCATTTTAAACAAAGAAGTCAAGTATACAGTACAATGACCTATCTCAAAGTCAGAAATAGACGTATGTACAAGCAGTGTTAAAAGCATGCACAGGTAGTTTCAAGATGTGAATACAGTGAAGTCTTGAAGCGGCCAAGAGAGGTAACAGATCTGAGAGAAAGAGGAAGGTTGTTCCAGTCAGATGGAGCTTTGTAATGGAATGACCTTCGTCCAGCTACAGAAAATATTCTTCTGGGAACAGTAAAATAGGGATGTTGTGAATGTCTAATCGGGTATGGTGATGTATATGGTTCCAGAGACTGTTTCAAGTAAGAAGGACAGTTAAAGTGAACACATTTAAAAAGGAATAGGTACCAGTGAAGTTGCCTTCTTGCCTTAGGCTGCAGCCAATCAAGCGAACTATACAGAGAGCAGTGGTGTGTTCTGTATGGACACCTCAGCACAAATCTACATAGGGAGTTATATAATACATTGAGAGGTTTGAGATTAGTGTCTGTGGTGTTCATATATACAATATCAGCATAATCTACAATGGGAAGTAGTACTTGGGAGATTATTCTTTTCCTTACTTCAAATGAGAAACAATTGATTGAGGGATAAAGTGAGCACAAGCTGCCATATGTTTTTTTAATGGTAAGTTCAATGTGAAGTTTGAATGAGAGTTCTGGATCGATCGTGATACCGAGGTATTTAAATGAATCCACTTTTTCAAGATGGGAGCCGTCTTCAAAATTGATCTGTAGGTCAATGGAACTTGCACCACTACGTGAATGGCCAAGCAGCATGCTACAAGACTTCCTCTTATTCAGTAATAGTTTGTTGTTTTTAAGCCATTTTTGGACCAGATTGAAGTCTGACTGTAGAAAATGTTGAATTTGATTAATGTTTTTATCAGAGACATAAATAACGGTATCATCAGCATAGAGCTGGACTTGACAGTGGGAACAAATATCTGGCAGATCATTAATAAATATAGAAAAGAGAAGTGGCCCCAATATGGAACCCTGAGGAACACCTTTCTCAACAGTTAGAAACTCTGACTGAGAGCCTTGAAGTACAACACACTGGCGCCTGTTGTGAAGATAGGCACTAAACCATAGTAGGGCATTTCGGTTTAAACCAATAGAGTACAGTTTGTCAAGGAGGAGGTAGTGATCAACCATATTGAACGCTTTGGAAAGATCAATGAATATTGCACCAGTAAGATGGCCTTTGTCAAAGGACAAAAGCACATCACTGGTGAATTTTAATGTAGCTGTGGTTGTAGAGTAATGAGGTCTGAATCCTGATTGGAAGGGGGATAAAATGTTGCCATGGTTAATGTATTTTGATAATTGTTTAAAAATAAGTTTTTCAAAGATTTTCGCAATAGTGCATATCATGGAAATAGGTCTATAATTATTTAAATCTGATGGATCTCCAGCTTTAAAAATGGGGGTAACTCTTGCACATTTCCATATCGATGGGAATGAGGAGGTAGACAAAGATAAGTTGAACAAGTCTGCAAGGGGATACATTAATATGTGAGCACCAAGTTTGATAAATTTGGCTTCAAGACCATCAGGACCAGCACCACAACTCTCTTTCAGTTCACATATTGCATAGTAAACATCAGTAGGCAGAATTTTCTTAAAATAAAATGAACCATTATGAGCACTTAAGTTAGGGGAACCAGCTGTAACATAGGAGTCTGTGCATTGGGAACTACAGATAGAGGAGAAGTGTTTATTGAATGCTTGGGATATGAGTAGAGGATCAGAAATAATGTCATTATTGATTTGTATCTGCTTTATAGTTTTTGTCTGTTTTATTGAGAAAAGTGTTCAGTTTGTCCAAATCTGTTTTGGATTATGAAAATCATGTCTAAAACTATTTTTGTAGTAATTGGATTTTGCATTCCTTGTTTGAGTTTTTGATGAATTCCTCAGATATCTATAATGTTCCCAATCCACAGGGTCTTTAGTTGTTCGGTATTTCACCCAGGCTTTGTCCCTTTCTTTAAATAGATGGATAAGATGTGAGCTGATCCACGGTAAATGTCTACCTTTCACTCTAATTGTTTTGATGGGGGCATGAACATCAATTACTTTAGTAACTTCAGAGTGGAAAAAATCCCATGCATCCTCAACAGAGGGAATTAGCTGAAATCTGTTCCAATTTATACCAATTAGGTCTTGAATAAAATGATCCACGTTAATGTTTTTACTTTGTCTCAGCGTTATGTATTTTGGTGGAGAGCTTGGGATTTTAATTTTCCAAACACAAAAAATAACAGAATGGTCACTAAAACAATCAGACATAACACCAGATTTAATGATCCGCCCAGGATTAGTGACGAGTATCCAGTCCAAGAGAGATGAGGACCGGTTGTCCACTCTAGTGGGTTCCTTAATTAGCTGGGTAAGATTTACACTCCTAAATACATTTCTGTCATTGGTGCAGGAATGGCCAGGCCAATTTTTATTAAAATCTCCCAATATGATAATTTTATTTTGTTTATCAAAAGAATTAATGGTTGATGGGATGCATTTAGTACACTCAGCCGGAGCTGATGGTGGCCTGTAGATGTTGCCAATTGTTAAATGTTTGTTTTCGTGAAACTTAATATTAATAAAAAGGCTTTCAAAATGAACCGGCTCTATGGCAGGAGATAGACGTTCAGAAACTAGATTAGAATCTACGTATGTGGCCAGCCCACCTCCTTTAGAATCCCTGTCCGCTCGATAAGGCACAAAGTTGTCAATTTTCATACTCTCATCAGAAATTAACTCATATAACCATGTTTCAGAGATAGTGATGACATTAGGTTTGTAGAGAGTAACCCATGATCTAAGGTCATTAATTTTAAGAAGCAGACTCAGAGTTGACAGTCTCTCCTGGCCCATGGTGGTTCTTAGCCAGTTCCGGATGCGTCGCATTGCTGAGAAAGATCGTTCACATGTTGCTGTGCCGACGGGCAATGACGGAGCCAAACGGAAAAGCTTTTTATAATTTGGATAATGTCCAGACACAAGTTCCATTCTGATGTTTTCAGTGGATCCGTTTGGGATTTGTGTTGACACCATTCTCATCTCAGTCGGTGTGAGTTGGGGGTTGATGTTGAGTATGTTTGCATACTGGCTGATCAGGCTCTCTGCACCCCCGTAATCACATTTGAACACAGCATCAACACTTTTAGCAATGGCCAGTGCCTGCGGGGAAAATCTGTCTCGACACTCGCCCAGAGGTGTGTCCAAAACAGGATAGAACAGCTGACTGGCCCATTTCTGTTTCATGGTGGTTGTTGCTGTGCTTACCTCGTATTCTCTCTGGCCTAGAGTGCTGGTGACGACGCTGTCTGCGAGAGCAGCTGGCTGTCTGACGGGGCGCTTGTGTGGTCGTCTCTCATCCCCGCTCTCCATATAAACGTCAATTGACTGGCAGAATATTTGGATTTTGCTCCAGATGCCATCCCACTTTTGACTGTCGGTCCTCATGTTTTCGAAGCTTTTCATCATCGATCTGCAAATAACTGGCGTGTGCATTCGAATTCAGATGTTTATACCAACGGGTGTGTGCGACGTGATTGGTACAGTACTGGATGCAGTCTGGAATGTTAACTGTCACCACACCTACCCATTGACACCTCCGTTGGGCGACCCCCCCACACACACACACACACACAATATCGAAGCCTGTAGGCTGGCTGCCTATATAATAATTCTGCATATGCCCACATATATTATTTATATATAAATGCTAAATATTTACATCAGACATGTACAGACAATGTACAAACAAACAATAATTCTACATATTAGGTACAAGCAAGCATATGGTGTTAGAGTTCTGCAGGGCTATGTTGTTCACAAGTTATTTCTTAACCATGTTTTGAAGTGGGGGTGGCTATAAGCCGATTGATTGATTGAAAAGTTTATTAACAGATTGCAGAATGCACAGTACAGTACAGCTCAATACATACAATTGTTAAGGGGATGCAGACCAGAGAAAGACTTTCGTCTTGTTTACATCAGGGTCCCCCATTTTCAATTCATCATAACATATATATATGACACACACGACATACAGATAGACAGTACTGCTACATCTATACATTTATGACATACCAGATTTGCAAATACAGTACTGTTTGTGATTGCTTTGGGTAGGGCGTTCCACATTGATGTGGCATAATGCGAAACGTGTTTAGTCCCTTGTTAGAGCCGAATCTGGGTTTAACATGATTTGTGGAGCTCCCTCTGGTGGTGTGATCGTGGTATTCACTGACCTTTGGGAAGTATTTTGACATGTACATGGGTACCTTGGTTGTGTAGTGTATCTTGTAGACCAGGCCCATTGCAAGTTGCTGTACTCTGTCGTCTACTCCAAGCCATCCTAGGTTGTCAAAGTGGGCAGGGGTGAGGTGGGTTCTAGGAGTCAGGTCAAGCAGTAGTCTGACCAGTTTGTTTTGTGATGTTTGTAATTTGGTTTTTAGTGCCTTTGAGGTTTATTTTTGTTGTTTATTGTTTAAAAGGATCCCCATTAGCTGTCACCTAAGTGGCGAGCTAGTCTTCCTGGGCTCCACACAGAAAGACAACAGAAAACATAACAACATGAGATACATATGACAATCACAATTAACACTTTAATCGCCGGAAACGCCGAAACTCGTCATTGCCCGCCATGCTCATTCTGCCGAAGACGCCGTAACACGTCTTTGATATCAATATTTCAAAATTCTGTGATCTAAATGATATTTCTCCTCCGGGGACCTGAGATATACTGCTGAGCTCCACTCAACTCTCTAACGGTTCAAGAGCGCCATCTGGTGGCCGTTCGGCAGATCGCCCAACAGGAAGTCATGTGGATGAAGTGGTGCTCACCCATATTTCGTCCGGGCACTCGCTATCATTAGCAGGACTCCATCTTGACACAGTGAACATCGATCGGTGCAAATAACTCGACAAACAACATGATTTGGACGTATATACTATTATACAACCTGGAGATGGATCGGGTATTTCGACATCCCATAATAGAAAAAATTCTATTCCACGCTCATCCCCCAACGGCGCGAGGAAGATACTGTGAGTTTCAGCGTTATTTTCTAATGTCTGCTATACTAACTGCTCTGATGATCATATGACCCACACTAGATGAATGATATAACGTTGCCCACAGAATTATAAACGACCCCCCGCCCATCCGGTCAACATCAGATCATACGTAGTAACTTCTAGAAGTACCTCCAGTTGAAATCTTTTATCTGGCACCGATCGCTACCAAACTGTATTTGATCATCAATATAATGCATTTGGGGCTATAAATCAAGTTCTGGAGAAAGCTGCAGAAAACGATAAAAACATACTTATACTTTAGACCGTATTTTAGTATGAATATGTGAATGAAAAAGTATAACGTTGCTACACCCTGAACAATAGATATAGGACATTGAATGGGCCATAATGTCAATTTAGCAATACAATTTAAAAGGTTATAGCCCTGCAAAGAAGGGGAACTTCTCCATAGACAAATAGAGCTGGCTAGGGATGGTAAATTATGAATTTAACCATGGCGATCAAAGTGTTAACAATGTTACACCCGCTAAGTTCCTAGCTTTAAGAAAGACACAAGAGTGTAGGTTAATTTAACCATAATATTTATTACATAAAAAGGGGTGGACAAAATTACTATAAGCCCACTTCAACCTCATGCTCAGGAACCCCAATCAGTCTTGACCGGGCAGGGTTTTATTCACAGCAACCTGGTGACACTTCACACAATGAAGGAGAGTAATATCAATTGTCAATAAATAGCACTTCATATGATATCAATTGTCAATAAATAGCACTTCATACGATATCGATTGTCAATAAATAGCACTTCACACAATGAAGGAAACTTTATCACACATCAATAAATACCACGTCAAGAACTGTATAAAAAGGGATATCAAACTTCTCACAATGAAGTAAACAGATATCCTACCACTCGGTGATTCAACTTGTGCAAACTGTGCATAACCACGGCATCCATATGATAATGGCACACTAAGCCTGCCCGTGTTCACGTCTGAGAGTGGTACCTTGTACATGGGTTGGTGTTATGGTGGGGGGGAAACGGACACACAAATAAACAAACAAACATACATGTAAAGAAAACTAATCCGGCCCAAGGGCAAGACCCAATTCTTTTTGCCCGTCTACCGGCCCATTGGCCTGGGCGGATTAGACATTATATTATAACTACCAAACAATAACTAAAAGTGTTTCACGACAAGAGCAGCTGGACCACTGGTGCTCTGCCGGGAAACAAACACAACAGTATTAAAACACTTTATTATTAAAACAATAACACACATAATTATTAGACAACATTACATGCTAAAACAAAGTTCTACATTTAAAATACCTGTTCCCGTCGGTGGTCCTATTATCCTACCGACTACTTTCAATCCCGCTGGGAACCAGACAAGTGATCTGGAACAAACACTCCATGTCACACATATTGCCGAGCACATTAAAACCCGCTATTCCTATACCATAATACTACCACTGCCTACCTTAGCGTGTAATGCTTGTTCCTGCATTCCGGAGTGAGGTGTGCACCTACCTCACTGCACCGGCCGCAACAAACAATTCCAACTAACGTTCCTCCCGCAGGTATCCCCCTATAACGGAACCTGGCTCATTGAGGCCCCTCCTCCTTTCTCATTAATGCCACCCGTCACATACACCCCCTCCAAATGTATCGGCGTCCCGACGATATACCAATACAATCTACTACTTGGGGAAAACCTTAAACTGCAGATTTAGGGAGTCTAAACGGATTATCGTGTTTGCCTGCAGTACTCCTATTAGACTTCCTGAGGCCTTCCACCACTGTAACTGAGGGGTACAATTCCCTGACTGTATTGATAAGTATGGTATCATTAAACCACTACCGCTTTATGTACTTTAATTACTGGCCATACAGTACACGATATCTAAGTATGATGAACACTTTCCCACATATGAAATCAGGTCCACACAAAGGTAATAGTCAAATATTTAATATATAGCAAAGGGTACATATAATAGTTACTTATTACATTTATGATTTGAATTGAATGCTCTTGTAAGGCAAATGAGTACTCGTATGCAAATCAACACTGAATGTCCAATCTCTGGTTACACAGGAAGCAAGTATACAACCTGGCTCTTAGGGGATTATAACGATGGTCACTTAATGATTATAGCTGGATAATATACTGAAGGGGTCCCGCCGGTTGTAAGCCAGTAGGGGGGGTAGGAGAGCCGTCGGCTGTATCCCGTCTGGTCAACGATTTCTAGGGAGAGTCCAGGTACAGAACACAGTGCCCGTAGAACCTTGATCCGCAGATGAATACACTTGGGCTCTCTTGTAGACGATAGCTGTAGCTGTCGCTGTCGGTCCACAACGAAGAAGAAGCGAGGCGACCTCAGTCTGGTCTGAGCGCCGTCTCACCTTGGCTCCTCTCGGGGTAAATCAAACACTCACCGGTGTTGGCGATTATCCGCTCCACAAATCAAAGCACCAAAGCAAATAGATATTCCATGCCGTATAGGGCTCAGCAGTCGTCGGGGTAGGTAATCCAATGTGCAGGTCCACTCGTCCTCGCCCAGAACTCCTCGGATGAAAGCACCACGCGTGGTCTGCCCAACCTGGTTAAGACTCTAGATAACGCGAGGAAACGATGGGGGTGCTGCTCACTTTAGAACTCTAACCGAACGATGCACCATACATAATAGACTATTATTACTTAATAGAAATACGATGCCAAACTCTGGCAATTCAGCTATTAATTCGCACGAGGTCTCACTGCTATTCTAAGGCCAAACAGGCCGTACTACACCGCACGCGGTATCGTGGGGTGAGGCTTCACGTCTTGTTACTTAGTTGGGTAGAAGGGTAAAGGACTAAGAGGAATTCTACATTTCTTGCGCCATATTTATATGCACAGTGGACAAGTAGTGCCGCTCTGCTTTCGGTAGCCGTATTCCTGCGCGGAGCTGAGGCTAGTAAGGGCATGTCTCGTCGGTACCTTTGAACTTGAACGCCAGGGGCTTGTCCCTGGCGCCTGGTCCTTTTGTCCAATAAGAGAATGAACTATTATGGGCTGTAGTAGAATAAAGGGATATTCAGTGTATATGTACAAGGAATATACAAGGGATATCAAACGATATACAAATACTATTAAATATATATCCATAAATAAATATATATATTCGGTTTAATCTGATCCTTCACAACAGCCGCCCCCTAATTAGTCCCACCTAATTAGCTGAGCAGAGACAGATTAACTGCACTGTCCACTACTCAATGTCCGCTGTAAGGGTCAGTCAACTCACAAAGTCATAGGGTCATGGTCGTCATCAATAGTATCAGGGAGCCTTGGCAGTTCTATTAGCCTCGCCACGGGTCGGGTGTAAATCCGTCCTTGGACGAGCACTTCAGCTGCTCGGACCTTTCCATCGGCACCGGTGATCACTTTGCTTACGCGGCCAGCCAGCCACATAGCTCTGGGTAGTGACTGGTCGATGATCATGACGACTGTTCCTTCTGTCAAATTGTCTCTCTCTTTTACCCACTTCTGGCGGGTCTGTAGAGACGGTAGGTAGTGGAGTAGGAAGCTGTTCCAAAACTTATCAGCCAGTACTTGACTGTACCTCCACATTCTTCGGCCGTTCGCTTCTTCAGGCCTGTACATTGTCTGTGGTAGCGCAGGGTCCAGCCGCACCATCAAGAGGGTGTTGGGGGTGACTGGGTCGACATCTGCTACATCACTTGAGACGTAACCGAGGGGCTTTGAGTTCAATACTCCCTCGATCTCCGTGAGGACTGTCATTAGGACTTCTTCCGCCACAGTCTGGGCCCCAAGCACGGCGTACAGGGCTGTCTTTATGGAACGTACTTCTCGTTCCCAGGTTCCACCGAAGTGAGGTGCGTTCGGGGGATTAAACTGGAAGTCAATCTGGGATGGAGCGAGGTGGGTCTTAAGTTCTGGGCCCATAGCTTGGAAGCTCTCTCTCAGCTCTCTTTCTCCGCCTTTGAAGTTTGTCCCGTGATCAGACAACAATGTAGACGGTTTTCCTTTCCGTGATGTGAATCTTCGGAAGGCCATAAGGAATGAGTCTGTGCTCATGGTTGGAAGGAGTTCGATATGTATCGCTCTGGTGGTCATGCATTTGAATACAATACCCCACCGCTTCTCGGTTCCTCTTCCTCTCTTTATATACAGCGGGCCAAAACAGTCCATACCGGTCGAGTGAAAAGGCTTGTCGCCGAGTCGGAGGCGACAGGGAGGTAGGTCAGCCATCCGGGGTATGCTGGGCTGGGCTCGCCACTTACGACAGTCTAGACAGGTTCGCTGGAAGCGCCGCACTGCTTCTCTCCCTTGCAGTATCCAATAACGACGTCTGATCTCCGCGAAGACTCTCTCTGCCCCTGCGTGGTGCACATCCTCGTCGTATTTCTTTATGATCAGCTCTGTGACCTTGTGTCGGCTGTTCAAGACTATCGGGTACTTAACGTCATCCGGTAGGTCTGGGGCTCTCCGCAGACGACCACCCACTCTGATGAGATTATGGGCGTCGCTCTCGGGGGCCAGGTGAAGCAGTCTACTGTCTGATGGGACGGGCTTTGCTCCCTGTAGACAAGCTAGCTCATCGGGGAACGAGTCTCTCTGGGCTCGTTGTAGTAGAAGGAGTTCTGCTTCTTCGTAGTCAGCTGCTGAAATGTCAGTTGTGGGCTGAACCTCTGGGTGGTGCCACAGAAATGTCTTTAGCTGCGCACTCTCTAGGGTGAGGCAATTGTCTAGAACCGGGTCTGTGGGGACGAGTGTGTGTGTCAACCCACAGAACATAGGTTTCTTGTTCTCTGCCTCCTCTTTGCTCGCCTCCCGTGGGGTGGGTGTAGGCCACTCTTCTTCGGGGAGCTTGAGGAACTCTGGCCCGTCACTGTAGAGGTTGGGACGGGTGAGGTCATCCAGGGACATTCCCCGGGTGATGACGTCAGCTGGGTTGTGTTTGGTGTCCACATACCGCCAGCTGGTTACTTCTGTTAACTCTTGAATCTCGGTGACTCTGACTCCCACGAAGACCTTGTATCTGCACGAATCAGACCGGATCCATGTGAGTACGGTCGTGGAGTCTGACCACAAGATTGTTCTTTGCACCGGAATGGTGAGTTCACGTTGGATTAACGTGGCGAGCTGCGCTCCTGCTAGGGCTGCGCAGAGCTCTAGGCGCGGGATAGATTGTTGCTTGCGTGGGGCTATTCTTGAGCGAGCCAGGATGAAAGCAGTATGTATTTCTCCTCCCTCCTCTTGGGCACGCAAGTAAGCCACCGAACCGTAGGCTACTTCGGAGGCGTCGCTGAATACGTGCAGGTCGATCTTGCATGTCTCTGGCCTCACTGTGGGTGGGAAGTAGCTGCGGCGTATATTAACACCGGGGAGTGAGCGGAGTTCCGTCTCCCACTCTCTCCATGTGGATGCAAGGTGTTCGGGTATGGGATCGTCCCAGCCCTGGTCTTTGTCCCATAGCGCTCTTACAATCATCTTTGCCCTGGTGGTGTAAGGTAGAATACATCCCAACGGGTCATATTGTCTGGCGAGTGTTCTGTATACACTCCGTCTGGTGGTCGGTATTGCCGTCGACCTTCCCTGCTCCTTGATCAGGGGTTTGTGTCTATAATGGAGCGAGTCTGTTTTGAAGCGCCAGACTAGTCCTAGTGTCATTTCTTGGGCTTCTCCTGGGATGGTCGCCATCCAGGTATCGCTGCTCGCGGCCTTGTCCTCGGGGGAGAGGCGGCGCAGTACTTGCGGGTCGCTGCTGGCCCACTGCCTGAGATCAAAGCCGCCTTTGATCAGGGAGGCGCGGAGCTTGAGTAGGAGAGCCTCGGCTTCTTCTGGCGTCGAGACGCTTTGTAAACAGTTGTCCACGTAGAAACTATTTGTCACACTTTGTTGGACCTCTTCATCTGCTGCTGGGTCCTCTGCGACGTGTTTTTGTAGTGCAAACGTAGCACAGCCTGGGGGGTCGCTGCTGGTCCGCTGCCGGAGATCAAAGCCGTCTTTGATCAGGGAGGCGCGGAGCAGCGCACGACGTCGCCAGTCAATTTTCTTTGTGTCCCGCTGTGATTAATTTGTTAATCTCAGCGCGGTACACAGCTTCTTGAGCGGGGTCTTTGGCTAGGCGCCGCTCTGTGTTCAATAGATACCGCTCCGTCGCCTCTTTTGTAGCACGAAAGGTGGGCATTCCCTCTCGCCTCAGGAGTGGAGTTGCGTATCTCATCACTCCGTTGACGTTGACTCTCTTTGTCCCGTGCTCGAGGAGGGCTATAGCGTAGATATCTTCCTTAGAACGAATGTCTTTCTTTTCGTTCTTAAAGGGCATTGTCTCTAGTGTCCATAGCCTCTCTACATGCTGCAGGAGCGTGGTGTCTCCTTCTGTCGCTCTGGAGTGGAGGCAGCTAGTGGCTGCTGTTCGGTTAAGAGACTTGGCGAGGGGGCCTTGTAACGTCCATCCTAGGCGGGTCTCGACTGCTGCAGGACAACCTCTGGGTCCTGTATGGACCCGGTCTATCGGGACTATGAGGTCTGCATGGTCGGAGCCTATCAGCAGGGTCGGGGTGGCGCCGTCTATGAGCGGGATAGGAAGTTGACGCAGGTGCACATATTTCTCCATCAGCTTGGCGATGGGGTAGGTGTACTGCGATAGTCCTATTTCTTGGCTGGTGAAAGCATTAGTAATCCTGTACCGTCTCTCTGGCTGCCCGCTTGCTGCGATAGTGAAGGAGACATTCTCGCCCTTTATCGTCTTTAGATCTCTTCTTATTGTCCGAATAGTCATCTGGTTCTCGCTCCCCCGTAGCCCCAGCTGGGCCGCAGCGGACGCGAGGAGAAGGGTCTTCTCTGACCCGTCATCAAGGACGGCGTAAGTGTCCATGATCTTATCTTGGTAACTCAGTGTTACACGGACCACCTTTAAGAGCACCTGGGCGCCGCTGCTGCTAGCGGGGTCAATGTACATAACACTTGCCTTTGTGCTGTTGGATGGTGCAGGCTTTCTTTTGTTACTGTCGTGTAGGACATCCAGATGGGCTCCGTCACACCGACTACACCTCTTCTTTAGGCGGCACTCGGCTGCCATGTGACTGCGCGCACATCGGTAACAGCGCCTGTTGGACTTTATCCAGTGACTTACTTCTTCAGCGGTCATCTTCTTGAACTGGTCACATTGTGACAACCAGTGTTCCTTCTCGCAGTACGGGCACACCATCTTCCACTTCTCTTTCGTCGAGGGGGTACTGTGGTTCTTGCTGCTCGGTACTGATTCTGATTGGTGCATGACAGTCACCGATCTTCGGCCATCGTTTACTCTCCTAGGTCCCTCTCTGGAGCTTGGCGTGCCCCGCACGAACGTATCCAGCCGTAGGCTGCTGACTTCTCTCGCCAGGAAGTCGGCTAAATCTAGGAGGGATGGCTCGGGACCGTTAGGATCACGGTGGTCTCTTTGCCGCCTGAAGCGCTCCTGTCGGGCGGGCGGCAGCTTCTCTAAAATCCTCTCGACGTTCGAGTTTGCGTATAGTTCGTGCATACCCTTTTCTCGTTGCGCCCCCAGCATCCCTACCAGGGATTGTACTTTTATAGACAGGTCGTCTAGTGAGCGATTGTCTGTTGCTGGGGGTAGGCGGTCGATATGCCTTATCTCCTGTATTACGTAATCCCATATACGTCCATATCTCTGGTCCAGCGCTGCTAGAGCCGCGGTGTATGGGGTTGTAGAGGTGGCATAGGCCAGCGCTATGTTGTGCGCTCGGGGCACTTTCAGGTGCTTCAATAATATTGCATACTTGTGGCGTTCATCAGCGACATCCACCATCATTGTCTCTAAGCACATCCCGAGCTCCGTGTACTGTGCTCGATTCTCATGGGTGAAGTCTGGAAACGTCGGTGTGCCAATGTATGACGCCATGGATGGCTGGCACATCGGTGAGCGTTGGGAGAGAGGCCTCCTGGGCGAGTCTCTTCTTACGCCTCTCGGTGGGCTGGTACTGGCAGGGTACCATGGCCCGCTGGTCCAGGTGCTATTCCTCGGGACTGGTCGTGCGTCATGCTCACCCGTGAATCGAGTCGGGGGTCTGTAGCGCAGAGCCGTGGGGGTATAGCCTGGGCTGTACTGGACCTCCTGGTCCTGTGGAGTAATGTGCTGCTGTCGGGCTTGACTCTCCTCTTCTCCCTCTTCTTCTTCTGCCAGGTCATCTAGATCCTGTAGTCGTTTATTTAGCCTCTCCGCCGTGTCCGCCGTTCCTTCCTTGTAGCTGGGTCTCACTTGGACCGGTCGGGGAAGGAGTTCGGAGGGGGGTGTAGACTCTCTCTGGTGGTCGAGTTCAAGGTCGCCTAATCGGTTAGGGGAGGGTGGCTCTGGAACCCCTTGTGGAGGGAGGGGGTGTTGCCCTGGTGATCAGCTGCTCCATTAGCTGCGCTTGTAGTCTGTTGCGCTCGGCTTGTAGTCTGTCGCGCTCGCCCTGTAGTCTGTCGCGCTCGGCTTCGCGCTGGATGAGAGCGATGTCGCGCTCTGCTTCTCTTTGGGCACCGTCAGCGGTGCGCTGGGTGTCAGACCGGTCTCTTGCCATATTCTCTTCCGTCTGAAGGCGTCTCATCTCCAGGCGTATGTGCTCTTCTTCGCTCCGTTGCTGTGTTTGGAGTCGATCGCGTTCGGTAGAGGCTGTCAGGCTGACGAGGAACGCCTGTGACAGCATCCTCTCCGCCTCGCTGGGGGAAGACGCTTGTAGAGGTGAGCCGCTCCTGGCTGTACTCGTTGGGGAGTCCTGGAGCTCTATCTCCTCGGCGCTCTCCTCATCTTGTTCCGTGCAGAGTTCCACCTCTGGAGGGTTGTCTTCCTCCCGGAGCTCTGGGGGGACTACTTCTTCGGTATTGGCGGGGGGTAAAGTCGTGTCAGTTCCCTCCTGGTCCCCACCGTGAGCTTGGTCAGTTACATTAGAACCCACTAGGGCCTCTGTGGTCGGGGTATCCTGGTTGATAGGGTTGGACATAATTTTACTTTCTACTTTTACTGCGTTTACTGTTTGTAGAAGGCTAGGTAGTTTACCGACAGCGTAATCCTCTAAGTACTGAGGTGGCTGTCGTCTACGTTGCGGGCGTTCTACTTTAGGAGGACCGTTTCGTGGAGTGTTCATCATAGGCCATTTCAATATTAATACCACTATATTAATATTACGCTGATTACCCTCCGGCTCGAAGGACCAATTGTAACTGAGGGGTACAATTCCCTGACTGTATTGATAAGTATGGTATCATTAAACCACTACCGCTTTATGTACTTTAATTACTGGCCATACAGTACACGATATCTAAGTATGATGAACACTTTCCCACATATGAAATCAGGTCCACACAAAGGTAATAGTCAAATATTTAATATATAGCAAAGGGTACATATAATAGTTACTTATTACATTTATGATTTGAATTGAATGCTCTTGTAAGGCAAATGAGTACTCGTATGCAAATCAACACTGAATGTCCAATCTCTGGTTACACAGGAAGCAAGTATACAACCTGGCTCTTAGGGGATTATAACGATGGTCACTTAATGATTATAGCTGGATAATATACTGAAGGGGTCCCGCCGGTTGTAAGCCAGTAGGGGGGGTAGGAGAGTCGTCGGCTGTATCCCGTCTGGTCAACGATTTCTAGGGAGAGTCCAGGTACAGAACACAGTGCCCGTAGAACCTTGATCCGCAGATGAATACACTTGGGCTCTCTTGTAGACGATAGCTGTAGCTGTCGCTGTCGGTCCACAACGAAGAAGAAGCGAGGCGACCTCAGTCTGGTCTGAGCGCCGTCTCACCTTGGCTCCTCTCGGGGTAAATCCAACACTCACCGGTGTTGGCGATTATCCGCTCCACAAATCAAAGCACCAAAGCAAATAGATATTCCATGCTGTATAGGGCTCAGCAGTCGTCGGGGTAGGTAATCCAATGTGCAGGTCCACTCGTCCTCGCCCAGAACTCCTCGGATGAAAGCACCACGCGTGGTCTGCCCAACCTGGTTAAGACTCTAAATAACGCGAGGAAACGATGGGGGTGCTGCTCACTTTAGAACTCTAACCGAACGATGCACCATACATAATAGACTATTATTACTTAATAGAAATACGATGCCAAACTCTGGCAATTCAGCTATTAATTCGCACGAGGTCTCACTGCTATTCTAAGGCCAAACAGGCCGTACTACACCGCACGCGGTATCGTGGGGTGAGGCTTCACGTCTTGTTACTTAGTTGGGTAGAAGGGTAAAGGACTAAGAGGAATTCTACATTTCTTGCGCCATATTTATATGCACAGTGGACAAGTAGTGCCGCTCTGCTTTCGGTAGCCGTATTCCTGCGCGGAGCTGAGGCTAGTAAGGGCATGTCTCGTCGGTACCTTTGAACTTGAACGCCAGGGGCTTGTCCCTGGCGCCTGGTCCTTTTGTCCAATAAGAGAATGAACTATTATGGGCTGTAGTAGAATAAAGGGATATTCAGTGTATATGTACAAGGAATATACAAGGGATATCAAACGATATACAAATACTATTAAATATATATCCATAAATAAATATATATATTCGGTTTAATCTGATCCTTCACAACAACCACCACTGGGAAATCTGTCTCCAAGTCACCATCCCCTCCTTCCAACACATCATCCTCTGGACAAAGCTCGGATTCTGACATTGACCCCTCACTATACGACTCCAACGCCCGTCCTGTCAATGTAACATCGGTGTCCTCCACCCCATTGTCTCCTCCATCCCCCTGCTCCTCCTGCTCTTCCCCCAAATCATGGCCTGTATCAGGCCTCAACCCACCTATGGGCATACCTCTCATCTCAGTCCAGTGGACATGCCGTACCGGACCATCCTGAACTGCAGGGGTGATGGAGTAGACTACACCACGTTCTGCGGGGCACTGTACCACCCGGTAAGGGGTCGGTTCCCAGACATCCTGAATCTTGTTACGACCCTTCACCCCATGGTTACGGACATATACAAGGTCTCCCTCCCCTATAAATGGATCTCTCACTTGCTCTTCCTGTTTCTTATCTCTGTACTCCCTCCTTGTAGCCAGGCGCTGTCGTACATGGCTATACCTCCAGTGACTCCTGGTGCTCCTTTACCCAGTCCTCTAGACCCTGCTCCGCCTCCTCTAACCCCTCCCCTAGCAAAAAATCCACAGGGAGTCGGGGCTCCCGGCCAAACATTAAAAAGTAGGGAGTCATGTCAGTGGACTGATGCACGGTGGTGTTATAGGCATAGGTTAACTGAGGAAGGTGCCGCGGCCAATATCTCTTCTGGTCTGGGGGCAGTGTGCGCAACAAATCATGTAATGTGCGATTATATCGTTCACACTGACCATTTCCCTGAGGGTGGTAAGGGGTAGTACGAGACTTGCGAATCTTGTAGACCTTGCATAACTGCCTGACCAACCCACTCTCAAAGTTTCTTCCTTGATCTGAATGGATACGTTCAGGAGGACCAAACAAATTAAACCACTGTTTAACCAGAACATCAGCTACGGTACTGGCCCGCTGATCTTTAGTGGGAATGGCCTGGGTGTATTTGGAAAACACATCTGTTAAGACCAGCACATTTTCTCTTCCATTTGAAGCTAGTTCCAACATGGTGAAATCTATAGCCAGGATTTCATGTGGCCTAGAAGCCTGTAGACTGCCCATAACTGGTTTAATTTTTGGCTGTACAGCTTTAGCCAACACACATCTCCCACACTGCAGACACCATTTCTCGACATCCCTGTACATATTTGGCCAGTAACACCGCGAACGCGCAAGCTGCAACGTCCGCTCCACCCCCTGATGCCCATGATTATCATGCAGCTGAGTGAGCACATCTTTATGTAAACACTGTGGTAGTACAAGCTGATAGATCTCCTTACCACCATCAGGAGATTTACACTGTCGATACAGCACTGTCCCTTCCTCTCTCAGGCGCCCCCATTGGCGTGCAAGCTCCTTGGTACCCTGGCCAAACCTCTCCCTCTCCTTTGCATCGGGTGGCCAGGCTTTTCTCCAACAGGCCAACAGTGGTCCAAAAACTGGACCTTGTTCTTGCAACACGGCTCTCCTTGGAACAACCTGGAAGCACAGAAATGTCAGACTGGATGCCAAAGAGCCCTTCCTCCCAAACATCTTCCTCCTCCGAGGCCTCAGTCAGGGTGTCCGCGGATCCTTAAAAAGTCTTAAAGTCTTAAATTGGTTTATCAATAATTAAGGCCTTAGTTTGTCTTAAAATGTCTTAAATCCATTTTCAGAGGTCTTAAAAATGCCATAGAAAGGAAAGATAAAATGCCATGTCATGTTTTATTATGAAATCTGGGGAAGAACGGTTAACGGGAGATAAAGTCGGGAGTTTTTATTGGCCGCGTTGTAGCATCACGCAGACCGGAATGGGGCGGAAGTTGGAACCAACACGGGTCCTTATGTTGGCCGGGAACAATTTCAGTGGAGTCTAGCTAACGTTAGCAAGGCGAAGCGGAAGCGATAACGTTACGTTTAGTTTAGCATTTGCACTCGTTAATATGGGAAAGTGCCAATTTAACGAGAACTGGCTCGACAATCCACTGTTTGCGCCATGGTTGGTCCCAGTCAAAGACCATTACGAGGCCCGCTGCAACAACAAAAAAAGAGCAGTCGAGTCGCACATGCTGAGCAGCGCTAAGCGTACCTCTGCAAAAACGGCGCCTGCAAACTACTATTTCGAATTTCTTTTCGGCCCCGCCATCTCAGGTAGGACTATAACATCTGCACCAACAGAAGTCTGGATAACATGCGGCTCCACGCCAACACTTGAAGCTGAGGTCTTAACTTGAAAATAATCTATTCACGGATGTAAACAAGGACACGTTTGTGTTTATGTTCGATGAGAGTCACCCACTATGTATTTTTTCCTCCCACCCACCCCCTCCTAATGTACAGTATCCTCCCATCATATGTATGTTAGGATCTATGGGTAACAGTACTGTATATTTGCATATCGTATATGTCACAAATGTAACAGTACTATATACCTGTATGTCCCTATGCCATAAATGTCACTATGAATTGAAAATGGGGGACCCTGATGTAAACAAGACAAACGTCTTTCTCTGGTCTGCATCCCCTTAACAATTGTGTGTATTGAGCCGTACTGTATTGTACCCATTCTGCAATCTGTTAAACAAAGTTTTCATTCATTCAACCAAACCACAAAAACAAAACGACTGGATGAATAAATGAAAAACTTTATTAACAGATTGCAGAATGGGTACAATACAGTACGGCTCAATACACACAATTGTTAAGGGGATGCAGACCAGAGAGACTTTCGTCTTGTTTACATCAGGGTCCCCCATTTTCAATTCATAGTAACTGTACTGTTACATTTGTGACATATGCAAATATACAGTACTGTTACCCAGAGATCCTAACAGAAAATATATACATATGATGGGGAGGAGACTGTACATTAGGAGGGGGGGGGGGGGGGGGGGTTGGACATTTACGGTGCCCAGTTTCTAATTGCAGCCTCCCGTAGGTGCTCTTTAAGAGCGGTTTTGAATGTGGGCAGGGGTAAAGTGGGTTTTAGGAGTGAGGTTAAGCAGTAGTCTGACCAGTTTGTTTTGTGATGTTTGTAATCTTGTTTTTAGGGCCTTTGAGGTGCTTTGGTACCATGAGGTGCAAGCATAGTCGTAGTACCCTTGAATGAGTGCTCCTGCCAGAGTCTTCAGGGTATTCTTGTTTACCAGAGAGGAGATCCGGCACAAGAATCTTGTTTGTTGGTTGACTTTTTTGATACCCTGGGGAGGGTGGTAATAGTTATGTGTTCTGACAGGTATCAGTCCTATGGTGATAATCATGTGTTCTTACAGGTATCAGTCCTATGGTAGTATGTGTTCTGACGGAAATGTGGCTGTTGCACTTGCTGCTTGGCCCCTGGTATATTTTGTATAGCTACCGGTATATTTGCTATTTATGTTTGGTCACCCCTTTGTTGAAATTCATCCAATCCAGTTACTCCTTTAAGTTCAAGATTTTTAAGTTTCCAAGTTATTTTTTAATAAACATCTTTGGACCAACGTGTCCCTAAACTTAATTGGTGTCGTTGCATGATTTTTGCCATTTTGTTATTGTGAAATTGGTATTAAATTTAATTCTGAGTGGCATTAAAAAGTCTTAAAACGCCTTAAATCTGACTGGGCTAAACCTGCAGATACCCTGTCAGTCGTACTGGGCTCCCTGTACCGGCGAGACAAGGCATCCGCATTACCATTCCTAGTCCCAGGACGATATTTTAAAGTAAGGTTAAATGGAGCCAGCTCGCCTGCCCATCGTTGCTCTACTGCACCAAGTTTAGCTGTGTCTAGGTGGGTAAGTGTGTTGCTATCTGTATATACAGTGCAGGAACCCCCTAACAGATACCCTCTGAATTTCTCCGACACTGCCCACTTAAGAGCAATAAACTCTAGTTTCATAGAGCTATAGTTCTGCATGTTCTTTTCTGTAGGTTTAAGTGCCCTACTAGCATAAGCGACAGGCCTGAGCTTCCCTCCATGTTCCTGACAAAGTACTGCCCCCAACCCCGCATGACTAGCATCAATCTGTAATACAAATGGCTTATGAAAATCTGCATAGGCCAACACTGGTGCAGAGATCAGCGCCGTTTTTATCTGGCCAAAATTCTCTTCACACTCTGGTGTCCAGACCGGGGCCAGTGGCTTCCTGGGAGTCTTACCCTTTTTTATGCCTGGGGACAATTGTGCTGCTGCATGATTTAAAGGAGCAGCCATCTTTGCAAACCCAGCTATAAAGCGCCGATAGTAACTAGCAAACCCCAGGAAAGATTTGAGCTCGGCCAGATTAGTGGGGGTCCGCCACTCCTTCACAATTGCTACCTTGTCCGGGTCCGTTGCCACTCCCTCAGCCGAAACTACATGGCCCAGATATTTCACTTGCCTCTGAAAGAAATGGCATTTAGAACCATTTACCTTGAGCCCCTGCTTCTGTAGCCGAGAGAAAACTTCCTCCAGCCTCTCTATGTGCTGCTGAACAGAGGAAGAGAACACAATCACATCATCAAGGTACAGTAAAACAGACTGATAACGGCAATCTCCGAACATGCGCTCCATAAGGCGTTGAAAAGTGCTAGGAGCATTGCACAATCCAAATGGCATCCTATTAAATTCGAATAGACCGAATGGAGTACAGAATGCTGTCTTTGCCCTAACATTTTCCACAACCTCCACTTGGTTGTAGCCACTGGCTAAGACCAGAGTTGAAAACCATTTAGCTCCCACCAGTCCATCTAATGACTCCTCAATCCGTGGCAAAGGGAACGCATCTTTCCTAGTCTTAGCATTGAGGCGACGATAGTCTACACACATTCGGTTTCCACCGTCTTTCTTCTGTACCATGACAATGGGTGATGCATAAGGGCTACAACTCTCTCTGATGATCTGGCTGTCCAGCAGTTGTTTTATGTGGGCCCTCACCATATCATATTGAGACGGGATGATGCGACGGTACGGCTGCCGTACAGGAGCATCATCTAGCAGGGGGATCTCATGCTGAATCAGATTGGTACAGCCCAAATCAGCTTCACTTTTTGCAAACCGACTGTTATATTTATTAATCAAAGCTGCCGCTTGTTGTTGCTCAGATGCATCTAATCCCTCAAAAGAATTAGGCAAAACCCAGTCAGCCCCCCCCCCCCCAGCTTCAGTTCCTGGAAGGGACACAGATGCTGTGCACTCATTGTTAATCACATCCCTGCGAAACTCAACCTGAGGAGCTGGTTCTGATACTATAGTTACCATGCTCACCGTAGCGATGACCCTGCGTGGAGTTAGCCAAACATCAGAGTAGCCCACATTAGTGATTGGTACATATCGCTGCTGTCGGGACAAAACCTCATAACTCCAAAAACCCAACTTTTCAACAGATGAAAAAAACTAACACAGATTTGAGGGTGAATAGAGTTAGGAGGTTTAGACAGATGATCGGTTTAATGCTTTCCCATTGTTTAAACTTTGTAAAACCCACACACACATATGGAGGATGATCTACGGAGTTGATTTATATAATAAAAAAAAATTCAAAAAATGGAGTTATGAGGTTTTGGCCCGACAGCAGCGATATGTTATCCCTGCTTCAGCTGTCACTAGGGCAGGTGAAACTAACAGCCCTTCTGGAAGTACCCCCTCACCTGGCCGTAATGGCTCCACCAATAATTCCATGTGCTGCTGTGAATGGACCTTAGGACATGTTACAGGGACCATTATTAATGTACCGGCAGCTACACAAAATGGCCGCTTACCTCTCACTCTGACTCTGAAGGGCTCAGGGGAATTGGCCATGGTCTCCTCCACTTGGCAGTGTCTAAGGGCTCGTCTCCATTCCGGGGCCTCTGTTACTCTAGGATCCTCAAAAAGACTGGAGCCAGACTGTACAAACAACTCCTGATAAAACCCTTTGATTACATTCATACCCAGTACTCCCGGGGTTAACCTTTTTTTATGCTGCATTTGAGGGTCATCTGCATCTCTTACTACCAGGACACCCCTGCCCGTGATACATTTTCCCAAAATCGTGATGTCCAACTCCAAATAACCCAGGTATGGCAGCTCTAGACCATTTCCTGCCCGAAGATCTAACCATGCACACTCACGTAACTGAGCATCGGTGAGGTGACCAAAATGTTCTTTAAAAAAACTCTGTCATCGTTGTGACCATGGACCCAGTATCCAATAATGATGGAACCACAATTTCCCCCATCTTAACCTCCACTACTGGACATTCACTCACAAGTGTCGACATAACAGATGGATTTCGTCCTGAATTAAGCTTAGTCTCAGGGTTTATATGACTTTGCTCGGTAGTAGTGGGCTCTCGTCCCTCTGCTTGGCCTGGTCCCTTTTTGGGCTGGGATGTTTTTGGGAGAGCTGCAGTGCAGTAACGTGCTATATGTCCCCTTTGATCACACCGAAAACATATAGGCTTTCCATCAGGAGCTCTTCTAAATCTAGATGGAGGTTGAGCCCCACCTTCCTGTTTGAAGGGCTGCAATGCTTTCATTAGCACATCCAATTGTCTCTGTTGAGCCTCAATGAGGGCTTTCAGTTCAGAATAACTTGATTTATTTTCAATTGGCTCGCAGGACACTTGTGCCTGGACTTCATTCGAAAATGGAGGGGAGTGATTATCCTTTTTAAATGACAGTTTTTCACACTGCGCTGTCCACTCAACAGCCTCCCTCCGTACATCCCTAATTTTCCAATTAGGGTTCACACACATTTTGTCTCGTAATCTTATACTCAAACCATGGTCCTTGACCCCCACAAAAAATTGGTCACGCAGGTCTCTTTGGGACTTAAAGGGTCCCCACACGGCGAGCGATTTTAGCCAGGCGACCGTTTTTTTTAGCGAGCCGACAGACAGAATTGTATCGCCTTCATTGTTATGAATGAGAGAACCCACACGGCAGGAGATTCTGAAGCGACGGTCGCGCAGCTATTTCTGTCGCCTCGCTCAAAATCGCCTCGATCCTATTTTTGGAGGCGACGGCAGGCAGGACAATGAGGAAATAACTGACTTCTACAGTAGTTCTACTGGTGTATCATTTGTACACCATTAATGTATCATTCAATACATTCATTGATCAATAACCTCCGTATTATTACCATGCTACTTATGTTCATTATTATTAATGGGAACAATTTAAATAAATAACGTTAGTTTGAGAAGCTGTAGTGGCCGCTTGTCATTAACTAATAAATGAACAATGCGCCACGATGCATCTACTAGTGTTTTTATACTCGGGTAACAAAAGAAGTTGTGGATGTTGACAGAGTTTAATGTCCAGGCTGCAGCTGATGTAGTTTGTAAGGTTTATTGTCCAAAGAAAATTATGGTTGAGAACAAAACAGTTTGCGTCTTCCGTGAAAAATACACTCTCTCAGCAGCTGCATAACAATACTTGTCCAATCGTTGGTAATGAACGTATCATAGCGATCAGGCATGCAGTAATTTCAGGAAGAATGAGGAGAGGTTGTATTCTTATATGGTGGTTTAATTCCAGCTCAATATGGGTTTTACAGGTTAATATTCCCTCGTAACGCGCAACACAGCTACCTGCTAGTGCTAGTGAAGAGCTGCTAATATGCTCACTTCACAACAACATGACGTCCGGTCCCGCCGTCCCGGCGGTCCGTCCTCCTATATCTCCCGGGGGGAAACAAGTAACCACACCCCCAGCTAGACAGAGCGACGGTCGCCTCTGGTGTGGGGGGATAAGCGATTGTCGTTGAGCAACAGGCGATCGCATCGCCAGGCGACGTCTGTCGCCCGCCGTGTGCAGACCACTTTAGGCTTAGCCTGTGCGTCTGTTTGAACAATCTGATCCATTTGGGACATAAGGGCATGGGAATAGTCCAACAATGACTCTCCCTCACGTTGTTTGCGGTTAAAAAACCTGCGCTGAAGAGAGATTAGAGAGTGTGAACATCCATACACTTCTCTCAATATCTGAATTATTCCACCAACAGTCTCTCTCTCTTGTTTGGGAAGATATTTAACCTCTACCCGGGCCGCCCCTTCTAAATGGTTATACACACAATTAGCTTTTTCTTTTTCAGACGATTTTAACTGGATATGGTTCTCAATCAGTTCAATCCATTCTTCCAGGGTAGTAGAGTCTGCGTTATCCAGATTGCCCGAGAATTTGGGTACCTTTTCACTCTGCTGGATGTACACCAACCGTGTTCCCCCTTGAGCCTCTGCAGCTGGCTCCACATTGTCCCCAGTGCTGCTCGAAGCTCCTGGTTGAACGTCTGGATGCAGTCTCTGCAACTCCTGCTCCAACTCCTGTATGCGCTGCGCCATCGCGTCTGGCTCCATGGCCTATGAGAACTGATGAGAAGACCACAATGGCCCTGGATCCTCTCTGCTGCGTGGCCCTGGCCCACCGCTGCTCTTGCCGTTTCACGTGCTCAAAAATAAGGAAAAAAACATGTAATCCGCTTCCCCCATGAAAAGATAAATGCTTACTTAGCTAGGACTACTGACTACGCCAAATGTTACACCCGCTAAGTTCCTAGCTTTAAGAAAGACACAAGAGTGTAGGTTAATTTAACCATAATATTTATTACATAAAAAGGGGTGGACAAAATTACTATAAGCCCACTTCAACCTCATGCTCAGGAACCCCAATCAGTCTTGACCGGGCAGGGTTTTATTCACAGCAACCTGGTGACACTTCACACAATGAAGGAGAGTAATATCAATTGTCAATAAATAGCACTTCATACGATATCAATTGTCAATAAATAGCACTTCATACGATATCGATTGTCAATAAATAGCACTTCACACAATGAAGGAAACTTTATCACACATCAATAAATACCACGTCAAGAACTGTATAAAAAGGGATATCAAACTTCTCACAATGAAGTAAACAGATATCCTACCACTCAGTGATTCAACTTGTGCAAACTGTGCATAACCACGGCATCCATATGATAATGGCACACTAAGCCTGCCCGTGTTCACGTCTGAGAGAGGTACCTTGTACATGGGTTGGTGTTATGGTGGGGGGGAAACGGACACACAAATAAACAAACAAACATACATGTAAAGAAAACTAATCCGGCCCAAGGGCAAGACCCAATTCTTTTTGCCCGTCTACCGGCCCATTGGCCCGGGCGGATTAGACATTATATTATAACTACCAAACAATAACTAAAAGTGTTTCACGACAAGAGCAGCTGGACCACTGGTGCTCTGCCGGGAAACAAACACAACAGTATTAAAACACTTTATTATTAAAACAATAACACACATAATTATTAGACAACATTACATGCTAAAACAAAGTTCTACATTTAAAATACCTGTTCCCGTCGGTGGTCCTATTATCCTACCGACTACTTTCAATCCCGCTGGGAACCAGGCAAGTGATCTGGAACAAACACTCCATGTCACACATATTGCAGAGCACATTAAAACCCGCTATTCCTATACCATAATACTACCACTGCCTACCTTAGCGTGTAATGCTTGTTCCTGCATTCCGGAGTGAGGTGTGCACCTACCTCACTGCACCGGCCGCAACAAACAATTCCAACTAACGTTCCTCCCGCAGGTATCCCCCTATAACGGAACCTGGCTCATTGAGGCCCCTCCTCCTTTCTCATTAATGCCACCCGTCACAACAATAATAATCTAAAAACAGTAAAACATTGTAGACATCATTATCAACATCAGAATATTTTGCTCACATATTTAAGTAGTGCATTCTCAGGTGGTATTTGAAAGACACTTTACTATTCAATTTACTTATGTTCAGTGGGCAGTTATTCTAATGATTGATGGCACGATAAACAACAGTCCTCTTTAAAGCATTTGATTTTGGACGCGGTAACATAATCTGTCCATCATCAGCTGACCTAGTAAAATAAGAATGAACCTGACTGCATCTGACAATTTGTTTGTATAAGAAAACAGGTTGAGATGAAAAGACAGTGTTCCTGAAAAAGTAACTGTGTTGAAAACCAGCCTATTCTCTACCGTTAACCATGAGAGTTGCCGGTGCATAGTGATGGTGTTTGTTCTCATGGAACAATGTAAGACTAACCTTGTAGCTCTGTTCTGGGCAGTTTGCAATTTCTTTAGTTGACCTTTGGATGCAGAGGACCATACTGGTGCACAATAATCTAGGTGTACGTATATATCACCTGAGGTTTCCAACTAACTATATTGACTGAAAGAACCACGATGTCACGAAAGAAAAAAGAAAACGAGTCAAAGAGAGACGACGGTTCAACCGACACGGAGTATCTTGCTACGCTAATAGAAGGGTCCCGGCTTCAAGTTAAGATAATGGAGAAGACCTTAACTGAAGGTTTATCCTCCCTATCCGACAAGGTTGACGCTATCAAAGATTCTATCGAATCCAAAATCGTGAAGCTATGGGAATCGCACGCATGGTGAACAGACCGAACGTATAGAAGTAGTGGAATCCTGCTTGAATGATCACAAGGATAGATTCGGGGTGATGGAAGGAACCAACGAGAAGCTAATGGCTAAGATACTCGACCTCGAATACCGATCCCGCAGACATAATATTCGCATAGTAGGTCTAGAGGAATCAGTGAGCTGCGAACAACCCAATGTCTCGTTTGCAGGAGTGTTAGTTGAAATTCTGGGATCGGATATCCTCTCTACGTCACCTGAAGTGGATCAATGTTACAGAATTGGGGCTCGAAACAACAACAATCCTAGAGTAGTTATTGCTAGCCTACGTCAAATTGGAATAAAATAAATAATTATTCGAGAGGCACGGAAGAAGAAAGGTAATCTGAAATACAAAGGGCAACCAGTCTATTTCTTTTTTTTTAAGTTTTTTTTTATTATTGCAAAACAAAACTTATTAAAAGTCAGTACTCAACACACAATGTATAATGAAACTTTCAGTAAAGGTGGTTAAAATATATGCAAGTACAGAAACAGGATAAAACAAAAATAGTCAATAATAACATTTTAACCGTATACCGTGTATATCCAGCGAAGTTACAATTATATAAATGTTAGTATATAATATACCCCTAATACCTATTTTCTAAAACCCTACACACATATGCTCCAGCTCAAACCCCCCCCTCCCGGACCCCCTCTTGGATAGTACCTCCATTATCCCTCACTCCTAACCAGACATCACCATTATAGGCTAGCTTTTATTCTCTCCACCACTTCTAACCACATTAACATTTTGGATTCATTGAGCCCCAGAATTCTTGCTGTAGATATTTCTTGATATATCACATCGAGATATGTAAGAAACCACACTTTCCGGCACATTTTTTCCGGTTGAAACCAACGTGATGCAATCAGTTTTTTAGCTACTGTGATACCCGATAAAACCAATCTTTTTAGTTGTGGGTTCACTGCAAACTCAAAAACATCATTCAATAGCAATACCGCGGGGTGTACAGGTATATTCCAAAATACGAGTATTGATAATTGTTGGGACACATCTTTCCAGAATGCCTTAACTGGTGGGCAGTCCCAATACATGTGCATAAATGTTCCTTCGTCCCCATTTGTACATTGGGAGCATTTGGAGTCTTGTATAAGCCCCATTTTGCACAGCCTTATAGGAGTCAAGTATGTCCTGTGAATATAGTTCAGATTGATTTGTTGATGATCCGGGTTCCTTGATGTAAGTCGGACATTTGCCCAGGCTCCTTGCCAATCAAAGTCATTTTCCAGGTCTGGTATATCCCTCCTCCAGACATTGTCTAGTTGAAGGGTTTCGTACGAGGACGTTAGTAATTGATAATAAAAACCTGATACAAAACCTCCCAATGTATCTCTTTCATAGAAAAATTTGTGGTATCTGTGGTGTTCAATTGGTATGTGTAATGGAACACCGTGAGATCTCATACAAAGTCGTAACTGTATGTAAAAAAGCCATGTGGACTCGGTGAGGTTAAACTTTATGCATATTTCGACATAACTACAGAGGCCCTTGTTATTAAAAATATCCCCTAATGAGTGTATGCCTCTTTCTTCCCATACAGGGAATCTTATAGGTCGTTTTCCCATTAAGAGAGCATTGTTATTGAATATGGGAGTGTGATTATGCCATACTTGAGGGTTAGGAAATTTCCTTTGTGTTTCCCGCCATGTCCTGATTGCATGGGTTATTATTGGGCCAAATTCTCGCTCACAATGCTTGATTGAAAGTTTAGTGTATGCTATGTCTTTCAATCTCTGTGGGGCTACTATGTTTTCTTCTAATTTTCTCCAAGATACCAAAGCCTCGGGGTCAAACCATATCTTCTTCAATGGTCTTAATGTGAAGGCATTAAAATATTGTAAAAAATCTGGGACTGCCATGCCACCGTCTGCTTTACTTCTCTGTGCGGTGGATCTTTTTATGCGAGGTGGTTTGTTATTCCAAATAAATTTGTATGTGGAGGTTTGTAATCTTTTCCAGTAGCCCTCTGGAGGAGGTAACGGAAGCATTGAGCTGAAGAAATTGATTCTTGGTAATACATCCATCTTAACTATTGATACCCTTGCCTGTACTGAGTTTTTAAGTTTTGCCCACCTGTCCAGGTCGTCCTTGATTTTGTTCTGTATTTTTGTGTAATTGTGCTTCACCGTTTGTCTTATGGTGGGAAATATTTCCACACCCAAGCATCTAAAATGTTTGACCATGGGTATCGCACCTGGGAGGGTTGTCTCTTTTTTTGCACTGGTGTTAAGAGGAAGAAAAGCCGACTTAGGCCAATTTATTTTAAATCCCGATAAATCACCAAAGTTCTCTATCAACTTGAGTATAAGCGGCAATGTGTTGTTGGGGTTTTGCATGAACAATATTACGTCGTCCGCATATAAACTAATTTTATGATGTGTGCCCTTGATTACTATTGGTTCTATGTGTTGGGATTGTCTTATAAATTGTGCTAAAGGTTCTAATGATAGATCGAATAGTCCGGGACTAAGAGGGCAACCTTGTCTGGCTGAGCGCGATACCGGAAAGATATCGGAGATGAATGTGCCTGTTGTAATCCTGGCCGATGGGTCCTTGTATAGTACTTTAATCATATCAATGAAACCTTTTCCTAACCCCATCCTTTCCAATACTGCCCATAGAAACGACCATTCCAACCTGTCAAATGCTTTCATAGCATCCAGGGATAGTATCGCCTTAGGTGTGATGTCCTCTTTGTCTGTATCTAGTACGTGCAGTATTCGCCTTATGTTATCATTGATCAGGCGACCTTTTATGAAGCCTGTTTGGTCCGTATGAACTAAAGACGTCATATGCTTTTGCAATCTGATGGCTAATATCTTAGAGTACAGTTTGACATCAGTTCCGAGGAGGCTTAAAGGACGGTAACTACCGCATTCAGTGGGGTCTTTGTCTTTTTTGTGAAGAACTGAAATGAGTGCGGTATTTTGGTGTTCAATGAAGCTTCCCTCTTTGACTGAGTATAAGATCATATTTAGTAATAAGGGTCCAAATATGTCCCAGCAAGAAATGTAAATTTCTGATGGGATACCGTCAATTCCCGGAGCTTTGCCGTTTTTCATTCCGGATATGGCCTTCTTGAGTTCTTCTAATGTGATCGGTACTTCTAACTGTTTAGCGTCTTCATCCGTAAGTTTAGGGAGAGTAATTTGATTAAGATATGTGTCTAATTTGTCTTGATCCAAGGTCGTTTCTGAGTTATATAAATCGGAGTAGAATTCTTTGAATGTATCGTTTATTATTTTGGGTTCTGTTACTAGAGCTTGTTGTTTCCTAATGGCAGTTATATCTGCAAATTTTGCATTAATTCTTAGTCGCATGGCTAATAGGTGACTAGGTTTAGAACCTTGGAAGTACTGCTGTTGTCTAGTGCTGCGTATTTGCAATTCCGATTTTTGTCTGTACATTGCTTTGATCTCTGTCTTTAGAATGTTAACTTGGTTATCTAGTCTAGTAGAGTTGTTGTATTTTAAAGAATTAAAAAGCGTTGAGTAAAGCGTTTCCATTTCAGACAGTTTTGTGTTTTGATTTTTGCGCAATATGGAGGTAAATCTATCCGAGAAATCCTTGATCATATTCTTTACCGACATCCATAATATTCTGGGATCTTGCACCGAGTTAGCATTATCTTGTAGGAATACTGTGAGAGCTTCTTTAATTTGTGTAATGAATTCCTTGTTGTTAAGCAGCATCGAATTAAAACGCCATCTTGGGGCCCGGGTAGATAGTGTACCAAATGTTGCTTTCAGGATTAAGTAGCAGTGATCTGATAGCGCATTGGGTGTCATTTCCACTTCGTATTTATCAAATATTCTCGGGGATGCAAAGACGTAATCAATTCTGGATAGTGTGTTGTGTCTCGCCGAACGACAGGAGTACTTGCGGGTCATGGGGTTAAGTGAACGCCATAAATCAGTTACTCCTGTTGATTTCGACCAATCTTTTAATGCTTTAGATGAATTCTTTTGTTCGCTGGAGAAGGAAAGGTAAGTTTTTTCTATGAAGATTACTGCCCCGAAGTTGTGGCTCAACGATCCCGTTACAAGACCGTGATGTCCCTACTCTACGGGCGAGGTCTCAGACCTACACTATGGTATCCTGCGAAGCTGTCCATCGTCAAAGATGGTGTGAGGATTTATCTCTCCTCGCCTGATGAAGCTGAAACCTTCTTGAAGAACCATAAGGACACCCCGTCCAAGCGGGGAGGATAGGCTATAGCTATAGTATACTGTTTTTTTTCTGAACACTTCGTTATGGCTTAAACACCAAACGGCGTCATATATATTTTGATAACCTTGATTCATAAATAGATTAACTATGTGACGCTGGATATCGTCTAGAATACTTTATTTTAATGGTTTGCTACATCTGGGCTGGGTAGATTAAAGTTAGCTCTGTTGAGTGATCTATGATTTTTATGCAAGTCATTGTGTTGGGCCTGACTGGGACCTCCGGAGACAATTTTTTTATTATTTTGATGTTTTCCCCGTGTGTGTGCATTTGCATATATATGACTTCAACATCTATTGACATTTCGAGCACTTTCCTGTTGTTGACATATTGGAGACGTCGACCAGACATAATGGAACGTTGCAGAAGATACTAGAATATCAGACGAGCTGCCGCACAGCGCCCTCTCCTGATATGATGGACTAATGGCACTTTTATTAAAATTAAATAGAATATTCTAGAACTTTAACATGCGTTCTGTGACTATACACACGGCTTAGGTCACCTCCAGAGGAAACAACAGTCTTCACAGCAGAACATCGCCCACCCCTGGCCTGGGGGACGTGCTGCATATACGTATTTAAACCTTCTCTTTTCTTTTGCAATAGCTCCACTGCCTTTCCTCTCTATTTCTTCTAGGTGTTTAAACTTAGCCAAGTTCTTTTAAGATTTAAGTAAATGTACTCTACTCTTTGAGGTTTCTCTTATTTAGTTCCAATGCCTTTCTTTTCTATTTCTTCGTGTGTTTTAACTTATCCAAGTTCGTATAAGGTTTAAGTGAATGTACTCTAATCTTTGAGGCATCTTTTATTTTTATTTCTCCTTTTTATTTAACGGGAGAGTGGCCAAGCCACTGATGACATTCTACTAATGGTAGAATTGATCGTTTTAGACCCTATGGCAATTTGCATAGGGGAGTTAAGGATGAATTGCTCGATATGGGTATACTGGTTGTGTACTTTAAAGGGAGGGAGGGAAGTGGGAATAGGGGATTATATGTATGTGTATTTTATGTTTGTTCTCATGCTCAAGCTCGGCTCAACAGGACCTTAACAGTTGGATATATATCTATTATGAATTGCTACTCCAGACGAATTACACACAGGAATACTGCAACCTGTTTAGACTGGCTAATTTAAATGTCTTGATTTGGAATACAGGGGGTCTTAATATACAACATAAACGCAAAAGCGTGCTTACATGGATGAAAAGACAACAGGTTGATGTGGCTCTTTTAAGTGAAACGCACCTTTTATTGGCTGACAATGTAAAGCTGGCGGATAAAATATATCAAAACATAAGCTACTCATCTTTTGGCACTAAATCCTATGGTGTAGCTATAGTAGTGAAACGGAAGTTGAATATTAAATTGTTGGACGTATGGTCTGATGCAGATGGCCGAGTAACTATTGCTAAGATAGATTACTGTAACAGGAAAATCGCTTTGGTAGAGGCTTACGCCCCTAATCTTTATGACGCTAACTTCTACGCTTCACTCACTAGAGCGATGTTAGATCTCCCTGGGTATTCATTTATAATTGGTGCGGATTTTAATGCCATCTGGAATCCCTCGATTGATAAATCTAGTCTCACCACATCCTATGACCAGAAACAGGCCTCTAATGCACTACAGGCTTGGGCCAAGGATACAGGTGTAAATGTTCTGTGGCGATAACTCAACCCAACGGCCCGAGAGTACTCCTTTTTCTCAGCAAGACACAAGACAGTTTCTAGAATAGATAATGTTTTTGCATCCCCTAGACTATTTGATAGCTTTGACGTTGAATTGGGACCCATTGCACTGTCAGATCACAACTATTTACTCCTAAAGGGCTCATTCAGTAGAATGACATCCCGAGCCCCAAGATGGCGTTTTAACTCGACACTATTGAAAAACAATGAATTCAATCTACAATAAAAAAAAAACTAAATGAATTCCTGCAGATTAATGCGTGTTCGGTACAAGACCCCAGAACGTTATGGATATCGTTAAAGGGTTTTATCAAGGAAAACACTACTGTCTTTGCCTCCAACCTCTGCAAGAAATGTCAATCCAAATTGGTAGAGCTGGAAATGCTTCACTCTTTGTTGTTCTCCACTTTACAACACAACTACTCGTGTCAACTGGAGTCTCAAATTAAAGTGTTAAAAAAGGAGATTAACTCTATTTTAAGACAACTATCTGAATTTCAAATACGCAGAACAAGACAACATTATTACTTTCATGGCTCTAAACCGAGTCACCTACTAGCTATGAAGATACGATCCAATGAACAATTTGCTGATATCCCTGCTATTAAGGACCAACAGGGACTTGTTATCACAGACCCCAAAAAAATCAATGAGACTTTCAGTACGTTTTACTCCAACCTGTACAAGTCAGAAGTGATTTTCGATCATAATAAACTGGATACATTTCTTCATCAAATTAACTTACCTAAACTTTCAGAGGAAGACGCTAAACGGTTAGATGCACCTATTACAATAGAGGAACTTAGGGAGGCTATATCTGAATTGCAAAGTGGTAAGGCCCCTGGTTGGGATGGCATTCCACCAGAACTGTACCTTTCATGTTGGGATGTAATTGGACCCCTATTACTTGATATGATTTTATACTCAATCAAAGAGGGGAACTTCTCCAGGGACGTCAATATGGCACTCATATCTGTCCTCCTTAAAAAAGACAAAGACCCCACCGAATGCGGTAGTTATAGACCCTTAAGCCTCCTCGGAACCGATCTCAAGCTGTACGCTAAGGTACTAGCCATCCGACTTCAAAAGCATATGACATCTTTAGTTCACCCTGATCAGACAGGCTTCATAAGAGGCCGCCTGATCACGGATAATATTAGACGGTTACTGCATGTGATAGAATCCAGCAAGGATGCCGCGCCTCCTACAGCTGTATTATCCTTGGATGCGATGAAGGCCTTTGACAGGTTGGAATGGTCTTATTTATGGGCAGTACTTAGAAGGATGGGGTTAGGAGATGGATTCATTAATATGATCAAAGTACTATACACAGATCCGTCGGCCATGATTTTAACAGGTAAATTCATCTCCCCACACTTCCCTGTGTCGCGCTCGTCCAGACAGGGTTGTCCTCTTAGTCCTGGACTATTTGCTCTATCCCTAGAGCCTTTGGCACAGTACATAAGACAATCCCAGTCTATAGAGCCGATCTCAATTAAGGGCACACAGCATCATATTAGCTTATATGCGGACGATGTAATATTGTTCATGCAAAACCCTACCACCTCCCTACCTCATCTTCTCAAAGTAATAGATGATTTTGGCAATCTATCTGGATTTAAGATAAACTGGCCAAAATCGGCCTTCCTTCCACTCAATGTGACTGTGAAGGCTACCTCCCTCCCAGCAAATATACCAATGGTAGAACACTTTAGATGTCTTGGAGTTGAAATATTCCCCACTGTAACTGAGGGGTACAATTCCCTGACTGTATTACTAGATATGATACTTACTACCACTACCTTTGTACTTAATATTCGGCCACCCAGTACTCGGCATAAATATATTATGATGAACACTGTCACGTAGATGAAACGGATCCAACACAAATGTACGAATTAGAAATAGGTCTTTATTTCTACACAGCGATGGTGTGTAGAGCAAGCACTTAATCAAATCAATCACATTTATGAATGGGAATTAGTATGCACTTTTATGGCAAGAGTATTCGTCGGTATATCAATAGAGAATGTCCAATCTCTGAAGGCGCAGGTGGTACATATACAACCTGGAATAGTTTAAGGAATAACAGCAATGATACTTCAATGATTATAGGCTGGATACACTAGGGGGGGTTAATCCGGTCGCTTGTAAGCCGACAGGAGTAGGAAGGGGGGGGGGGGTAGAGTCCGGCCGCCTCATCCGGCCAAGGGTATCCCAGGTGAACCCACTGTAGTGCCGTTCAATGCGCCGGCGATCCTTGGACCGCAGATGAAAGCAGATGGACTCTTTGTGGGCCGGCGTCCTCCGGTCCACGGAGGAGAGACGTGAAGCGACCTCGTCTTGCAGAGCGTCTCCTCACCTTGCGTCCTCTCCAGGGGGGGGGTTCCAACACACGGCAGTGTCGGGGGTCTTTATCCATGGAATAATCAACGTATACAAAGCATAATCCGTGCCTGGGAAGGCGGGCTGTCGTCGGTAGAATAATCCGGTATACAGGTCCACTCGCTCGTCGGCTCTGGGGCTCCTCGGGTGCAGCTTCACGTGGGGTCAACCACCCTGGATAAGCAGCCAGTTCTCTGCCCGAAACGATGGGGTACTGACTACGGTAGTATTCTCACCGTACGAAGCACTATATATTAACAGACTATTATTAGCTTAATAGACTACGTCCAACTCGACGATATAGTGCCAAATATGACTATTCAAATATTAATATACACGATGTCTCAATACCGATGGTAGGCGAACTTGGCCTTACTCCCACACGTGGCGTCGCGGGGAGGCTTTACGTCTGTGACTCTATTGGAGGGTAAGAAACTGGACTGAAAAGGAAGTCCTACTTTAGTAGCGCAGTATATATACGCACTATGAACAAATAGTCCCATTAGTGGTGCGGTAGCCAGATTCCTACGCGGAACTAGGACTTGTTCGTACATGTTGAGCGGTACATTTGAACTGGGTCTGGGGGGTATGGCAGCCTGGCACCAAGGTCTCGACCAATAGTAGAATGGAGACTATTATGGGATGTTCAGTAGGCTAGAATGGATATTCAATGCATATTGTACAAGGAATATACAAGGGATATCAAGGAATATTAGAGAATATACAAATACAATTAAATATATATATATAATAAATATATATATTCGGTTTAATCTGGCCCTTCACAACACCCACTATATGCCAAACGGTGAAGTATAATTATTCCTGATTCCTAGATAGGATCACAAATGACTTCGGCAGGTGGTCAAAACTAAAAAACTCAGTACAGGCCCGAGCATCAATAGTTAAGATGGATGTTTTACCCAGAATTAACTTCTTCAGCTCGATGTTGCCGTTACCCCCCCCCCCCCTGTTGGTTACTGGCAAAGATTATACTCCGCCGCATATACATTTATTTGGAACAACAAACCTCCACGAATAAAAAGATCCACTGCACAGAGAAATAAAGCCAACGGGGGTTTAGCATTTCCAGACTTCAACTATTATTTTAAAGCGTTCTCTTTAAGACCACTGATCACCTGGTTTGATTCTCAAGCATCTGTATCCTGGAGACCATTAGAGGAGAACATAGTGGCACCACATAGACTGCAGGATATAGTGTACACCAACTTATCAATTAAGCAATGCAATTTGAAATTTGGCCCTCTTATTACACATGTTATCCGGATATGGCGTGACACACAGAAAAAGTGCACTAACCACCATAAATGGCATAGTCATTCTCCCCTATTTAATAACAATTTACTCCTTATTGCACAACAACCTATCAGATTTCCTAAATGGGAAAAGAAGGGCATACATACATTGGGGGATATCTTCGACGACCGGGGTCTCTGCAGCTATCAAGATATATCTAACAAATTTAACCTCACCAGCTCCACTCATATTTTCTATCTACAATTAAGAGCAGCTTTAAATGCTCACGGAGTCCCATTAAAGATTCCACTTGAGCACCACAGATATCACAAATTCTTTTATGAAAAGGAGACATCGAGAGGCTTCGTCTCTGACTTTTATCGTCACTTACTTACGTCCTCATATGATGTCCTTCCCCTAGACTCAGTTTGGAGGAAGGATATCCCAAATTTGGAAGTGGATTTTGATTGGGATGAAGTCTGGGCAAACGTTCGGTTGTCGTCACGCAACCCGGATCATCAACAGATTCATCTTAATTTTATTCATAGGACTTACCTGACTCCTAGACGTTTGCACCTAATGGGGCTCAGACAAGACCCTCGATGCTCCTTGTGTTTAAACGGTGCTCTTGGTACATTTATGCATATGTATTGGGAATGCCCTCGTGTTAAGATATTCTGGGAAGAAGTAACCACTCAATTATCAGAATTTGTATCTCTGACCATACCTGTACTGCCTTCTGTATTGTTGTTGAATGATGTTTCTCAGTTATCAACCTCTGTACATGTAAAGAGACTAATTTTGTCCGGTCTTACGGCTGCCAAAAAGTTGATAGCATCACGCTGGATTCAACCGGATAAAATGTGCCGGAAGGTATGGGTTCTTACCTATCTCGATGTGATTTATCTAGAGATATCTACTGCATGAATTTTAGGTGTTAATGAAGCCAGCATAGCAATCTGGTTAGATGTGGTGGAGAAGATAAAGGGTAGCATATGAACTTGTAATCCCTGATGTTAAACGGAATAGTGGATGTATAGTCCAAAAGTGGGTCCTGAGGGGGGGTGGAGGGGGAGGGAAGGGGAAGGAAAGAGTGAGGAAGAGCGAGCAAGAGCATATGTATTGTATTTTATTGTATTTATTATTGTTATGTCTTTTAATCTACATTTATTTTTATTTAATTACTGGACTGTCATTATTGCTATTATTATGTTGATCATTGTCCTGTGATTTATCATAGATTTCTACTATTAATGTATTGTTTGTCTAGTTTTATGTTAAAAAAGGGAAAATAAAAAACATTTGTTCAAAAAAATTTAAAAAAGTCAATGAAAGAAAGAGATCATGCCCTAAAAATAGCCCAACATGGAACACAACAAACAAAAATAAGGTGACCAAAGAACTGAGACAGGCAAATGCATCTGTTTTTATTGGCATAATCAATGAAGCAAATGGAAACAGTAAGCTGATTTGGGATAATATTGTAATAAAAAGTGGGTTACACCACAAGCAGGAGAAACTGCTAGTTAGCAGGGGAAGCTGCTGTTTGTCAAAGCTCTTATATAATCTAATGCACAACCGGGGTACAAAAGGTAACAATCTTTATGGGATGGTTAGCATAAATAATGAGACCAAAGTTCATATTCCTACCAGGGAGAACGGGGTTAACAGACATGGGGGGCAACCAGCCACAGTAAGGCTTCCATTAAGTTAAGGAAACCACTACACCTCAGGCTAAGCCTAATAATAATAGAGCACACCACTAACCACGGCATGCGAACACCCTCTACAAGAGGCACTGCACATCAAACAATGCACACAATCACCCAGCACTGCAACCGACCATCACTGGTCCAACGTGAACACGGGACCACCTCCTGGTACTAGTAGTTACCCCTCCCTCATCTGCTTCCCCCTGCCACCCTCCAATTAGTTAACATATAACAGGCCTGAAATATACTGCAATACAAGAATGATATACAAAATACAATATGCTATACAATATGTAGAAGTGGACTTAATTCGCCCTCACGGGCGCGACCCTCCCCGGGAAAACGGCTTTGCTGGACGGCGTGTACCACAAGGCTGTAGGCTTCAATCAGGAAATCTCACTCTGCTTCCACAAGAACGTCCCGAGTGCAGCGTATGGGAGCTATGCAGCGCAGCGCTCTCTATCCCCGTCCCTGTCTGGCTCCAGGAGGTTAAGCCTCCCCTCCTCAGCACTAACAGGAACCTGGGGGCCGCTGGCTGTCTGTCTTCATCGCCGGCGGTCCTAACTGACCGTGACCTCACTCCCCCCAACATCCAACAGAGTGCTGACACTGTAGCGAGGTGCTCCCACCCCGACATGAGAGTCCCACTGTCTTTTTAGTGTTCAGCGTCTCATCCCATAATCAGGGAGTCCCTGCTCCTGACGTCATTGCCCTGCAGCTCATTCACATCACAGTATTCTCCCCACTTTGCCGATAGCAAATTTTGTATTTAATAGCCTTAACCACTTTTAACACTTTGAGTGCCAACAACGAGATTTCTCGTTAGTTCATGCCAACCGTTGAGTGCCAGAGAGACGAGAGATCTCGTTTTTTATTTTATTTTTTTTTATTAGCGATTTCCATTCATATTTCATCAATCTAGCCTCACGTTACCACTGGAACTCTCTCTGAGCTCCATTGGGAAAATACCGCCCCCTATCGTCTCTCCGGATGGTACTGCACCCCTTTGGATTGGATTGAATGAAACGCATGGAGAAAAAAAAGTCCTGCTTCCACATTTTACATTGCAGAGCCGCAGAACAGCGGATAATGTGTGTTTCCAGTACCCAGCGTTGGATCAATAAACACGATCGATATTTGGAATGGCGATCAGGAATTGGAATAATCTTTTTGGAGAACATCTGATCTGAGGTAAGGAATCTATTTTACCAGTCTTGGGATAATCAGAGCTTTCACAGATATATCAACGTGGGCCCTATGTGTGTATGTATGTGTGTGTGTGTGCTGATCAGGAAATCGATTTTTCAGCCCGCTTCCCTAGCGTGCATAAGTACACATATACTATCGATAATCTAGTGTTTATTTGAAAACGATTCATAAATAGGCCAAAAAATTACAACGTTTTTTGTGTATTCCAGTATATTCCAGTAAAGGGCGATTATCACAGAATCTTCGGAAATGTTCTGAAACTTTCAAGAAACAAGCGTTTTTCAAAATGGTATAAAACGGAAATGAACCGATTTAAAAAAAAAAGTCATTGCCCTGCAGCTCATTCACATCACAGTATTCTCCCCACTTTGCCGATAGCAAATTTTGTATTTAATAGCCTTAACCACTTTTAACACTTTGAGTGCCAACAACGAGATTTCTCGTTAGTTCATGCCAACCGTTGAGTGCCAGAGAGACGAGAGATCTCGTTTTTTATTTAATTTTTTTTTATTAGCGATTTCCATTCATATTTCATCAATCTAGCCTCACGTTACCACTGGAACTCTCTCTGAGCTCCATTGGGAAAATACCGCCCCCTATCGTCTCTCCGGATGGTACTGCACCCCTTTGGATTGGATTGAATGAAACGCATGGAGAAAAAAAAGTCCTGCTTCCACATTTTACATTGCAGAGCCGCAGAACAGCGGATAATGTGTGTTTCCAGTACCCAGCGTTGGATCAATAAACACGATCGATATTTGGAATGGCGATCAGGAATTGGAATAATCTTTTTGGAGAACATCTGATCTGAGGTAAGGAATCTATTTTACCAGTCTTGGGATAATCAGAGCTTTCACAGATATATCAACGTGGGCCCTATGTGTGTATGTATGTGTGTGTGTGTGCTGATCAGGAAATCGATTTTTCAGCCCGCTTCCCTAGCGTGCATAAGTACACATATACTATCGATAATCTAGTGTTTATTTGAAAACGATTCATAAATAGGCCAAAAAATTACAACGTTTTTTGTGTATTCCAGTATATTCCAGTAAAGGGCGATTATCACAGAATCTTCGGAAATGTTCTGAAACTTTCAAGAAACAAGCGTTTTTCAAAATGGTATAAAACGGAAATGAACCGATTAAAAAAAAAAAATAAAAAAATCCGTTTCGACAATGTTGACTGCAAACAAGTCATTGATAAGCGACGGCCATATTATACACATAGCCGTAATTTAAGATATAGTTTATGCGTTCGCAAATATGAGAACTCTGTCATTGAAGTGGGTGTTGGCACGCAACGGGGTTCCGGGGCACCGGACCCTTGGCACTCAAGTGTGAGGATTGGTCCATTCCCGCCACACGCTTCAAGGTACTGTGAGGAGGATTGGCTCATTGCCGCCACACGCTTCTAGGTCAATTACCAATTGCCGTCACGCACCTGTCGTTTGTTTGTAATCAGCGCTCCAGAGCCCTTCATATACTCGGGGCTTTCTGTCAATCGTTGTCAGGTCGTTTTGGATTACCACTGCTGCTGCCTGTTCCCCCCGTTGTTGTACCTCGTCTGTTTTTCTTCAGGACGTCTATGGAAGTCGCCGCTGTTGTGTTTCTCTATCATCCGTTGAAGCTGTGCCTCGTTGCCCGCTTTGCGCATTTGCGCTTTGGTGAGTTTTTGGAACGAACCTTTTGGATTCTCTGTTTTCTGTGTGTTTGGATAACACTGAAGATTTGCCGTTTTTGTTTTGTACTGGACTCAGCTAAACTTGTGTGTTGGTAACACTGAAGATTAAGTCACGTGTGATTGTACTGGACTCAGCTAAACTTGTGTGTTGGTAACACTGAAGATAAAGTCATGTGTGATTATACTGGACTCAGCTAAGGAGGACTGGACTCCCTCTGTATTCCGTTGGCTTGTTTATTGACCACTCTCTCTCTCTCTCCGTTCCTCCCCGAGTTGGATCCTGGAGTAGCTGCAGAGCCGCAGTGGCGCTACGCCGCTTCACCATCTCAATACCGGGACGATCTGCAGAGCCGCAGACAACTCTGCCAAGAACATTCTCCCCTTTGTTGTTCTTACTGTTATTTCGCTCATTCCTGTTTCAGAAATAAATACGCCCTAGTCTTTGGCTAACTCTGAACTACCTGTCTGTGCCGTGCTGTTGGGGTCGGTTTCAAACCATAACACAAAGTGTTAACTATACTGTTATATTCTAATACTATACTATATTATAAATGTCTAAAATGTCTCTCTATTCTGTTTTTACCTGGCATTTAACATCTTGCCTAGGGACTGCAGTTGAAAACTAGTGTGGTAAACATTGACTGTATTTCATAACTAATATGTGTGAATAATTTGAGAATCATAATGTAAAAGCAGGCCTCAGCCAAAGGTGATATTATTGGAGTTACAAGAGACAGACATTCCAAACCAACCCCCACTCTAACAGATGTAATCAGTGGAGAACAAAGACTGTATGTAAATATAAGTCACACCCAGCGCCTAACAGAATACAGGCAGAGAAACACAGACCAAACTTGCTTTTGCTAAGAGTTCATGGAAACTAATTCACAAACAAGTTATCTATTAATCAACTGTTTAGGATCAAAATGTAAGCCAAGAGTAAAAACTGTGATAATATTAGTAGTGTGTAAATTCATATACACGGGATACATCTTGTAAAATGTTTATTGGAACATGCCTCTGTGCTCATCAAGAAGGCCACACCGACGGGGGCCATGAGCCCCCCCTCTGATGCAGGAACAGGCCGACACCCACACAGGAGATCGATTTGGGGACAGCCCCCACAGAAGAACCAACCGGATTGGACCAAACGTATTATTAAAATGTGCTACTATTGGTGGAAAATGATAGTATTTAAGAGCGAACATAGGGTTAAGTGAGGAGCCCAGACACCCCAGGTCTGCCGCTCCCCGACCCATCCAGAGAAGGCTGTCTGCTGATTTTTCATGTGAGTAAGCTGGATGGAGTAGTCACTGGTTGTGATATATAGATTTAGATGCTTATCTTAGAAACCAGGCTTACTCATGTGTAAAATGCTTACAGTAGATTATCTATTTTCATTGAGGTTAACATGACTGTGTATGTACATGTGGGGTTTGATGTGCAAACCCTATTAATCCTTTGTACAAACATGTGTTTAATGTACTCTGATAATCCTTGTATGTGAAAAGAAACTTCTAATTCACTCTGAGCCCCCGAGGCAAATAAATGGGTTTGAACTATAGTTCTTCTTTTGCCTGGCCTAAACAGTTATTTTCTCTATCAGTAGAGAAAGACCATTTGAATCATTGATGACCTTCTTTCCTCCTTCCAGATAGCAATCGCATTGTACTGTAAAATCACCTTAGATATTGAGTAACAATATACCACACTAGCTACCCAGCTAACACTGGCATATTTACAGTGGTGGTACTTTGTCTCATTACTGTTGAATAATGTGCGCTGTCCCTATTCAAATAAATGTAATACAAACTCACCTAGGGCACCAAATGTAACAGGGCTCGCCCTGCTTTCTTAAAGTGACTATGGTAAAAGAAGCTGAAAGAGGTAGAATTGAAAGCCAGGTACTGAATTACTTTTCACCTGCTAAAGCTCATAAAGCAAACTGTAATGGCCTGTTCAGGAGGCTCAATGGACTCAGATTGCTGTCTGCTTCTATGACATCATCCTTATCTACAGATCTACATGTGAAGAGACCAGTGGTGACTGACAGGAAGATTATCCACCTCATCAATAAGTGATAATCACATGTGAAGCTCACAGGGCAAACCGCCGGCCGATGGAGCCAAGTTGAAACCAAGAGTCCGGCTGAGACTGATGGTTGGTCAGAGGTCAGAGGTAGACTAGAAGTTTATTTGAAGTTACTGGCCAGTAAGAGCAAACACAGTTACAGAGTACAACAGTGGCTTTCTGTTCCTGGAGTGTTGCCGAATGAGAATAGTACACAGATATTTATACCTAGGGTAGGGTGGCCTTCACATATCTTGTAGTACAAGGGAGTCTGCATATGTCTGGAAAATACCCTTAAATGTCACCATAACTTGGTTACTGGTTGTGATGGTTACTGGTGTGATGGTTACTGGGTGTGATGGTTACTGGTTGTGATGGTTACTGGTGTGATGGTTACTCGTTGTGATTGTTACTGGGTGTGATGGTTACTGGGTGTGATGGTTACTGGGTGTGATGGTTACTGGTTGTGATGGTTACTGGGTGTGATGGTTACTGGGTGTGATGGTTACTGGTGTGATGGTTACTGGTGTGATGGTTACTGGGTGTGATGGTTACTGGTTGTGATGGTTACTGGGTGTGATGGTTACTGGTTGTGATGGTTCTGGTTGTGATGGTTACTGGGTGTTATGGTTACTGGGTGTGATGGTTACTGGGTGTGATGGTTACTGGTGTGATGGTTACTGTGTGTGATGGTTACTGGTGTGATGGTTACTGGTGTGATGGTTACTGGGTGTGATGGTTACTGGGTGTGATGGTTACTGGTGTGATGGTTACTGGTGTGATGGTTACTGGGTGTGATGGTTACTGGGTGTGATGGTTACTGGGTGTGATGGTTACTGGTTGTGATGGTTACTGGTGTGATGGTTACTGGGTGTGATGGTTACTGGGTGTGATGGTTACTGGGTGTGATGGTTACTGGTTGTGATGGTTACTGGTGTGATGGTTACTGGTTGTGATGGTTACTGGTTGTGATGGTTACTGGTGTGATGGTTACTGGTGTGATGGTTACTGGGTGTGATGGTTACTGGTGTGATGGTTACTGGGTGTGATGGTTACTGGGTGTGATGGTTACTGGTGTGATGGTTACTGGGTGTGATGGTTACTGGTTGTGATGGTTACTGGTGTGATGGTTACTGGGTGTGATGGTTACTGGGTGTGATGGTTACTGGTTGTGATGGTTACTGGGTGTGATGGTTACTGGGTGTGATGGTTACTGGTTGTGATCGTTACTGGTTGTGATGGTTACTGGGTGTGATGTTTACTGGTTGTGATGGTTACTGGTTGTGATGGTTACTGGTGTGATGGTTACTGGGTGTGATGGTTACTGGTTGTAATGGTTACTGGTGTGATGGTTACTGGTGTGATGGTTACTGGTTGTGATGGTTACTGGTTGTGATGGTTACTGGGTGTGATGGTTACTGGGTGTGATGGTTACTGGGTGTGATGGTTACTGGGTGTGATGGTTACTGGTTGTGATGGTTACTGGGTGTGATGATTACTGGTGTGATAGTTACTGGTGTGATGGTTACTGGTTGTGATGGTTACTGGTTGTCATGATTACTGGGTGTGATGGTTACTGGTTGTCATGATTACTGGGTGTGATGGTTACTGGTTGCCATGGTTACTGGTGCCCCCACGCTAAAGTGCCCTATTAAGTGGAGAAAATGAGAGGCTGCCCTTCACATGGGAAAACATAGCAAGAAAATTAAATAACGTGTCTTAATGAGTGCTCTATTAGTGGATCAAATGTGATGCAGCTTACTAGGGCAGGCTTTCCCAAAGTGGGTGGCATGATGACGATAGTCTAGGGGTGTTGCCAAATAGTTAAACCCTGCTTATATTCAAAACACATGATATGACCATTAGCACATTTTCTTTTTTGCAAGGGACCGATGGGCTAATATCTAACATTTTGATGTTTCTCGATCTGCACTGTCCCTATTTTTCAATGTATCCTTTAGGTTAGGTTAGAGTAAGTTAGTTGAACTGTATTTGAAAGTAAAAGACACAATTAATTGTTGCCAATGATGAAACAATAACGTTTAAAAAGACTCATTCCCAATCCCATTGCTGAAAACATACTGTGGCGATCGGGTGAAGAATGAGGCAGTTCGACTTCTCTTCAGGCACTTTATTGACCGCCTGGACAATTATTCTCAACAGAAAGTTACCACTGGGTTATAATAAAAACAACAACAAACTGCTGGCTAACACTAACACTCACTTTGTATGGCAAGTTAACTACTACTGAATTCACACACTAGCTCCCCTAATAACTAGCTAGTTCTCTTTCATTAATGTAGTTATAGTAACTGTCAAGACTGAGTTAAACACTCCGGCTTAAACCAATATGTGCCTTAATGCAGTGGTTCCCAAAGTCGGGGTCGCGACCCAAAGATGGGCCGCGAGCAGCCACGGGTGGGCCGCGAGATGATTTAAAAAAATAAAAATAAAAAAAAAGATTTTTTTTATTTTTTTTATTTTAATTTTTTTTGTCAGGCCACTGAACTTAGAAGCAGGCCAGGACAGTGTTTCTAGTTGTATTCTAAAATTCTATTCTATTGTATTCTAAAATGTTACTATATGGTTTTATATTAACTTAATAAATAAACAAAAACGAAAAATCTACTTATTTCAACGAACATTTCAAACTAAATAACAGATTATGCACATAAAACGCTGAAAACAACCGAAGCAACAATAGTATTTTAATGAGGCTATTATTATTATCATTATTATTTTGCAACAAGTTAGCCCTCTCATAAATAGCACATATAAATGAATAACTAACTTAAACTAACTTAATAGGATTGAAGTGATATTTGGCTTAAAAAATCGGTTGCCTGGCAAAAAAAAAAAAAAAAAAAAAGCCAGACGATGTGCATTGGGCCGCGGCTCTCTGACGCCTTATTTTCTGGGCCCCGGCCTGAAAAGTTTGGGAACCCCTGCCTTAATGGACATGCAGAGTGATTTTCAAATTACGCTTTTCAGTTACAGTAACAGTCATGCAATCTAATGTTGGGTCAATCATATATTATCATATAATTTTCTTGAATAAAGTGTAGCTTATAGCTTAATGTATGGCATGAAAATATCCAAGATATTTTCTTTGGAGGTGTTTGTGAAATAAACATTTGTATAGTACAGGTGTATTGTTCCCTGTGTGTTTTTTATACTTTTAATATGGAATGCCTAGACTACATGTTCATCTAATGTAATCTTAATCAAGGATGAAGACTATTCCACCAGACAAGCTTCTGCACGAGGTTTTACACTTCCAAAAGTGAGGTCGAATGCAATGAAGCGAACTGTCATGTTCCGTGGTATGCAGGAATGGAACTCTCTTCCCAGACATGTTAAGCAGGAGGATAGTAAATGTCGTTTCAAAATCGTGGTAAAACAACATTTTCAACCAAAGAAATTGACATTCCCTAATAGATAGTGTGTACGTAAATGAAAATGTATGTGTCTGATAAAGAGATAGGTATATATGGATGAAAAGGCATGTGTCTGATAGGGATATATTATTAAAATATTGTATAATTGGCTGATATGAACATAGATAATGTATGTAAAAGCTAAATAGTATATTATGCTGTATTGTATTATGAATTAATTATGAGTAGGTATTATTGTATTGTATTATGAATTCATTCATAAGGAGTATATATTTTTATATTGTTTTATGAATTTGATTAGGGTTTTTATTGTTGTTTTAATTGTCTGTATGACATGTAAATGTTGTGAGTCAGTGTATAAGGGTTTTTATTGTTGTTTTAATTGTCTGTATGACATGTAAATGTTATGAGTGTATAAGGGTTTTTATTGTTGTTTTAATTGTCTGTATGACATGTAAATGTTGTGAGTGTATAAGTCTGTAACTGTATTTTATGTGTTATGGACCCCAGGAAGAATAGCCCCAGCACTGCTGTGGCTAATGGGGATCCAAATAAACTTAAACTATTTCACCATACATGACGCATCATAGCTTTTTGCTCAGTGATGGGGTCCCATGTTGTGCAGTAGGTGCCCTTTTTTTCTTTTCGCCCTTCAAACAGCCTGAGTCCACCACGGTATGTGTCACAGAGTCAGGAAGAACGTCCACAGAGTCAGAGAGCACATCCACAGAGTCGGGAAGCACGTTCACAGAGTCAGGAAGCACGTCTACAGAGTCAGGAAGCACATCCACAGAGTCAGGAAGCACGTTCACAGAGTCAGGAAGCACGTCTACAGAGTCAGGAAGCACGTTCAGAGTCAGGAAGCACGTCTACAGAGTCAGGAAGCACATCCACAGAGTCAGGAAGCACGTCTACAGAGTCAGGAAGCACGGCTACAGAGTCAGGAAGCATGTCTACAGAGTCAGGAAGCACGTCTACAGAGTCAGGAAGCACGTCTACAGAGTCAGGAAGCACATCCACAGAGTCAGGAAGCACGTCTACAGAGTCAGGAAGCACGTCTACAGAGTCAGGAAGCACGTCCACAGAGTCAGAGAGCACATCCACAGAGTCAGGAAGCACGTTCACAGAGCCAGGAAGAACGTCTACAGAGTCAGGAAGCACGTTCACAGTCAGGAAGCACATCCACAGAGTCAGGAAGCACGTTCACAGAGCCAGGAAGAACGTCTACAGAGTCAGGAAGCACGTTCACAGTCAGGAAGCACGTTCACAGAGCCAGGAAGCATGTCTACAGAGTCAGGAAGCACGTTCACAGAGTCAGGAAGCACGTTCACAGAGTCAGGAAGCATGTTCACAGAGTCAGGAAGCACGTTCACAGAGTCAGGAAGCACGTTCACAGAGCCAGGAAGCACGTCTACAGAGTCAGGAAACACGTTCACAGAGTCAGGAAGCACGTTCACAGAGTCAGGAAGCATGTTCACAGAGTCAGGAAGCACGTTCACAGAGTCAGGAAGCACGTTCACAGAGTCAGGAAGGGTGTAGGTAGGTAGGTAGGCATTTATTTAGACAACAAACATATACAGATCACATGAGTATTTGCTTTGTCAGGGATAGAAATGTCCTGTAGTATATGCCACAAGTATCAAATCAAAATGTATTTGTATAGCCCAAAATCACATGGAATTGCCCCCATGGGCTTTACAGGCCAAGAAGAAATAGGTCACAATAGTTCAAGTTCAAGTTCAAGTTCAAGTTCAAGTTCTTTAATAGTTGTCATACAGAAGTACAGAATACTTTCATACAAAATGCTTCTTACTGTTACGCTCCAGAGACTGTGCTAGACAAGATAGTATCAAATAACATAATAACATAATATAGCATGAATTTAGAAGAAGAAAATGAGGTCACAGTTGTTCGGTATAGACATATGTACAATGTTCTGAGTTACCATATAATATACAATACACAATACTATGCAGTGTACTAATGTACAGTACTATCTAGTGCAAAGCAGAAATGGGATGAGGTACAATTTTAGGTACAATTTACAGTAAGGTGTACGAGTTGTAGTGCAATCCTTCATCCATAAATATAAAGTGTGGGGAGTGGGTGCTACAGTGTGTTTGTTTAAAGTGGGTGTGTGCTATAAAGTGTGTGTAGTGGGTGCTACAGTGTGTTTGTTTAAAGTGAGTGTGTGCGTGTGGATGTGTGTGCTATGTGTGTTTGGTGGTTGTTGTTGTGTAGTGTTCATTCATTGTTCGTTTAGCAGCCTGATGGCCTGGGGATAGAAGCTACTTCTGAGTCTTTCTGTGCTCGCCTTGAGACTCCTGTATCGCTTGCCTGACGGCAGCAGTTCAAAGAGGCAGTTGTTCGGGTGGCTCGAGTCCTTAATAATTCTCTTAGCCTTCCCCTTGCAACGCTTGTAGTAAATGTTCTGGAGGGTGGGGAGCCCCCCTCCAATTGTGCGTTCGGCTGCACGTGTCACTCTTTGTAGTCTGCTTTGGTCTTTTGCAGTGCTATTCCCAAACCAGGAGGTGATGTTGCCGGTCAAGATGCTCTCTATTGTACATGAGTAGAAGTTCTTAAGGATCTTCTGGCTGACTTGGAACTTCCTTAGGCGCCTGAGGAAGTAGAGGCGTTGTCGTGCCTTCTTCACCACACTGTTAATGTGTATGGTCCATGTCAAGTCCTCGGATATGTGGGCTCCGAGGTACTTGAAGCTGTTGACTCTCTCAACCGGTGCCCCGTCGATGCTGAGGGGGCTGTAGTCCTTGACCCCCGACCTCCTGAAGTCCACAATCATCTCCTTTGTTTTGCTGACGTTCAGGGAGAGGCTGTTTTCCTGGCACCATCCCGCCAGGACCTTGACCTCTTCCAGGTAGGCCCTCTCGTCGTTGGCAGAGATCAGGCCCACCACCACTGTGTCGTCAGCAAATTTGACGATTGTATTGCTACTCCGCTGAGCCACACAGTCGTGTGTGTACAGGGAGTAGAGGAGGGGACTCAGAACACAGCCCTGGGGGGCCCCTATGTTGAGGGTGATGGATGAGGAGGTGCAGTTGCCTGCTCTCACCACCTGGGGTCTGCCAGTCAGGAAGTCCAAGACCCACTGGCAGAGGTCATAGCCCAAGCCCAGGTCCCTGAGCTTGGCTATGAGTATGGAGGGGACTATGGTATTGAATGCCGAGCTGTAGTCGATGAATAGCATTCTCACATAGTTCCCCCCAATAGATCCAGAACATAAACCACCATAAGATCCACATATGCAACACTTCCAGACTTTCCCCAATGAAGATAAGGAACCTCACTAAAACCTATAGCAATAGGAAAAAAAGCACCACAGGCTGCATGGAGGAGAGAAACCACAGATGGGCTGTCCAAAAAGGATCCCCCATCAGGAAGTCGGTGATAATATAATGTTGCTATGGATGATAGATGGATGGAGAATAGAACAAGTGAATAATTGGTATGTATATACATGTAATGAAACACATATACATTCAAACATGTTAGCAATATTGCATATTTAGATTTGATGTTTTTTTTTGTTTTTGATCCATGGCGGCTATTCCATGTGATCTCTGTGTTATGGGGGGTGTCCGGAGAACCCAAGAGCAGAACACAAGGCACAGGAGAATGAGGCGTTTTAGGTTATTTAATGAAAACCCAGGGAAGGACAGGGGGGCAGGTAGTGAAGAGCTGGGAGTGAGAGGAGACAAACGTGTGTCCATGCTGTCCCGGGGAGGTGCAGGCTGGTGAGGTCTGTAGGCGGGGAAGCAGGCCGGAGGGGTGAGGTCCTACACACAGGAGGACAGAGGTCAATACCACGCAGGGTACAGAGTACTCAGGTTACACTAGGAATATCACAATAATTGCATATAAGGATCTAGAGCAGGGGTCAGCAACCTTTACTATAAAAAGAGCAATTGCCCTTAACAGTGACGTGCTTGGTCCATACTGTGTTGTACCTTGCGCTGTGTTAGGGGGCTTGGTCCTTCTCCATTTTTTTTTAATTTTATTTTACCTTTATTTTACCAGGTAGTCACTTGAGATCAAATATCTCTTTTTCGAGCAAGACCTGGCCAAAATGGCAGCAAAAACAAAAAACAAACATACAAAAATACACAAAACACAGACAGAGACATAAAAGGCAAAGTGGGGCAAGGGGATACATTTGAGCTGCAGCAAATCAGATTGAATGGGATCGGGGGGAGATTGGAGGGTAGGGTAAAAAGGTAGAAAGAGGATGGAAGGTGAGGCCCTGCAGGAGGTTGCTGGGGAGAGAAGGTCAGGTTAAAAACATAAAATATAACAGCACATTATGCAGTGAAGCAGCGACATTCTCCCATCTCATTCTTTAAAATGCCCTTAATTTGAACTTTAAAATCAGATATGGTAGTGAGGGCCTGCAGTTTCAACGTTTTTTGAAGTCCATTCCAGGCAGAGGGAGCAGAGAACATGAAGGCCCTTTTCCCAAACTCTGTGCGGGTTCTGGATACTGAGGCATATAAATAGTCCTGGGATCGTAAGCTGTAAAATGGGTTTGATGTGATGGTGAGGTATGAACCGAGGTAAAAAGGGAGCTGACCAATAATTGCTTTATAAATGAAGGTGTACCAATGAAGCAGTCTACGGGCAGTCAAGGATGGCCAGTTAACTTTAGCATACAGAGTGCAATGATGGGTAAGTGATCTATATCCAGAAATAAATCTTAATACACCATGGTAAGCAGTGTCCAACATGTGTAGTGAGGTGGAACAGGCATTCATGTATAAAACATCACCACAATCTAATACTGGTAAAAAAGTGGCAGCAACTAGTTGCTTCTTTGCATTAAAAGAAAAGCACGATTTGTTTCTGAAAAAGAAACCCAACCTCACTTTTAGCCTCTTGACCAGGCTTTCAACGTGTGGTTTAAAAGACAAGCTGTCATCAAGTAAAAAGCCAAGGTATTTAAAAGTCGACACAATCTGAATTGGAATGCCTTGCGATGTGTGTATAGAGGCAAGACAAGGCATTTTTGTTTTGGATTTAGTAAAAATCATCATTTTTGTTTTTTCCGGATTTAAAACAAGCTTTAGTTGCTGAAGTTGGGATTCTATTTCTTTAAACGTATTTTGCAAACTTTCCAGAGCTTTTGTCAACGTATTAGCACAACAGTAAATGACAGTGTCATCAGCGTAAAAATGAAAGTTTGCATCTGGAACATTTTTGCCTAGATTATTGATATAGATTGTAAATAACAATGGTCCTAGAACAACCCTGTTGGCCTGGGTTAACCCTTTGAAAGCTGAAACACTTGTACTGCTTGTATAGCCTGTGTATACGCACAGTTATGTTTCTGAGTTTTTCTTTGTGGGTTAAGGGAACAACCGCCTCCTGTTAAACTAAACATAGGGGGGTGGTTGGTTCCCCGGTGTGTTGGTAGCAGAGTCGACTCTCGGGTTGAGGCCGGGCCTGACCCCGTCTGCCCGAGAGTATGCCCCTGCATCTTTCATGACGTCTGCCAATTGTGTCAGCCTCTTCTCTGAACCTCGAACCCGCTGGATTGATGAATTGGCGGGGTCGGGTTTGTGGAGGTTGTGACATGGTGCACAGCATACCGAACACCCCTTCCACCGGGATACTGTTCTTGCAGTAGACCCTTTAGGCGCCTGTCTAGTCCGCAGTGCTCCAGGCACAGGTCGAGTTCTGCTCTTGGGGCCTGTTGCCTGGATTGAGGGATCAACCTCCTTGGAGGGTTGTCTCCCCGGCATGCCGACTGGCCCTGCAGTGTTGTGGGGGGGTAGCCTCTTGAGAAGAGTGCTTCAGAGCGGCGTGCCAAGGGCGGAAGGGCCTTCACTTGATTTGGGCCCTGTCCGATACGCTGGCGATGTGGGGGGTGGTGTCGATGCCGCGGCCTCGTTGGCCTCACCAGGCCCCTTTTTAAGTCCTCGGGTTGTCCTAGGGCTGGGACCTCCTCCCACGCGTCCCCCTCCGGCAGCTGTATGTGCCTACCAGCTGAAACAAAAGAAAAGAGCGAAACCAAATAAAATTATTAATTTCATTTTGTAGACCAATAAAAAAAAATATCACATCATATGGAAGTGCAGAGAACATTTCGTCAGCGACTCAGTGCATGTGTGTTCCTGTGGGTCGCCCATCGCATAAATGCACAGAATAAATAAATAAAGCACAACACCAGGCATGCACTATAAAATAATAAAGAAAGAAATAATAAATACCTTGTCCAAGGTGTCCACTGCCCCCTTGCAGCGGTTGTAGTCCAGGATCACCTCTGGCTTGAGGTGACCCTGGTCGGAGACCGCTGCCTCCCTGTGCTTTGTTGACAAGACAAGGACATTCTAGGTAACTTTTTCTCCGTACGTGGCTCGCGCTGTATACAAACTAACAGTAACTTTTTCTCCGTTCCAACCGACCTACTCTGCGGACAACGTTACATTTGATTTAACGTACCCGTTAACCATATATATATATCTACACTAGATATACACAAGTGTATATCTAATATCTACCGGTATTTAGAAAAACAGCATTAGACACTTACCTTGTTCACTTGTGGTAAATTGTTTAAATCAAACTTCCCAGTTTACAAGTCTACAGGACGAATCAAATCATCTAGCTGTCTCTGGCAAAGGAGCAGGACACCAAAGCCTAAAGATAGTGGTACAACCCTCCCCCTTCACATATCTTCTATAGCAGTGGTTCTCAACTGGTCTAGCCTCGGGACCCAACATTTTCCTCAGTCATTAAGTTGCATTAAGTTTTGCAGTAATACACAATCTTTCATGCACTGTTAAAAACATGAAATAAACACAAACAAGTGCAACAAAAGTGCAACTAGGGCTAAAAACTCAATGAAATAAAATAATGATAAATAATATATGCTTCTTAGCAGATTTCTTAGCTTAACATAACAGACCTAGGTTTGGGGGAACTAATGGGATAACTGGGGTTGCAACAAAAGTGCAACTAGGGCTAAAAACACAATGAAATAAAATAATAATAAATAATATATGCTTCTTAGCAGATTTATTAGATTAACATAACAGACCTAGGTTTGGGGGAACTAATGGGATAACTGGGGTTGCAACAAAAGTGCAACTAGGGCTAAAAACACAATGAAATAAAATAATAATAATAATAAATAACATATCCTTCTTAGCAAACTTCTTAGCGTACCATCCCAGGGAAGTAATGGGATAACTGTGGATGTTGTTTGCTCCTGACAAGAGTCTCAAAGTCTGGGGTGATGGTAGACAAAGCAACTCTGAGGTTGTGCTCAATATCCAATATTTTCCTCTGCTCTGTCTTCAGCTGGACCAGAGCTGAGAAGCCACTTTCACAAAGATAGCGACCCACCAGTTGAGAAACACTGTAATCTATAGGAAGGCCACAAAGGTCATTTAGATAACAGCAGGTTTTGGCTGCAGTAAGTTAAACAGTTGAACAAATGGCATAGGACTAAAACCTTCCCTCACACAACGGAGTGTGATTGAGTAGGCCCACTGTAAATAACTTTAGGCCATAATATGGCAGCCTGAAGGCTGGATGGAGTTAGCAGGAAGAGTTTCTGTTTACTCTATCTAGAAAACCAACAGGCCACTCAGAAAACCCACTGTTAGGCTTGAGTAAATAATCTATTTCAATCTTTATTGGGCCCAGCGTCCAAGGACGGCACCTGGTTGTCTCCTGGCCCTCAGAAACTATTTTTAAGTAATTGCCTAAATTTGGACAAACAGTAAACTCAGTAGAGACTCTGGCTGCTTTGAGACAGAGGTAAACTAGGGTTACAACCAATCTAATAGTTATAATAGAGACAGCATATTATCAGGAATATTCTGCCCATAGAACAACAATCTAAAGACTAAATCAACTTAGTTTAAAACTAAACAAGAAATATATGGATCGATTAAGAGTTAAAATAGGCTACAAATCATAGAATCACATTAGACTATTGTTTAGAAACCCTGAGTAGTTGAAAACAGTGATAAACAAAAGCTAGAAGTACCACTTTAACTTATAGAGGAACTAAGTTTGATCAGATCAATAAAACAGGTTAAAAGATATATACAAGGCTATAGAAATCGGGAGAAAGAATGGTATTACTCTAGTTTACTAAACATAAAGTAATCTAAGCATGTAAATCCTTATAAAACAATGCATTCAATAAGAAAAGTGATTTGATGTAAAACCGCGGATAGCAAATAGGCTTGCCCCCGTTACAGAAAGATCTGGGCTCAGGTCACCTTGAAAGGCGATTTCTCAAGAACAGGATGACGTAGACCACAATGGCTACCATCTATAAATAATTCAGCCAATCAGAGAAGCCAGGTCCCTGGGTTGACGTCACATGACGAAGCAGGAAACAGGGAGGTGGTTTTCTCTTCTTAAATGCAGGAAAAGCTGAATGGGGGATCACACAGACGGAGACGCAGAGACGACTTGATCCCGGGAAAATCTTCCACCGAACAGTTCGAGAAAAGAGACGCGAACCAGAAGCCCTCCTGGAAGACTGATTTAGAATAGAAGTAATTCCTGCTGTAAAGACTGATGATTAAGCTGTGGTTTTCATTAAAACACAGAGAGAGTTCTGTTTGAACCCGACGCGCCTGTCTCGACTCCAACTTATTTCACAACGGACCAATCGAATGAATGAACAACGTGTTCTTCAGCGCAGAGAAGGCTACTCCACTATACAGCCAGAGAAGAACGATCTAGTAGCTATACGTACATAGAAAGACAGACACGTTACACTATTTCCAACAGTATATAAAGCACTGATAACTCTGGATAAATCTCCAAGGACCAAGTCTATCCGTTGAGGAATCAGTTGAAGCAATGATCATCTAGCTGTTTGTTAGGGCTTATGTATGTTACAAGCGACAAAGGATGCAAACCGGACCGATCCTAACTCTACGCGGGATGATTGTCGATATCGGTCAGGCCCCAAGACGTGGCCCGCATGTCTCAACCCCACAGCCCATTCTGGCCCAGGCCCAGCCCCCCCATCAATCTATGGCCGGCCGGCCCCGCCATCTCGCTCTCTCTCTCTCTTGCTCTCTCTCTCTCGCTTGCGTGCACAGGGAGGAGGAGGAGGAGGAAGGAGGGGGGGGGAAGGACACGTGGCAGAGCAGGAGAGAGGACATTGGAGGAGGAGGCGGATGGGCAGGGATTTGCAAGGGTGAGGAAGAGTATCGCTGCATGAGGCTAGTTAAGGCTTCATTACTTGGACAAATCTGTGACGTCGATTTATGGGTTCTGTAATGTTTCTCTTTGCCTGTGTGTGTGTGATTAGTGGTTTTGGAGGTTGTGGCTCACTGCCTCCCATCTATATAAGGCTCAGGCAGACGGGTACACTGCACCACTCCTCCGTAAGCCTATAACCATGTCTGGAATATGTTATCTATTAGCCTATTAGCCTAGTAGCCTAGTACACTAGTAGTCTAGTAGGCTAGTAGCCTATTAGTCTATTAGCCTAGTATCCTATTAGACTAGTAGCCTAATATCCTAGTAGAGAGAGAGAGTAAAGCTCTGTTAGCTTAATGTTGAAGCCTCTGCTAGCTTAATGTTGAAGCTACTGCTAGCTTAATGTTGGAGCCTCTGTTAGCTTAATGTTGAAGCTGCTGTTAGTTTAATGTTGAAGCTACTGTTAGCTTAATGTTGAAGCTACTGCTAGCTTAATGTTGGAGCCTCTGTTAGCTTAATGTTGAAGCTGCTGTTAGCTTAATGTTGAAGCTACTGTTAGCTTAATGTTGGAGCTACTGTTAGCTTAATGTTGGAGCTACTGCTAGCTTAATGTTGGAGCCTCTGTTAGCTTAATGTTGGAGCCTCTGTTATCTTAATGTTGAAGCCTCTGCTAGCTTAATGTTGAAGCTACTGTTAACTTAATGTTGGAGACTCTGTTAGCTTAATGTTGAAGCTACTGCTAGCTTAATGTTGAAGCTACTGCTAGCTTAATGTTGAAGCCTCTGTTAGCTTAATGTTGAAGCCTCTGCTAGCTTAATGTTGAAGCTACTGTTAGCTTAATGTTGGAGCCTCTGTTAGCTTAATGTTGGAGCCTCTGTTAGCTTAATGTTGAAGCCTCTGCTAGCTTAATGTTGAAGCTACTGTTAACTTAATGTTGGAGACTCTGTTAGCTTAATGTTGAAGCTTCTGTTAGCTTAATGTTGAAGCTACTGCTAGCTTAATGTTGAAGCTACTGCTAGCTTAATGTTGAAGCCTCTGTTAGCTTAATGTTGAAGCCTCTGCTAGCTTAATGTTGAAGCTACTGTTAGCTTAATGTTGAAGCTACTGTTAGCTTAATGTTGAAGCTACTGCTAGCTTAATGTTGAAGCTGCTGCTGGCTTAATGTTGAAGCTACTGCTAGCTTAATGTTAGAGCTACTGCTAGCTTAATGTTGAAGCTACTGCTAGCTTAATGTTGAAGCTACTGTTAGCTTAATGTTGAAGCTACTGTTAGCTTAATGTTGAAGCCTCTGTTAGCTTAATGTTGGAGCCTCTGTTAGCTTAATGTTGAAGCCTCTGCTAGCTTAATGTTGGAGCCTCTGTTAGCTTAATGTTGAAGCCTCTGCTAGCTTAATGTTGAAGCTACTGTTAGCTTAATGTTGAAGCTACTGCTAGCTTAATGTTGGAGCCTCTGTTAGCTTAATGTTGAAGCCACTGTTAGCTTAATGTTGAAGCTACTGCTAGCTTGATGTTGAAGCTACTGCTAGCTTAATGTTGAAGCCACTCCTAACATTAAGCTAACAGTAGCTTCAACATTAAGCTAGCGGCAGCTTCAACATTAAGCTAGCGGCAGCTTCAACATTAAGCTAGCAGCAGCTTCAACATTAAGCTAGCAGTAGCTTCAACATTAAGCTAACAGTAGCTTCAACATTAAGCTAGCAGTAGCTCCAACATTAAGCTAACAGTAGCTCCAACATTAAGCTAGCAGTAGCTTCAACATTAAGCTAGCAGTAGCTTCAACATTAAGCTAGCAGTAGCTCCAACATTAAGCTAACAGGAGCTCCAACATTAAGCTAGCAGTAGCTTCAACATTAAGCTAGCAGTAGCTTCAACATTAATCTAACAGTAGCTTCAACATTAAGCTAGCAGTAGCTTCAACATTAAGCTAGCAGTAGCTCTAACATTAAGCTAGCGGCAGCTTCAACATTAAGCTAGCAGTAGCTTCAACATTAAGCTAGCAGTAGCTCCAACATTAAGCTAACAGTAGCTCCAACATTAAGCTAGCAGTAGCTTCAACATTAAGCTAGCAGTGGCTTCAACATTAAGCTAGCAGTAGCTTCAACATTAAGCTAACAGTAGCTTCAACATTAAGCTAACAGTAGCTTCAACATTAAGCTAACAGTAGCTTCAACATTAAGCTAGCAGTAGCTCTAACATTAAGCTAGCGGCAGCTTCAACATTAAGCTAGCGGCAGCTTCAACATTAAGCTAGCAGTAGCTTCAACATTATGCTAGCAGTAGCTTCAACATTAAGCTAGCGGCAGCTTCAACATTAAGCTAGCGGCAGCTTCAACGTTAAGCTAACAGAGGCTCCAACATTAAGCTAGCAGTAGCTTCAACATTAAGCTAGCGGTAGCTTCAACATTAACCTAGCGGCAGCTTCAACATTAAGCTAGAGGCAGCTTCAACATTAAGCTAACAGTAGCTCCAACATTAAGCTAGCAGTAGCTTCAACATTAAGCTAGCAGTAGCTCCAACATTAAGCTAACAGTAGCTTCAACATTAAGCTAGCGGCAGCTTCAACATTAAGCTAGCAGTAGCTCCAACATTAAGCTAACAGGAGCTCCAACATTAAGCTAGCAGTAGCTTCAACATTAAGCTAGCAGTAGCTTCAACATTAATCTAACAGTAGCTTCAACATTAAGCTAGCAGTAGCTTCAACATTAAGCTAGCAGTAGCTCTAACATTAAGCTAGCGGCAGCTTCAACATTAAGCTAGCAGTAGCTTCAACATTAAGCTAGCAGTAGCTCCAACATTAAGCTAACAGTAGCTCCAACATTAAGCTAGCAGTAGCTTCAACATTAAGCTAGCAGTGGCTTCAACATTAAGCTAGCAGTAGCTTCAACATTAAGCTAACAGTAGCTTCAACATTAAGCTAACAGTAGCTTCAACATTAAGCTAACAGTAGCTTCAACATTAAGCTAGCAGTAGCTCTAACATTAAGCTAGCGGCAGCTTCAACATTAAGCTAGCGGCAGCTTCAACATTAAGCTAGCAGTAGCTTCAACATTATGCTAGCAGTAGCTCCAACATTAAGCTAACAGGAGCTCCAACATTAAGCTAGCAGTAGCTTCAACATTAAGCTAGCAGTAGCTTCAACATTAAGCTAACAGTAGCTTCAACATTAAGCTAACAGTAGCTTCAACATTAAGCTAGCAGAGGCTTCAACATTAAGCTAACAGAGGCTCAACATTAAGCTAGCAGTAGCTTCAACATTAAGCTAGCAGTAGCTTCAACATTAAGCTAACAGAGGCTCCAACATTAAGCTAACAGTAGCTCCAACATTAAGCTAGCAGAGGCTTCAACATTAAGCTAACAGAGGCTTCAACATTAAGCTAACAGAGGCTCCAACATTAAGCTAACAGTAGCTTCAACATTAAGCTAGCAGAGGCTTCAACATTAAGCTAACAGTAGCTCCAACATTAAGCTAGCAGAGGCTTCAACATTAAGCTAACAGAGGCTTCAACATTAAGCTAACAGAGGCTCCAACATTAAGCTAACAGAGGCTCCAACATTAAGCTAGCAGTAGCTTCAACATTAAGCTAACAGAGGCTTCAACATTAAGCTAACAGTAGCTCCAACATTAAGCTAGCAGAGGCTCCAACATTAAGCTAACAGAGGCTCCAATATTAAGCTAGCAGTAGCTCCAACATTAAGCTAACAGTAGCTCCAACATTAAGCTAACAGTAGCTTCAACATTAAGCTAACAGAGGCTTCAACATTAAGCTAGCAGTAGCTCCAACATTAAGCTAGCAGAGGCTTCAACATTAAGCTAACAGAGGCTTCAACATTAAGCTAACAGAGGCTCCAACATTAAGCTAACAGTAGCTTCAACATTAAGCTAGCAGAGGCTTCAACATTAAGCTAGCAGAGGCTTCAACATTAAGCTAACAGAGCTTTACTCTCTCTCTACTAGGATAATAGGCTAATAGGATACTAGGCTAATAGACTAATAGGCTACTAGACTACTAGTGTACTAGGCTACTAGGCTAATAGATAACATATTCCAGACATGGTTATAGGCTTACGGATGAGTGGTGCAGAGGATTTGCAAGGGTGAGGAAGAATATCGCTGCATGAGGCTAGTTAAGGCTTCATTACTTGGACAAATCTGTGACGTCGATTTATGGGTTCTGTAATGTTTCTCTTTGCCTGTGTGTGTGTGTGTGTGTGATTAGCGCCACAAATAAAATTACCTAATGCAAATAAATAGAACATAAAAAGGGATAAAAGTCAATTATTAGAGATTATAATATAGACAGTCCTATTGTTAGATCCACAGAACATGTAGATGCCCCCCCCCCCCCCAACTCTGCATCTCGAGCCAACTCCCATCCCTAGCTTTTCCGCAAGACTAGGGCCCCACTGGGCTCAAACACATACTCAGGTGTGGCTACTGGTGTGTTACTGCAACACTCACACCTTCCTTCAGCTCAGTGTCACATAAACAGGTAACATCCCAGGGAGGAATAAGCAATGTCTTGAGTGTGAGCGCCTGTATAGTTGTTTCTCTCTCTCATTCTCTCTCTCTTCATTTTGTTTATTTTTTGAGAAGTTTGGAGCCAGGAGAGGAGAGGGAGAATAATAGCGGAGGAGAGAAGAGAAGAGAATAGTAGAGGAAGGGAGGGAGGATAGGATAGCGGGGGGAAGAGACAGGAGAAGGGGTGACAGCAAGATGGGTGTTCAGGTGCTGTTGTTGAGGGATCCAGGTGCTGAGCTGGGCTGGGCGGGACTGTCTGACACACTACCCTCATATGAGGCAGGTGATGTCTGTGCGCGAGCGTGAGGAGGAATGAGCGTGGAGTTCAATTGGGGCTGAATAGACAGCTCGACGGAGCTGAAGTTGAAGAGAAGTGGCAGGTCTCGGCCGCTGGGTAGGCAGGTGTTTTACATATTTAAATTTTTAAATTTATTTTTATTTAATTTTTTTGACCAAATCTTTTTATTTTCACATTTTCAAACAAGAAACAACACAGCACAATAATGACAATATTACATAACAGACATCCAAGAACACAACTAACACAACAATGACTAGACAATAAATTAGACCTATTATATATCGGATACACAACCAGTCAATACAAGTTGTCACAAAGAAAAAGGATAACAAAATAAAATCTTAACTATAAAAAGTGCTTACCGAGCCCCCTCCACCTCCAGGTCCAGCAACCGCAAGCCACAGTCCCGGAGGACCCACAGCCCGGCCCCCCCGCGAGCCAAAGCACAACGCCTCTTTAGCGCCTCGACCCGCAGAGACCCCGAACCGCGGCCCACCCCAGCCAGAGCCCACGATCACCAGACCCAGATCAGAAGGGGGTCAGAAAATATACATAGGACCAATATTGAATGAAAAATAATAAACAAAACAAAAATAAAATACAAAAACACCATAACCATCAACATACATGAATATTCGCTCTATCTCCCCCCACCCCCCCCCCCCCCCTCTCGTTCAGTACTCAATTTCCAGTCATATGTGTTCTTTTAGTTTTTCCACCACGGCCCACCAGACCGCAATATTGGCCTAATTTTTTATCAAATTTTTTACTTAACATGAAAACAAGACAACACAATACAATAACCATAATAACAATACACAGAACTTCACAGGGAGATAACAGAACAATAATAATAAAAGAAATAACAATTTATAAAAACAGAGTACAACATTTTAATTTAAAGGGGTACTATCTTACAATTGGCCTTTCCCAGTATTCAGTACCGTTTCCCGGCCGTGTGGCTCTATATCAATAAGACTTATGTCTCTAATTCTCATATTGGCGCACTCTTCCAATTCCCCTCACATCCCTCACCCTCACCAACTGAGTCATCTCAAAACGTGCATATCAGTGATGTCAGAGATTTCCAGCTGCATAACAATGTGGCAATTGTCACCAGGCCACACAGTGGTTGGAGCCCAGCCTCAAAACGGCTTAAGATCCTGAGGTAGAAAAACGCTGCCCCTGAGTACCCGACCAGAAATACAAAACAATTAACCTTTTCGAAAAACAAAAACCTACAGGAACCGTGCAAAAGTGCCCAAACAGTGAAGAAATAGCAAAATAGCTCCCCCCCAATAAAATCCCCCAGTTAAAGTTAAGAAGGACAAGACAAAAGACAAGACAGACAAGACATTTCCTCCTCCCCCTCCCACGAGACCGCCGGACTCCCCCGAACAAGCACCTCAACCCCGCTCAGCCGCACACGGCGGTCCTGACCTTCTCAGCTGTTGCAAACCACAGGTCAATATCGGCCTGCCCCACCCCAATCACCCGCGCCGTGGATATCTCAAGATAAATCACATCCAACAGTGTTAGGGACCAGTTAATCACTGTGAGCTTCTCAGGCTCCTTCCATCTCAATGCTATTAGCTTCTTCGCAGCTGTGACGCCCGCTAGGACAACCCTTTTTAGTGTCGTTATATCGTTCAGGAGTAGCGTAACAGCTGTGAATGGGATAGTTAAGCCACACAAATCTGAAAGTTTGTCCGTTATTGACCTCCAGAAGCGGGCCACTGGTGGGCAATCCCAATACATATGCATATAAGTGCCAGCGGCCCTTTGAGAGCACAAAGTGCACCGAGAGTCGGTTACCAGTCCCATAGCAAATAGCTTCCTAGGTGTAAGATAGGTCCTATGAATATAATTAAAATTAATTTGCTGGTGATTGGGGTTGCGGGAAGACAATGCCACATTTGCCCAAACATCATCCCAGTCAAACTCGGGGTCCAAATTAATTTTTATTTTTTTATCCTCAAACTAAATCCTCAATTTGAATAAAGTGAAACCCTGACAAAGTTTGAATCACTTTATTCAAATTGAGGATTTAGTTAAAAAAAAAAGAAAAGAAATAATTTATAATTTTTTTCTTTTTTTTCTTTTAATTAAAAACGAAGGTTCAAACGTCTGTTCAAAGAACCTTGACGAAGTTTGAATCCCAAAAACAGGCTTCGGGGACAGCCTTACCAAACATATTATTTATATTATTTAAATGGAACTCAAACATTTTCTGTTTTTCACAGTATTATGTCATAATAGAACATGCTAGAACATTTGTGATGTCACAGTATGATGTCATAATAGTACATGCTAGAACATTTGTGATGTCACAGTATGATGTCATAATAGAACATTCTAGAACATTTGTGATGTCACAGTATGATGTCATAATAGAACATGCTAGAACATTTGTGATGTCACAGTATGATGTCATAATAGACCATGCTAGAACATTTGTGATGTCACAGTATGATGTCATAATAGCACATTCTAGAACATTTGTGTTCTATATCTATTCAACAATTCTCTCAGAAGATCTCATTGTGCATATTGAAACAGTACGAACAGTACTGAACAGATAGACTAAACAACATAGATTGAAGCCTGCATTTCTCAACCAAGGTGCCTTGCCTACCGTTTTGCTGTGGAAAGAGACAATACAGAGACAATACAGATCCTCTCCCGGTGGCCGGCGGTGCACAGGCATCACCCGGAATTGTCTAGTTAGTTGTTGTTAGCTATTTTGGGAAACGAGCTAACAACATTAGTAGAGCGCTAACTAACTAACTCAGACTGTCGACTTGTGAACGTTGGCTTTGTTTTATTGTATCCCTGTCGTTTTGGGAGCATGGAGTTTCACGGAGGTGGATCTGGAGGTGTGGTCGTTAGCGGCAGCAGCGTTCCAGCTTTTCTGACCAAACTTTGGACACTGGTGCAAGACCCAGAAACTGACCCTCTCATCTGCTGGAGCCCAAATGGAACTAGTTTTCATGTATTTGACCAGGGTCGCTTCTCCAAGGAGGTTCTTCCAAAGTTTTTCAAGCACAAGAACATGGCCAGCTTCGTACGACAACTCAACATATATGGATTCCGTAAGGTGGTCCACATCAAGGATGGGGTTCTTGTGAAACCGGAGAAAGACGACACAGAGTACCAACATCCTTATTTCAGCAGAGGACAAGATCGGCTGCTGGAGAACATCAAACGCAAAGTCACCAATGTGTCCAATCTGAAGCAGGATGAGCTGAAGGTGTTTCCTGAGGAGGTGTATAAGATCCTCAGTGATGTTCAGCTGATGAAGGGAAAACAGGAGAACATCGACTCTAAGTTCATTTCTATTAAACACGAGAACAAGGCTTTGTGGAAGGAAATTGACGGTCTGAAACAGAAAGACTCCCAGTGGCAGAAAGTTGTCAACGAGTTGATTCAGCTCTTGGTCACCCCGGTCCAGTCCAACAGAGTTTTGGGCATGAAGAGAAAGATCCCTCTGATGCTGAACGACAGTAGCTCTGCCCACTCCATGCCTAAATACAGCCAGCAGTACTCCTTGGAACCATTGCAGTCCTCCCAAGCTATATCTGCTTCATCAGGAGTGTTTAGTGCAGCCAGTCTATTTCCTGCTGACAGCCCTGGCAGTATAGAGTTCGGTCTGGAGAACCTACAGCACATCTGCAATTCACCGTCCATCAACTTCTACTCTGTACCCAGTGGAGACATCGATCCGGACAGTCTAGAGTTAGACATGCTGCTGTCTCCAGAGCCTGCTAAAGGAGCGGACGGTGCAAACGACTCTTCAACTATTCGACAATCTGGTTAGATGTGGTGGAGAAGATAAAGGGTAGCATATGAACTTGTAATCCCTGATGTTAAACGGAATAGTGGATGTATAGTCCAAAAGTGGGTCCTGAGGGGGGGTGGAGGGGGAGGGAAGGGGAAGGAAAGAGTGAGGAAGAGCGAGCAAGAGCATATGTATTGTATTTTATTGTATTTATTATTGTTATGTCTTTTAATCTACATTTATTTTTATTTAATTACTGGACTGTCATTATTGCTATTATTATGTTGATCATTGTCCTGTGATTTATCATAGATTTCTACTATTAATGTATTGTTTGTCTAGTTTTATGTTAAAAAAGGGAAAATAAAAAACATTTGTTCAAAATTTTTTAAAAAAGTCAATGAAAGAAAGAGATCATGCCCTAAAAATAGCCCAACATGGAACACAACAAACAAAAATAAGGTGACCAAAGAACTGAGACAGGCAAATGCATCTGTTTTTATTGGCATAATCAATGAAGCAAATGGAAACAGTAAGCTGATTTGGGATAATATTGTAATAAAAAGTGGGTTACACCACAAGCAGGAGAAACTGCTAGTTAGCAGGGGAAGCTGCTGTTTGTCAAAGCTCTTATATAATCTAATGCACAACCGGGGTACAAAAGGTAACAATCTTTATGGGATGGTTAGCATAAATAATGAGACCAAAGTTCATATTCCTACCAGGGAGAACGGGGTTAACAGACATGGGGGGCAACCAGCCACAGTAAGGCTTCCATTAAGTTAAGGAAACCACTACACCTCAGGCTAAGCCTAATAATAATAGAGCACACCACTAACCACGGCATGCGAACACCCTCTACAAGAGGCACTGCACATCAAACAATGCACACAATCACCCAGCACTGCAACCGACCATCACTGGTCCAACGTGAACACGGGACCACCTCCTGGTACTAGTAGTTACCCCTCCCTCATCTGCTTCCCCCTGCCACCCTCCAATTAGTTAACATATAACAGGCCTGAAATATACTGCAATACAAGAATGATATACAAAATACAATATGCTATACAATATGTAGAAGTGGACTTAATTCGCCCTCACGGGCGCGACCCTCCCCGGGAAAACGGCTTTGCTGGACGGCGTGTACCACAAGGCTGTAGGCTTCAATCAGGAAATCTCACTCTGCTTCCACAAGAACGTCCCGAGTGCAGCGTATGGGAGCTATGCAGCGCAGCGCTCTCTATCCCCGTCCCTGTCTGGCTCCAGGAGGTTAAGCCTCCCCTCCTCAGCACTAACAGGAACCTGGGGGCCGCTGGCTGTCTGTCTTCATCGCCGGCGGTCCTAACTGACCGTGACCTCACTCCCCCCAACATCCAACAGAGTGCTGACACTGTAGCGAGGTGCTCCCACCCCGACATGAGAGTCCCACTGTCTTTTTAGTGTTCAGCGTCTCATCCCATAATCAGGGAGTCCCTGCTCCTGACGTCATTGCCCTGCAGCTCATTCACATCACAGTATTCTCCCCACTTTGCCGATAGCAAATTGTGTATTTAATAGCCTTAACCACTTTTAACACTTTGAGTGCCAACAACGAGATTTCTCGTTAGTTCATGCCAACCGTTGAGTGCCAGAGAGACGAGAGATCTCGTTTTTTATTTTATTTTTTTTTATTAGCGATTTCCATTCATATTTCATCAATCTAGCCTCACGTTACCACTGGAACTCTCTCTGAGCTCCATTGGGAAAATACCGCCCCCTATCGTCTCTCCGGATGGTACTGCACCCCTTTGGATTGGATTGAATGAAACGCATGGAGAAAAAAAAGTCCTGCTTCCACATTTTACATTGCAGAGCCGCAGAACAGCGGATAATGTGTGTTTCCAGTACCCAGCGTTGGATCAATAAACACGATCGATATTTGGAATGGCGATCAGGAATTGGAATAATCTTTTTGGAGAACATCTGATCTGAGGTAAGGAATCTATTTTACCAGTCTTGGGATAATCAGAGCTTTCACAGATATATCAACGTGGGCCCTATGTGTGTATGTATGTGTGTGTGTGTGCTGATCAGGAAATCGATTTTTCAGCCCGCTTCCCTAGCGTGCATAAGTACACATATACTATCGATAATCTAGTGTTTATTTGAAAACGATTCATAAATAGGCCAAAAAATTACAACGTTTTTTGTGTATTCCAGTATATTCCAGTAAAGGGCGATTATCACAGAATCTTCGGAAATGTTCTGAAACTTTCAAGAAACAAGCGTTTTTCAAAATGGTATAAAACGGAAATGAACCGATTAAAAAAAAAAATAAAAAAATCCGTTTCGACAATGTTGACTGCAAACAAGTCATTGATAAGCGACGGCCATATTATACACATAGCCGTAATTTAAGATATAGTTTATGCGTTCGCAAATATGAGAACTCTGTCATTGAAGTGGGTGTTGGCACGCAACGGGGTTCCGGGGCACCGGACCCTTGGCACTCAAGTGTGAGGATTGGTCCATTCCCGCCACACGCTTCAAGGTACTGTGAGGAGGATTGGCTCATTGCCGCCACACGCTTCTAGGTCAATTACCAATTGCCGTCACGCACCTGTCGTTTGTTTGTAATCAGCGCTCCAGAGCCCTTCATATACTCGGGGCTTTCTGTCAATCGTTGTCAGGTCGTTTTGGATTACCACTGCTGCTGCCTGTTCCCCCCGTTGTTGTACCTCGTCTGTTTTTCTTCAGGACGTCTATGGAAGTCGCCGCTGTTGTGTTTCTCTATCATCCGTTGAAGCTGTGCCTCGTTGCCCGCTTTGCGCATTTGCGCTTTGGTGAGTTTTTGGAACGAACCTTTTGGATTCTCTGTTTTCTGTGTGTTTGGATAACACTGAAGATTTGCCGTTTTTGTTTTGTACTGGACTCAGCTAAACTTGTGTGTTGGTAACACTGAAGATTAAGTCACGTGTGATTGTACTGGACTCAGCTAAACTTGTGTGTTGGTAACACTGAAGATAAAGTCACGTGTGATTATACTGGACTCAGCTAAGGAGGACTGGACTCCCTCTGTATTCCGTTGGCTTGTTTATTGACCACTCTCTCTCTCTCTCCGTTCCTCCCCGAGTTGGATCCTGGAGTAGCTGCAGAGCCGCAGTGGCGCTACGCCGCTTCACCATCTCAATACCGGGACGATCTGCAGAGCCGCAGACAACTCTGCCAAGAACATTCTCCCCTTTGTTGTTCTTACTGTTATTTCGCTCATTCCTGTTTCAGAAATAAATACGCCCTAGTCTTTGGCTAACTCTGAACTACCTGTCTGTGCCGTGCTGTTGGGGTCGGTTTCAAACCATAACACAAAGTGTTAACTATACTGTTATATTCTAATACTATACTATATTATAAATGTCTAAAATGTCTCTCTATTCTGTTTTTACCTGGCATTTAACATCTTGCCTAGGGACTGCAGTTGAAAACTAGTGTGGTAAACATTGACTGTATTTCATAACTAATATGTGTGAATAATTTGAGAATCATAATGTAAAAGCAGGCCTCAGCCAAAGGTGATATTATTGGAGTTACAAGAGACAGACATTCCAAACCAACCCCCACTCTAACAGATGTAATCAGTGGAGAACAAAGACTGTATGTAAATATAAGTCACACCCAGCGCCTAACAGAATACAGGCAGAGAAACACAGACCAAACTTGCTTTTGCTAAGAGTTCATGGAAACTAATTCACAAACAAGTTATCTATTAATCAACTGTTTAGGATCAAAATGTAAGCCAAGAGTAAAAACTGTGATAATATTAGTAGTGTGTAAATTCATATACACGGGATACATCTTGTAAAATGTTTATTGGAACATGCCTCTGTGCTCATCAAGAAGGCCACACCGACGGGGGCCATGAGCCCCCCCTCTGATGCAGGAACAGGCCGACACCCACACAGGAGATCGATTTGGGGACAGCCCCCACAGAAGAACCAACCGGATTGGACCAAACGTATTATTAAAATGTGCTACTATTGGTGGAAAATGATAGTATTTAAGAGCGAACATAGGGTTAAGTGAGGAGCCCAGACACCCCAGGTCTGCCGCTCCCCGACCCATCCAGAGAAGGCTGTCTGCTGATTTTTCATGTGAGTAAGCTGGATGGAGTAGTCACTGGTTGTGATATATAGATTTAGATGCTTATCTTAGAAACCAGGCTTACTCATGTGTAAAATGCTTACAGTAGATTCTCTATTTTCATTGAGGTTAACATGACTGTGTATGTACATGTGGGGTTTGATGTGCAAACCCTATTAATCCTTTGTACAAACATGTGTTTAATGTACTCTGATAATCCTTGTATGTGAAAAGAAACTTCTAATTCACTCTGAGCCCCCGAGGCAAATAAATGGGTTTGAACTATAGTTCTTCTTTTGCCTGGCCTAAACAGTTATTTTCTCTATCAGTAGAGAAAGACCATTTGAATCATTGATGACCTTCTTTCCTCCTTCCAGATAGCAATCGCATTGTACTGTAAAATCACCTTAGATATTGAGTAACAATATACCACACTAGCTACCCAGCTAACACTGGCATATTTACAGTGGTGGTACTTTGTCTCATTACTGTTGAATAATGTGCGCTGTCCCTATTCAAATAAATGTAATACAAACTCACCTAGGGCACCAAATGTAACAGGGCTCGCCCTGCTTTCTTAAAGTGACTATGGTAAAAGAAGCTGAAAGAGGTAGAATTGAAAGCCAGGTACTGAATTACTTTTCACCTGCTAAAGCTCATAAAGCAAACTGTAATGGCCTGTTCAGGAGGCTCAATGGACTCAGATTGCTGTCTGCTTCTATGACATCATCCTTATCTACAGATCTACATGTGAAGAGACCAGTGGTGACTGACAGGAAGATTATCCACCTCATCAATAAGTGATAATCACATGTGAAGCTCACAGGGCAAACCGCCGGCCGATGGAGCCAAGTTGAAACCAAGAGTCCGGCTGAGACTGATGGTTGGTCAGAGGTCAGAGGTAGACTAGAAGTTTATTTGAAGTTACTGGCCAGTAAGAGCAAACACAGTTACAGAGTACAACAGTGGCTTTCTGTTCCTGGAGTGTTGCCGAATGAGAATAGTACACAGATATTTATACCTAGGGTAGGGTGGCCTTCACATATCTTGTAGTACAAGGGAGTCTGCATATGTCTGGAAAATACCCTTAAATGTCACCATAACTTGGTTACTGGTTGTGATGGTTACTGGTGTGATGGTTACTGGGTGTGATGGTTACTGGTTGTGATGGTTACTGGTGTGATGGTTACTCGTTGTGATTGTTACTGGGTGTGATGGTTACTGGGTGTGATGGTTACTGGGTGTGATGGTTACTGGTTGTGATGGTTACTGGGTGTGATGGTTACTGGGTGTGATGGTTACTGGTGTGATGGTTACTGGTGTGATGGTTACTGGGTGTGATGGTTACTGGTTGTGATGGTTACTGGGTGTGATGGTTACTGGTTGTGATGGTTCTGGTTGTGATGGTTACTGGGTGTTATGGTTACTGGGTGTGATGGTTACTGGGTGTGATGGTTACTGGTGTGATGGTTACTGTGTGTGATGGTTACTGGTGTGATGGTTACTGGTGTGATGGTTACTGGGTGTGATGGTTACTGGGTGTGATGGTTACTGGTGTGATGGTTACTGGTGTGATGGTTACTGGGTGTGATGGTTACTGGGTGTGATGGTTACTGGGTGTGATGGTTACTGGTTGTGATGGTTACTGGTGTGATGGTTACTGGGTGTGATGGTTACTGGGTGTGATGGTTACTGGGTGTGATGGTTACTGGTTGTGATGGTTACTGGTGTGATGGTTACTGGTTGTGATGGTTACTGGTTGTGATGGTTACTGGTGTGATGGTTACTGGTGTGATGGTTACTGGGTGTGATGGTTACTGGTGTGATGGTTACTGGGTGTGATGGTTACTGGGTGTGATGGTTACTGGTGTGATGGTTACTGGGTGTGATGGTTACTGGTTGTGATGGTTACTGGTGTGATGGTTACTGGGTGTGATGGTTACTGGGTGTGATGGTTACTGGTTGTGATGGTTACTGGGTGTGATGGTTACTGGGTGTGATGGTTACTGGTTGTGATCGTTACTGGTTGTGATGGTTACTGGGTGTGATGTTTACTGGTTGTGATGGTTACTGGTTGTGATGGTTACTGGTGTGATGGTTACTGGGTGTGATGGTTACTGGTTGTAATGGTTACTGGTGTGATGGTTACTGGTGTGATGGTTACTGGTTGTGATGGTTACTGGTTGTGATGGTTACTGGGTGTGATGGTTACTGGGTGTGATGGTTACTGGGTGTGATGGTTACTGGGTGTGATGGTTACTGGTTGTGATGGTTACTGGGTGTGATGATTACTGGTGTGATAGTTACTGGTGTGATGGTTACTGGTTGTGATGGTTACTGGTTGTCATGATTACTGGGTGTGATGGTTACTGGTTGTCATGATTACTGGGTGTGATGGTTACTGGTTGCCATGGTTACTGGTGCCCCCACGCTAAAGTGCCCTATTAAGTGGAGAAAATGAGAGGCTGCCCTTCACATGGGAAAACATAGCAAGAAAATTAAATAACGTGTCTTAATGAGTGCTCTATTAGTGGATCAAATGTGATGCAGCTTACTAGGGCAGGCTTTCCCAAAGTGGGTGGCATGATGACGATAGTCTAGGGGTGTTGCCAAATAGTTAAACCCTGCTTATATTCAAAACACATGATATGACCATTAGCACATTTTCTTTTTTGCAAGGGACCGATGGGCTAATATCTAACATTTTGATGTTTCTCGATCTGCACTGTCCCTATTTTTCAATGTATCCTTTAGGTTAGGTTAGAGTAAGTTAGTTGAACTGTATTTGAAAGTAAAAGACACAATTAATTGTTGCCAATGATGAAACAATAACGTTTAAAAAGACTCATTCCCAATCCCATTGCTGAAAACATACTGTGGCGATCGGGTGAAGAATGAGGCAGTTCGACTTCTCTTCAGGCACTTTATTGACCGCCTGGACAATTATTCTCAACAGAAAGTTACCACTGGGTTATAATAAAAACAACAACAAACTGCTGGCTAACACTAACACTCACTTTGTATGGCAAGTTAACTACTACTGAATTCACACACTAGCTCCCCTAATAACTAGCTAGTTCTCTTTCATTAATGTAGTTATAGTAACTGTCAAGACTGAGTTAAACACTCCGGCTTAAACCAATATGTGCCTTAATGCAGTGGTTCCCAAAGTCGGGGTCGCGACCCAAAGATGGGCCGCGAGCAGCCACGGGTGGGCCGCGAGATGATTTAAAAAAATAAAAATAAAAAAAAAGATTTTTTTTATTTTTTTTATTTTAATTTTTTTTGTCAGGCCACTGAACTTAGAAGCAGGCCAGGACAGTGTTTCTAGTTGTATTCTAAAATTCTATTCTATTGTATTCTAAAATGTTACTATATGGTTTTATATTAACTTAATAAATAAACAAAAACGAAAAATCTACTTATTTCAACGAACATTTCAAACTAAATAACAGATTATGCACATAAAACGCTGAAAACAACCGAAGCAACAATAGTATTTTAATGAGGCTATTATTATTATCATTATTATTTTGCAACAAGTTAGCCCTCTCATAAATAGCACATATAAATGAATAACTAACTTAAACTAACTTAATAGGATTGAAGTGATATTTGGCTTAAAAAATCGGTCGCCTGGCAAAAAAAAAAAAAAAAAAAAAAGCCAGACGATGTGCATTGGGCCGCGGCTCTCTGACGCCTTATTTTCTGGGCCCCGGCCTGAAAAGTTTGGGAACCCCTGCCTTAATGGACATGCAGAGTGATTTTCAAATTACGCTTTTCAGTTACAGTAACAGTCATGCAATCTAATGTTGGGTCAATCATATATTATCATATAATTTTCTTGAATAAAGTGTAGCTTATAGCTTAATGTATGGCATGAAAATATCCAAGATATTTTCTTTGGAGGTGTTTGTGAAATAAACATTTGTATAGTACAGGTGTATTGTTCCCTGTGTGTTTTTTATACTTTTAATATGGAATGCCTAGACTACATGTTCATCTAATGTAATCTTAATCAAGGATGAAGACTATTCCACCAGACAAGCTTCTGCACGAGGTTTTACACTTCCAAAAGTGAGGTCGAATGCAATGAAGCGAACTGTCATGTTCCGTGGTATGCAGGAATGGAACTCTCTTCCCAGACATGTTAAGCAGGAGGATAGTAAATGTCGTTTCAAAATCGTGGTAAAACAACATTTTCAACCAAAGAAATTGACATTCCCTAATAGATAGTGTGTACGTAAATGAAAATGTATGTGTCTGATAAAGAGATAGGTATATATGGATGAAAAGGCATGTGTCTGATAGGGATATATTATTAAAATATTGTATAATTGGCTGATATGAACATAGATAATGTATGTAAAAGCTAAATAGTATATTATGCTGTATTGTATTATGAATTAATTATGAGTAGGTATTATTGTATTGTATTATGAATTCATTCATAAGGAGTATATATTTTTATATTGTTTTATGAATTTGATTAGGGTTTTTATTGTTGTTTTAATTGTCTGTATGACATGTAAATGTTGTGAGTCAGTGTATAAGGGTTTTTATTGTTGTTTTAATTGTCTGTATGACATGTAAATGTTATGAGTGTATAAGGGTTTTTATTGTTGTTTTAATTGTCTGTATGACATGTAAATGTTGTGAGTGTATAAGTCTGTAACTGTATTTTATGTGTTATGGACCCCAGGAAGAATAGCCCCAGCACTGCTGTGGCTAATGGGGATCCAAATAAACTTAAACTATTTCACCATACATGACGCATCATAGCTTTTTGCTCAGTGATGGGGTCCCATGTTGTGCAGTAGGTGCCCTTTTTTTCTTTTCGCCCTTCAAACAGCCTGAGTCCACCACGGTATGTGTCACAGAGTCAGGAAGAACGTCCACAGAGTCAGAGAGCACATCCACAGAGTCGGGAAGCACGTTCACAGAGTCAGGAAGCACGTCTACAGAGTCAGGAAGCACATCCACAGAGTCAGGAAGCACGTTCACAGAGTCAGGAAGCACGTCTACAGAGTCAGGAAGCACGTTCAGAGTCAGGAAGCACGTCTACAGAGTCAGGAAGCACATCCACAGAGTCAGGAAGCACGTCTACAGAGTCAGGAAGCACGGCTACAGAGTCAGGAAGCATGTCTACAGAGTCAGGAAGCACGTCTACAGAGTCAGGAAGCACGTCTACAGAGTCAGGAAGCACATCCACAGAGTCAGGAAGCACGTCTACAGAGTCAGGAAGCACGTCTACAGAGTCAGGAAGCACGTCCACAGAGTCAGAGAGCACATCCACAGAGTCAGGAAGCACGTTCACAGAGCCAGGAAGAACGTCTACAGAGTCAGGAAGCACGTTCACAGTCAGGAAGCACATCCACAGAGTCAGGAAGCACGTTCACAGAGCCAGGAAGAACGTCTACAGAGTCAGGAAGCACGTTCACAGTCAGGAAGCACGTTCACAGAGCCAGGAAGCATGTCTACAGAGTCAGGAAGCACGTTCACAGAGTCAGGAAGCACGTTCACAGAGTCAGGAAGCATGTTCACAGAGTCAGGAAGCACGTTCACAGAGTCAGGAAGCACGTTCACAGAGCCAGGAAGCACGTCTACAGAGTCAGGAAACACGTTCACAGAGTCAGGAAGCACGTTCACAGAGTCAGGAAGCATGTTCACAGAGTCAGGAAGCACGTTCACAGAGTCAGGAAGCACGTTCACAGAGTCAGGAAGGGTGTAGGTAGGTAGGTAGGCATTTATTTAGACAACAAACATATACAGATCACATGAGTATTTGCTTTGTCAGGGATAGAAATGTCCTGTAGTATATGCCACAAGTATCAAATCAAAATGTATTTGTATAGCCCAAAATCACATGGAATTGCCCCCATGGGCTTTACAGGCCAAGAAGAAATAGGTCACAATAGATCCAGAACATAAACCACCATAAGATCCACATATGCAACACTTCCAGACTTTCCCCAATGAAGATAAGGAACCTCACTAAAACCTATAGCAATAGGAAAAAAAGCACCACAGGCTGCATGGAGGAGAGAAACCACAGATGGGCTGTCCAAAAAGGATCCCCCATCAGGAAGTCGGTGATAATATAATGTTGCTATGGATGATAGATGGATGGAGAATAGAACAAGTGAATAATTGGTATGTATATACATGTAATGAAACACATATACATTCAAACATGTTAGCAATATTGCATATTTAGATTTGATGTTTTTTTTTGTTTTTGATCCATGGCGGCTATTCCATGTGATCTCTGTGTTATGGGGGGTGTCCGGAGAACCCAAGAGCAGAACACAAGGCACAGGAGAATGAGGCGTTTTAGGTTATTTAATGAAAACCCAGGGAAGGACAGGGGGGCAGGTAGTGAAGAGCTGGGAGTGAGAGGAGACAAACGTGTGTCCATGCTGTCCCGGGGAGGTGCAGGCTGGTGAGGTCTGTAGGCGGGGAAGCAGGCCGGAGGGGTGAGGTCCTACACACAGGAGGACAGAGGTCAATACCACGCAGGGTACAGAGTACTCAGGTTACACTAGGAATATCACAATAATTGCATATAAGGATCTAGAGCAGGGGTCAGCAACCTTTACTATAAAAAGAGCAATTGCCCTTAACAGTGACGTGCTTGGTCCATACTGTGTTGTACCTTGCGCTGTGTTAGGGGGCTTGGTCCTTCTCCATTTTTTTAAATTTTATTTTACCTTTATTTTACCAGGTAGTCACTTGAGATCAAATATCTCTTTTTCGAGCAAGACCTGGCCAAAATGGCAGCAAAAACAAAAAACAAACATACAAAAATACACAAAACACAGACAGAGACATAAAAGGCAAAGTGGGGCAAGGGGATACATTTGAGCTGCAGCAAATCAGATTGAATGGGATCGGGGGGAGATTGGAGGGTAGGGTAAAAAGGTAGAAAGAGGATGGAAGGTGAGGCCCTGCAGGAGGTTGCTGGGGAGAGAAGGTCAGGTTAAAAACATAAAATATAACAGCACATTATGCAGTGAAGCAGCGACATTCTCCCATCTCATTCTTTAAAATGCCCTTAATTTGAACTTTAAAATCAGATATGGTAGTGAGGGCCTGCAGTTTCAACGTTTTTTGAAGTCCATTCCAGGCAGAGGGAGCAGAGAACATGAAGGCCCTTTTCCCAAACTCTGTGCGGGTTCTGGATACTGAGGCATATAAATAGTCCTGGGATCGTAAGCTGTAAAATGGGTTTGATGTGATGGTGAGGTATGAACCGAGGTAAAAAGGGAGCTGACCAATAATTGCTTTATAAATGAAGGTGTACCAATGAAGCAGTCTACGGGCAGTCAAGGATGGCCAGTTAACTTTAGCATACAGAGTGCAATGATGGGTAAGTGATCTATATCCAGAAATAAATCTTAATACACCATGGTAAGCAGTGTCCAACATGTGTAGTGAGGTGGAACAGGCATTCATGTATAAAACATCACCACAATCTAATACTGGTAAAAAAGTGGCAGCAACTAGTTGCTTCTTTGCATTAAAAGAAAAGCACGATTTGTTTCTGAAAAAGAAACCCAACCTCACTTTTAGCCTCTTGACCAGGCTTTCAACGTGTGGTTTAAAAGACAAGCTGTCATCAAGTAAAAAGCCAAGGTATTTAAAAGTCGACACAATCTGAATTGGAATGCCTTGCGATGTGTGTATAGAGGCAAGACAAGGCATTTTTGTTTTGGATTTAGTAAAAATCATCATTTTTGTTTTTTCCGGATTTAAAACAAGCTTTAGTTGCTGAAGTTGGGATTCTATTTCTTTAAACGTATTTTGCAAACTTTCCAGAGCTTTTGTCAACGTATTAGCACAACAGTAAATGACAGTGTCATCAGCGTAAAAATGAAAGTTTGCATCTGGAACATTTTTGCCTAGATTATTGATATAGATTGTAAATAACAATGGTCCTAGAACAACCCTGTTGGCCTGGGTTAACCCTTTGAAAGCTGAAACACTTGTACTGCTTGTATAGCCTGTGTATACGCACAGTTATGTTTCTGAGTTTTTCTTTGTGGGTTAAGGGAACAACCGCCTCCTGTTAAACTAAACATAGGGGGGTGGTTGGTTCCCCGGTGTGTTGGTAGCAGAGTCGACTCTCGGGTTGAGGCCGGGCCTGACCCCGTCTGCCCGAGAGTATGCCCCTGCATCTTTCATGACGTCTGCCAATTGTGTCAGCCTCTTCTCTGAACCTCGAACCCGCTGGATTGATGAATTGGCGGGGTCGGGTTTGTGGAGGTTGTGACATGGTGCACAGCATACCGAACACCCCTTCCACCGGGATACTGTTCTTGCAGTAGACCCTTTAGGCGCCTGTCTAGTCCGCAGTGCTCCAGGCACAGGTCGAGTTCTGCTCTTGGGGCCTGTTGCCTGGATTGAGGGATCAACCTCCTTGGAGGGTTGTCTCCCCGGCATGCCGACTGGCCCTGCAGTGTTGTGGGGGGGTAGCCTCTTGAGAAGAGTGCTTCAGAGCCGCGTGCCAAGGGCGGAAGGGCCTTCACTTGATTTGGGCCCTGTCCGATACGCTGGCGATGTGGGGGGTGGTGTCGATGCCGCGGCCTCGTTGGCCTCACCAGGCCCCTTTTTAAGTCCTCGGGTTGTCCTAGGGCTGGGACCTCCTCCCACGCGTCCCCCTCCGGCAGCTGTATGTGCCTACCAGCTGAAACAAAAGAAAAGAGCGAAACCAAATAAAATTATTAATTTCATTTTGTAGACCAATAAAAAAAAATATCACATCATATGGAAGTGCAGAGAACATTTCGTCAGCGACTCAGTGCATGTGTGTTCCTGTGGGTCGCCCATCGCATAAATGCACAGAATAAATAAATAAAGCACAACACCAGGCATGCACTATAAAATAATAAAGAAAGAAATAATAAATACCTTGTCCAAGGTGTCCACTGCCCCCTTGCAGCGGTTGTAGTCCAGGATCACCTCTGGCTTGAGGTGACCCTGGTCGGAGACCGCTGCCTCCCTGTGCTTTGTTGACAAGACAAGGACATTCTAGGTAACTTTTTCTCCGTACGTGGCTCGCGCTGTATACAAACTAACAGTAACTTTTTCTCCGTTCCAACCGACCTACTCTGCGGACAACGTTACATTTGATTTAACGTACCCGTTAACCATATATATATATCTACACTAGATATACACAAGTGTATATCTAATATCTACCGGTATTTAGAAAAACAGCATTAGACACTTACCTTGTTCACTTGTGGTAAATTGTTTAAATCAAACTTCCCAGTTTACAAGTCTACAGGACGAATCAAATCATCTAGCTGTCTCTGGCAAAGGAGCAGGACACCAAAGCCTAAAGATAGTGGTACAACCCTCCCCCTTCACATATCTTCTATAGCAGTGGTTCTCAACTGGTCTAGCCTCGGGACCCAACATTTTCCTCAGTCATTAAGTTGCATTAAGTTTTGCAGTAATACACAATCTTTCATGCACTGTTAAAAACATAACATAAACACAAACAAGTGCAACAAAAGTGCAACTAGGGCTAAAAACTCAATGAAATAAAATAATGATAAATAATATATGCTTCTTAGCAGATTTCTTAGCTTAACATAACAGACCTAGGTTTGGGGGAACTAATGGGATAACTGGGGTTGCAACAAAAGTGCAACTAGGGCTAAAAACACAATGAAATAAAATAATAATAAATAATATATGCTTCTTAGCAGATTTATTAGATTAACATAACAGACCTAGGTTTGGGGGAACTAATGGGATAACTGGGGTTGCAACAAAAGTGCAACTAGGGCTAAAAACACAATGAAATAAAATAATAATAATAATAAATAACATATCCTTCTTAGCAAACTTCTTAGCGTACCATCCCAGGGAAGTAATGGGATAACTGTGGATGTTGTTTGCTCCTGACAAGAGTCTCAAAGTCTGGGGTGATGGTAGACAAAGCAACTCTGAGGTTGTGCTCAATGTCCAATATTTTCCTCTGCTCTGTCTTCAGCTGGACCAGAGCTGAGAAGCCACTTTCACAAAGATAGCTAGTGCAAAAAAAAAAAAAAAAAAAAATCTTTTTTCTTTTTTACACACACATCCGCAACCCACTCAAAATGGCCCCGCGACCCACCAGTTGAGAAACACTGTAATCTATAGGAAGGCCACAAAGGTCATTTAGATAACAGCAGGTTTTGGCTGCAGTAAGTTAAACAGTTGAACAAATGGCATAGGACTAAAACCTTCCCTCACACAACGGAGTGTGATTGAGTAGGCCCACTGTAAATAACTTTAGGCCATAATATGGCAGCCTGAAGGCTGGATGGAGTTAGCAGGAAGAGTTTCTGTTTACTCTATCTAGAAAACCAACAGGCCACTCAGAAAACCCACTGTTAGGCTTGAGTAAATAATCTATTTCAATCTTTATTGGGCCCAGCGTCCAAGGACGGCACCTGGTTGTCTCCTGGCCCTCAGAAACTATTTTTAAGTAATTGCCTAAATTTGGACAAACAGTAAACTCAGTAGAGACTCTGGCTGCTTTGAGACAGAGGTAAACTAGGGTTACAACCAATCTAATAGTTATAATAGAGACAGCATATTATCAGGAATATTCTGCCCATAGAACAACAATCTAAAGACTAAATCAACTTAGTTTAAAACTAAACAAGAAATATATGGATCGATTAAGAGTTAAAATAGGCTACAAATCATAGAATCACATTAGACTATTGTTTAGAAACCCTGAGTAGTTGAAAACAGTGATAAACAAAAGCTAGAAGTACCACTTTAACTTATAGAGGAACTAAGTTTGATCAGATCAATAAAACAGGTTAAAAGATATATACAAGGCTATAGAAATCGGGAGAAAGAATGGTATTACTCTAGTTTACTAAACATAAAGTAATCTAAGCATGTAAATCCTTATAAAACAATGCATTCAATAAGAAAAGTGATTTGATGTAAAACCGCGGATAGCAAATAGGCTTGCCCCCGTTACAGAAAGATCTGGGCTCAGGTCACCTTGAAAGGCGATTTCTCAAGAACAGGATGACGTAGACCACAATGGCTACCATCTATAAATAATTCAGCCAATCAGAGAAGCCAGGTCCCTGGGTTGACGTCACATGACGAAGCAGGAAACAGGGAGGTGGTTTTCTCTTCTTAAATGCAGGAAAAGCTGAATGGGGGATCACACAGACGGAGACGCAGAGACGACTTGATCCCGGGAAAATCTTCCACCGAACAGTTCGAGAAAAGAGACGCGAACCAGAAGCCCTCCTGGAAGACTGATTTAGAATAGAAGTAATTCCTGCTGTAAAGACTGATGATTAAGCTGTGGTTTTCATTAAAACACAGAGAGAGTTCTGTTTGAACCCGACGCGCCTGTCTCGACTCCAACTTATTTCACAACGGACCAATCGAATGAATGAACAACGTGTTCTTCAGCGCAGAGAAGGCTACTCCACTATACAGCCAGAGAAGAACGATCTAGTAGCTATACGTACATAGAAAGACAGACACGTTACACTATTTCCAACAGTATATAAAGCACTGATAACTCTGGATAAATCTCCAAGGACCAAGTCTATCCGTTGAGGAATCAGTTGAAGCAATGATCATCTAGCTGTTTGTTAGGGCTTATGTATGTTACAAGCGACAAAGGATGCAAACCGGACCGATCCTAACTCTACGCGGGATGATTGTCGATATCGGTCAGGCCCCAAGACGTGGCCCGCATGTCTCAACCCCACAGCCCATTCTGGCCCAGGCCCAGCCCCCCCCATCAATCTATGGCCGGCCGGCCCCGCCATCTCGCTCTCTCTCTCTCTCGCTCTCTCTCTCTCGCTTGCGTGCACAGGGAGGAGGAGGAGGAGGAAGGAGGGGGGGGGAAGGACACGTGGCAGAGCAGGAGAGAGGACATTGGAGGAGGAGGCGGATGGGCAGGGATTTGCAAGGGTGAGGAAGAGTATCGCTGCATGAGGCTAGTTAAGGCTTCATTACTTGGACAAATCTGTGACGTCGATTTATGGGTTCTGTAATGTTTCTCTTTGCCTGTGTGTGTGTGATTAGTGGTTTTGGAGGTTGTGGCTCACTGCCTCCCATCTATATAAGGCTCAGGCAGACGGGTACACTGCACCACTCCTCCGTAAGCCTATAACCATGTCTGGAATATGTTATCTATTAGCCTATTAGCCTAGTAGCCTAGTACACTAGTAGTCTAGTAGGCTAGTAGCCTATTAGTCTATTAGCCTAGTATCCTATTAGACTAGTAGCCTAATATCCTAGTAGAGAGAGAGAGTAAAGCTCTGTTAGCTTAATGTTGAAGCCTCTGCTAGCTTAATGTTGAAGCTACTGCTAGCTTAATGTTGGAGCCTCTGTTAGCTTAATGTTGAAGCTGCTGTTAGTTTAATGTTGAAGCTACTGTTAGCTTAATGTTGAAGCTACTGCTAGCTTAATGTTGGAGCCTCTGTTAGCTTAATGTTGAAGCTGCTGTTAGCTTAATGTTGAAGCTACTGTTAGCTTAATGTTGGAGCTACTGTTAGCTTAATGTTGGAGCTACTGCTAGCTTAATGTTGGAGCCTCTGTTAGCTTAATGTTGGAGCCTCTGTTATCTTAATGTTGAAGCCTCTGCTAGCTTAATGTTGAAGCTACTGTTAACTTAATGTTGGAGACTCTGTTAGCTTAATGTTGAAGCTACTGCTAGCTTAATGTTGAAGCTACTGCTAGCTTAATGTTGAAGCCTCTGTTAGCTTAATGTTGAAGCCTCTGCTAGCTTAATGTTGAAGCTACTGTTAGCTTAATGTTGGAGCCTCTGTTAGCTTAATGTTGGAGCCTCTGTTAGCTTAATGTTGAAGCCTCTGCTAGCTTAATGTTGAAGCTACTGTTAACTTAATGTTGGAGACTCTGTTAGCTTAATGTTGAAGCTTCTGTTAGCTTAATGTTGAAGCTACTGCTAGCTTAATGTTGAAGCTACTGCTAGCTTAATGTTGAAGCCTCTGTTAGCTTAATGTTGAAGCCTCTGCTAGCTTAATGTTGAAGCTACTGTTAGCTTAATGTTGAAGCTACTGTTAGCTTAATGTTGAAGCTACTGCTAGCTTAATGTTGAAGCTGCTGCTGGCTTAATGTTGAAGCTACTGCTAGCTTAATGTTAGAGCTACTGCTAGCTTAATGTTGAAGCTACTGCTAGCTTAATGTTGAAGCTACTGTTAGCTTAATGTTGAAGCTACTGTTAGCTTAATGTTGAAGCCTCTGTTAGCTTAATGTTGGAGCCTCTGTTAGCTTAATGTTGAAGCCTCTGCTAGCTTAATGTTGGAGCCTCTGTTAGCTTAATGTTGAAGCCTCTGCTAGCTTAATGTTGAAGCTACTGTTAGCTTAATGTTGAAGCTACTGCTAGCTTAATGTTGGAGCCTCTGTTAGCTTAATGTTGAAGCCACTGTTAGCTTAATGTTGAAGCTACTGCTAGCTTGATGTTGAAGCTACTGCTAGCTTAATGTTGAAGCCACTCCTAACATTAAGCTAACAGTAGCTTCAACATTAAGCTAGCGGCAGCTTCAACATTAAGCTAGCGGCAGCTTCAACATTAAGCTAGCAGCAGCTTCAACATTAAGCTAGCAGTAGCTTCAACATTAAGCTAACAGTAGCTTCAACATTAAGCTAGCAGTAGCTCCAACATTAAGCTAACAGTAGCTCCAACATTAAGCTAGCAGTAGCTTCAACATTAAGCTAGCAGTAGCTTCAACATTAAGCTAGCAGTAGCTCCAACATTAAGCTAACAGGAGCTCCAACATTAAGCTAGCAGTAGCTTCAACATTAAGCTAGCAGTAGCTTCAACATTAATCTAACAGTAGCTTCAACATTAAGCTAGCAGTAGCTTCAACATTAAGCTAGCAGTAGCTCTAACATTAAGCTAGCGGCAGCTTCAACATTAAGCTAGCAGTAGCTTCAACATTAAGCTAGCAGTAGCTCCAACATTAAGCTAACAGTAGCTCCAACATTAAGCTAGCAGTAGCTTCAACATTAAGCTAGCAGTGGCTTCAACATTAAGCTAGCAGTAGCTTCAACATTAAGCTAACAGTAGCTTCAACATTAAGCTAGCAGTAGCTTCAACATTAAGCTAGCAGTAGCTCTAACATTAAGCTAGCGGCAGCTTCAACATTAAGCTAGCAGTAGCTTCAACATTAAGCTAGCAGTAGCTCCAACATTAAGCTAACAGTAGCTCCAACATTAAGCTAGCAGTAGCTTCAACATTAAGCTAGCAGTGGCTTCAACATTAAGCTAGCAGTAGCTTCAACATTAAGCTAACAGTAGCTTCAACATTAAGCTAACAGTAGCTTCAACATTAAGCTAACAGTAGCTTCAACATTAAGCTAGCAGTAGCTCTAACATTAAGCTAGCGGCAGCTTCAACATTAAGCTAGCGGCAGCTTCAACATTAAGCTAGCAGTAGCTTCAACATTATGCTAGCAGTAGCTTCAACATTAAGCTAGCGGCAGCTTCAACATTAAGCTAGCGGCAGCTTCAACGTTAAGCTAACAGAGGCTCCAACATTAAGCTAGCAGTAGCTTCAACATTAAGCTAGCAGTAGCTTCAACATTAACCTAGCGGCAGCTTCAACATTAAGCTAGAGGCAGCTTCAACATTAAGCTAACAGTAGCTCCAACATTAAGCTAGCAGTAGCTTCAACATTAAGCTAGCAGTAGCTCCAACATTAAGCTAACAGTAGCTTCAACATTAAGCTAGCGGCAGCTTCAACATTAAGCTAGCAGTAGCTCCAACATTAAGCTAACAGGAGCTCCAACATTAAGCTAGCAGTAGCTTCAACATTAAGCTAGCAGTAGCTTCAACATTAATCTAACAGTAGCTTCAACATTAAGCTAGCAGTAGCTTCAACATTAAGCTAGCAGTAGCTCTAACATTAAGCTAGCGGCAGCTTCAACATTAAGCTAGCAGTAGCTTCAACATTAAGCTAGCAGTAGCTCCAACATTAAGCTAACAGTAGCTCCAACATTAAGCTAGCAGTAGCTTCAACATTAAGCTAGCAGTGGCTTCAACATTAAGCTAGCAGTAGCTTCAACATTAAGCTAACAGTAGCTTCAACATTAAGCTAACAGTAGCTTCAACATTAAGCTAACAGTAGCTTCAACATTAAGCTAGCAGTAGCTCTAACATTAAGCTAGCGGCAGCTTCAACATTAAGCTAGCGGCAGCTTCAACATTAAGCTAGCAGTAGCTTCAACATTATGCTAGCAGTAGCTCCAACATTAAGCTAACAGGAGCTCCAACATTAAGCTAGCAGTAGCTTCAACATTAAGCTAGCAGTAGCTTCAACATTAAGCTAACAGTAGCTTCAACATTAAGCTAACAGTAGCTTCAACATTAAGCTAGCAGAGGCTTCAACATTAAGCTAACAGAGGCTCAACATTAAGCTAGCAGTAGCTTCAACATTAAGCTAGCAGTAGCTTCAACATTAAGCTAACAGAGGCTCCAACATTAAGCTAACAGTAGCTCCAACATTAAGCTAGCAGAGGCTTCAACATTAAGCTAACAGAGGCTTCAACATTAAGCTAACAGAGGCTCCAACATTAAGCTAACAGTAGCTTCAACATTAAGCTAGCAGAGGCTTCAACATTAAGCTAACAGTAGCTTCAACATTAAGCTAACAGAGGCTTCAACATTAAGCTAACAGAGGCTCCAACATTAAGCTAACAGAGGCTCCAACATTAAGCTAGCAGTAGCTTCAACATTAAGCTAACAGAGGCTTCAACATTAAGCTAACAGTAGCTCCAACATTAAGCTAGCAGAGGCTCCAACATTAAGCTAACAGAGGCTCCAATATTAAGCTAGCAGTAGCTCCAACATTAAGCTAACAGTAGCTCCAACATTAAGCTAACAGTAGCTTCAACATTAAGCTAACAGAGGCTTCAACATTAAGCTAGCAGTAGCTCCAACATTAAGCTAGCAGAGGCTTCAACATTAAGCTAACAGAGGCTTCAACATTAAGCTAACAGAGGCTCCAACATTAAGCTAACAGTAGCTTCAACATTAAGCTAGCAGAGGCTTCAACATTAAGCTAGCAGAGGCTTCAACATTAAGCTAACAGAGCTTTACTCTCTCTCTACTAGGATAATAGGCTAATAGGATACTAGGCTAATAGACTAATAGGCTACTAGACTACTAGTGTACTAGGCTACTAGGCTAATAGATAACATATTCCAGACATGGTTATAGGCTTACGGATGAGTGGTGCAGAGGATTTGCAAGGGTGAGGAAGAATATCGCTGCATGAGGCTAGTTAAGGCTTCATTACTTGGACAAATCTGTGACGTCGATTTATGGGTTCTGTAATGTTTCTCTTTGCCTGTGTGTGTGTGTGTGTGTGATTAGCGCCACAAATAAAATTACCTAATGCAAATAAATAGAACATAAAAAGGGATAAAAGTCAATTATTAGAGATTATAATATAGACAGTCCTATTGTTAGATCCACAGAACATGTAGATGCCCCCCCCCCCCCCAACTCTGCATCTCGAGCCAACTCCCATCCCTAGCTTTTCCGCAAGACTAGGGCCCCACTGGGCTCAAACACATACTCAGGTGTGGCTACTGGTGTGTTACTGCAACACTCACACCTTCCTTCAGCTCAGTGTCACATAAACAGGTAACATCCCAGGGAGGAATAAGCAATGTCTTGAGTGTGAGCGCCTGTATAGTTGTTTCTCTCTCTCATTCTCTCTCTCTTCATTTTGTTTATTTTTTGAGAAGTTTGGAGCCAGGAGAGGAGAGGGAGAATAATAGCGGAGGAGAGAAGAGAAGAGAATAGTAGAGGAAGGGAGGGAGGATAGGATAGCGGGGGGAAGAGACAGGAGAAGGGGTGACAGCAAGATGGGTGTTCAGGTGCTGTTGTTGAGGGATCCAGGTGCTGAGCTGGGCTGGGCGGGACTGTCTGACACACTACCCTCATATGAGGCAGGTGATGTCTGTGCGCGAGCGTGAGGAGGAATGAGCGTGGAGTTCAATTGGGGCTGAATAGACAGCTCGACGGAGCTGAAGTTGAAGAGAAGTGGCAGGTCTCGGCCGCTGGGTAGGCAGGTGTTTTACATATTTAAATTTTTAAATTTATTTTTATTTAATTTTTTTGACCAAATCTTTTTATTTTCACATTTTCAAACAAGAAACAACACAGCACAATAATGACAATATTACATAACAGACATCCAAGAACACAACTAACACAACAATGACTAGACAATAAATTAGACCTATTATATATCGGATACACAACCAGTCAATACAAGTTGTCACAAAGAAAAAGGATAACAAAATAAAATCTTAACTATAAAAAGTGCTTACCGAGCCCCCTCCACCTCCAGGTCCAGCAACCGCAAGCCACAGTCCCGGAGGACCCACAGCCCGGCCCCCCCGCGAGCCAAAGCACAACGCCTCTTTAGCGCCTCGACCCGCAGAGACCCCGAACCGCGGCCCACCCCAGCCAGAGCCCACGATCACCAGACCCAGATCAGAAGGGGGTCAGAAAATATACATAGGACCAATATTGAATGAAAAATAATAAACAAAACAAAAATAAAATACAAAAACACCATAACCATCAACATACATGAATATTCGCTCTATCTCCCCCCACCCCCCCCCCCCCCCCCCCCCCCCTCTCGTTCAGTACTCAATTTCCAGTCATATGTGTTCTTTTAGTTTTTCCACCACGGCCCACCAGACCGCAATATTGGCCTAATTTTTTATCAAATTTTTTACTTAACATGAAAACAAGACAACACAATACAATAACCATAATAACAATACACAGAACTTCACAGGGAGATAACAGAACAATAATAATAAAAGAAATAACAATTTATAAAAACAGAGTACAACATTTTAATTTAAAGGGGTACTATCTTACAATTGGCCTTTCCCAGTATTCAGTACCGTTTCCCGGCCGTGTGGCTCTATATCAATAAGACTTATGTCTCTAATTCTCATATTGGCGCACTCTTCCAATTCCCCTCACATCCCTCACCCTCACCAACTGAGTCATCTCAAAACGTGCATATCAGTGATGTCAGAGATTTCCAGCTGCATAACAATGTGGCAATTGTCACCAGGCCACACAGTGGTTGGAGCCCAGCCTCAAAACGGCTTAAGATCCTGAGGTAGAAAAACGCTGCCCCTGAGTACCCGACCAGAAATACAAAACAATTAACCTTTTCGAAAAACAAAAACCTACAGGAACCGTGCAAAAGTGCCCAAACAGTGAAGAAATAGCAAAATAGCTCCCCCCCAATAAAATCCCCCAGTTAAAGTTAAGAAGGACAAGACAAAAGACAAGACAGACAAGACATTTCCTCCTCCCCCTCCCACGAGACCGCCGGACTCCCCCGAACAAGCACCTCAACCCCGCTCAGCCGCACACGGCGGTCCTGACCTTCTCAGCTGTTGCAAACCACAGGTCAATATCGGCCTGCCCCACCCCAATCACCCGCGCCGTGGATATCTCAAGATAAATCACATCCAACAGTGTTAGGGACCAGTTAATCACTGTGAGCTTCTCAGGCTCCTTCCATCTCAATGCTATTAGCTTCTTCGCAGCTGTGACGCCCGCTAGGACAACCCTTTTTAGTGTCGTTATATCGTTCAGGAGTAGCGTAACAGCTGTGAATGGGATAGTTAAGCCACACAAATCTGAAAGTTTGTCCGTTATTGACCTCCAGAAGCGGGCCACTGGTGGGCAATCCCAATACATATGCATATAAGTGCCAGCGGCCCTTTGAGAGCACAAAGTGCACCGAGAGTCGGTTACCAGTCCCATAGCAAATAGCTTCCTAGGTGTAAGATAGGTCCTATGAATATAATTAAAATTAATTTGCTGGTGATTGGGGTTGCGGGAAGACAATGCCACATTTGCCCAAACATCATCCCAGTCAAACTCGGGGTCCAAATTAATTTTAATTTTTTTATCCTCAAACTAAATCCTCAATTTGAATAAAGTGAAACCCTGACGAAGTTTGAATCACTTTATTCAAATTGAGGATTTAGTTAAAAAAAAAAGAAAAAAAAGAAAAGAAATAATTTATAATTTTTTTCTTTTTTTTCTTTTAATTAAAAACGAAGGTTCAAACGTCTGTTCAAAGAACCTTGACGAAGTTTGAATCCCAAAAACAGGCTTCGGGGACAGCCTTACCAAACATATTATTTATATTATTCAAATGGAACTCAAACATTTTCTGTTTTTCACAGTATTATGTCATAATAGAACATGCTAGAACATTTGTGATGTCACAGTATGATGTCATAATAGTACATGCTAGAACATTTGTGATGTCACAGTATGATGTCATAATAGAACATTCTAGAACATTTGTGATGTCACAGTATGATGTCATAATAGAACATGCTAGAACATTTGTGATGTCACAGTATGATGTCATAATAGACCATGCTAGAACATTTGTGATGTCACAGTATGATGTCATAATAGCACATTCTAGAACATTTGTGTTCTATATCTATTCAACAATTCTCTCAGAAGATCTCATTGTGCATATTGAAACAGTACTGAACAGTACTGAACAGATAGACTAAACAACATAGATTGAAGCCTGCATTTCTCAACCAAGGTGCCTTGCCTACCGTTTTGCTGTGGAAAGAGACAATACAGAGACAATACAGATCCTCTCCCGGTGGCCGGCGGTGCACAGGCATCACCCGGAATTGTCTAGTTAGTTGTTGTTAGCTATTTTGGGAAACGAGCTAACAACATTAGTAGAGCGCTAACTAACTAACTCAGACTGTCGACTTGTGAACGTTGGCTTTGTTTTATTGTATCCCTGTCGTTTTGGGAGCATGGAGTTTCACGGAGGTGGATCTGGAGGTGTGGTCGTTAGCGGCAGCAGCGTTCCAGCTTTTCTGACCAAACTTTGGACACTGGTGCAAGACCCAGAAACTGACCCTCTCATCTGCTGGAGCCCAAATGGAACTAGTTTTCATGTATTTGACCAGGGTCGCTTCTCCAAGGAGGTTCTTCCAAAGTTTTTCAAGCACAAGAACATGGCCAGCTTCGTACGACAACTCAACATATATGGATTCCGTAAGGTGGTCCACATCAAGGATGGGGTTCTTGTGAAACCGGAGAAAGACGACACAGAGTACCAACATCCTTATTTCAGCAGAGGACAAGATCGGCTGCTGGAGAACATCAAACGCAAAGTCACCAATGTGTCCAATCTGAAGCAGGATGAGCTGAAGGTGTTTCCTGAGGAGGTGTATAAGATCCTCAGTGATGTTCAGCTGATGAAGGGAAAACAGGAGAACATCGACTCTAAGTTCATTTCTATTAAACACGAGAACAAGGCTTTGTGGAAGGAAATTGACGGTCTGAAACAGAAAGACTCCCAGTGGCAGAAAGTTGTCAACGAGTTGATTCAGCTCTTGGTCACCCCGGTCCAGTCCAACAGAGTTTTGGGCATGAAGAGAAAGATCCCTCTGATGCTGAACGACAGTAGCTCTGCCCACTCCATGCCTAAATACAGCCAGCAGTACTCCTTGGAACCATTGCAGTCCTCCCAAGCTATATCTGCTTCATCAGGAGTGTTTAGTGCAGCCAGTCTATTTCCTGCTGACAGCCCTGGCAGTATAGAGTTCGGTCTGGAGAACCTACAGCACATCTGCAATTCACCGTCCATCAACTTCTACTCTGTACCCAGTGGAGACATCGATCCGGACAGTCTAGAGTTAGACATGCTGCTGTCTCCAGAGCCTGCTAAAGGAGCAGACGGTGCAAACGACTCTTCAACTATTCGACTATTTAAGGCAGCAACTAGTGCAATATATGGCCCCGCCCCTAGTAACGACTGAACCAATGTGCTTGGGGCAGGCTGATCTGCCCTCTCTGCTGGAGCTGGAAGGAGATTCTTATTTCACACCGGAACCTTCGGAGGAGGACGATTCCACCATGTAACTAACCTGGACCTGGACATCTCCCAAGTCCAGCAGTCGAACCAGTCGCCGATGTCGTTAACGTCAGACGCTTCATCGCCCAGGTCCTACGTGTCGCCCAGGATCAGCAAGCCACAGACCAACGCTGGCTCCCACAAACCCCACCACAGCACGCCTCCCGTCATCTCGCAGCCAAAAGTGAGCACGCCGGTGGTGAAGCAGGCATCCCAGCCTCATCGATTTATGACAAACATGTGGTGTACACACTGGAGGGGAAAACTGCTTCTGGTATGGACTTTTATATTTGTATGTGGACACTACCCTCTAAACACTGATAGACCCTCTAAACACTGTGACAGACCCTCTAAACACTGATAGACCCTATAAACACTGTGACAGACCCTCTAAACACTGTGACAGACCCTCTAAACACTGTGATAGACCCTACAAACACTGTGATAGACCCGACAAACACTGTGATAGACCCTCTAAACACTGTGATAGATCTATCACAGTGTTTGTCGGGTCTATCACAGTGTTTAGAGGGTCTATCAGTGTTTAGAGGGTCTATCACAGTGTTTAGAGTGTCTATCACAGTGTTTGTCGGGTCTATCACAGTCTTTAGAGGGTCTATCAGTGTTTAGAGGGTCTGTCACAGTGTTTAGAGGGTCTATCACAGTGTTTAGAGGGTCTATCAGTGTTTAGAGGGTAGTGATGTATTGAACTAATGTCACACATATTGTCAACATTGTTGACATGTTTACTTTTTTACTTTCACAAGAAGTGTTTATATAGAGTAATGTTGTGTCCATGTATTGTCTTTTTCTAGATGGTTTTTCTACCATCTAACTGCTTGTGGGTTTATGGGAATTACAGAGCAACCTGTTGCACAAGTAACTAACTATTTTGTCATTATTGTGTGTATACTGACAGAGTGATGGCTGTAGTATTGATGAAACTATCAAAATGGTATAGGGTTGGAATCAATTCACTTTAAATTCAATCAATTAAAATCAAAACAAATTGTTTACTTTCTGATGATAGATTTACTTGTCATTAGGTTGGATAGTAAAACCTTTTGTGAGGTTTGGTCCGCTCCCCGCCACACGCTCCATTCCTTTAAGGTACTTTGTTGATTAATTGCATTCCCCGCCACACGCTCCGTTCCTGTAAGGTGCCGTGTTGATTGGTGCTCTCCCCGCCACACGCTTCTGGAGCAAGTATCAATTTCATCCCGCAGCTGTCACAGCTTGTAATCAGTGCCCTGTGGCTTTATATACCCTGATCCCCCTACTATCGATGTTGGATCGTTCTGAATACTCCTGCATTTGCCTGCCTTCCCCGTCGCTGTTTGCTGTCTTTGCTCTCCAGGACTTTCGTGGAGAATCCCTGTGGAGAACCTGGTTTCCCGTTCTGAGCTGCGCCTCGTTATCTGCCCGCTTTACGCGTTGCGCTCTGGTGAGTTTTTGGAAACAGTTCTTTTGGATCATCAGTTTTTTGTGTGTTTGTGAAACACAGAAGAGATCCCGTTTTTGTTTGTACTGTTCTCACCTATTTTTGTGTTGGATTAACACTTTGGATTACTGTATTGTTTTTTCTCTGGACTCTGCTAACTGTGTGTGGTACACCGAAGATCAAGTCACTTGGATATATACTGGATCAGTCACCTCTCTGTTTCTGTTGTGCGCTGGGCTAACTCAGATTTCTCTCTCTCTCCGTTTCCACCGGGAGTGAAAGCTGGGAGGATCTGCAGAGCCGCTTCAGACGTCACAAGCCAATTCCTCACCACCACCTACTGGGAGTATCTGCAGAGCCGCAACAATCTTCACATGCCAGATTCCCCGTTTGTTCGGTTGCTCAACTTCATTCCATCTTGTAACTCTGAAAATAAATACGCCCTTGCTTTGGCTAACTCTGAACAACTCTCTCTGTGCCGTTGCGTTTGAGGTCGGTTACAAACCCTAACACCTTTTCATGACAGAACTTACAATATTTAAAATAAAATCTACATCTTGAATTAGAAAGTGAATTGATCCCAACTTTGAAATATTTGCATTAGAATGTACGATTAGCTAATAATATGGATGAATTGTAAGCGTCAAGATAAGTGGGAACTGGGAAGGTGTGAATTGATGTTTTAGAAGAAGTAACTAACTCAGAAGAATTATGAAAATTAAATATTACATTTTAACCTACTTTTTATGAAAGGCTTCATCTTCTGAGTGCAACAATGATACTTTTTAGAAAATGTTCTGCCGTTGACTAGAAACACCTTCAAACAATATCTGAAATAATAAAGAAATAAAATATTATACTACTACCTATCTTGCTAATATGTCTATACTACTATGCACACAGAGTGTAACAGTCTAGCTTGATATTATTTGATGAACAATGCCACTGACCCTTAGCTGCCACAGATGTACCTCCTGGTGACATGCTGTTAACAATCTAAGTTGCTTTGGATAAAAGCCTCAGCTAAATGACTCATTGTAAAATGTGAGAATTCAAAAGTCATTGTTTATTTATCCTGATGAGTCACTGAGAAATAAATCAAAAACTTTTTTTCTCCCTTAATTTTTTTTATAAACAAGCGCTTACAAGGTTGAAAATATTGCTCCAGGTAAAAAGTCAAGACCAAAAATACATGAAGCAAAAGTAGAATCTAAAATCAGGTAAATTTGAGGAAAATAGTGTTAAAACGGTTCAACCTTGAATTCTGGTCACAAGGGTAGTCTTCGAGTGAGAAATATACCTTGAATCAACATTTAATAACAGCCACATTGATGATAAAGGGGTTTCTGAGACATTTTCACAAATAAAAGCTGGGACCAAGTTTTCCAGGATGTCCAGATTGTTTTTTATTATATTGTTTTGTCAATCTGAAGAAGCAATAAAAAATAACTAAAAAAGTTTAGTCTGTTAATAATGCTAGAGTGGTCTGGGACCCCCATGCCAAGCCTAAAGGCCTTCCAGGGGGACCCCTAAACATACGCAGTATCACCCCTAAAAGTGAACAGATTAAACAACTACTCTTAGAATCCTGGCTTCATGATAACTCTCCAGCTGCTGCTCTGACTGTACCTGGCTATAATATATTTAGAGCGACCTGAAGGGAGATGGGGAGGTGTGATGTTTTATGTTAAAGAGCGAGAGCGAGCGAGAGCCCATGGTATTGTATTTATTATTTTTATGTCTTTTAGTCTACTTTCATTCTGATTTAATTACTGGACTGTCATTATTGTTATTATCATTTCTGTTATTGTCCTGTGATTTATTGTTGATTATTACTGTTACTGTATTGTTTGTCTTGTTTCATGTAAAAAAAGAGAAAATTAAAAACATTTGTTAAAAAAAAGGATAACATCCACTGTACCCAGATCCACTTTTCAGATAAGGAATTAGAGTGTCTCCCCAAATGTCCTTTACCCTCCTAGGGTTGTACCGATCACCAGACTCAAAAGCTATATTTTCTGACCAGCTGAACACACCATACTTAGAGAGTGCAACTTTGATAAAGAAGTACTTTTGATGGGAGATTTCAACAAACTGGGAAGATAAACGTGGTAGAAAAGCCCTAAATTTAGCTTTTGTTCAGATGATTAAAGGGCCAACTAGGATAAGACCCAAATGGACCTAGTGTTTAGTAACAAGCCAGAGAGGATTACTAAATCTGTGAGGAATCCTGCACGCAGCCTAATGAGGGGGCGTGCTGTTTTTCACCTTCACGCTAGGACAACCCTTTTTAGTGTCGTTATATCGTTCAGGAGTAGCGTAACAGCTGTGAATGGGATAGTTAAGCCACACAAATCTGAAAGTTTGTCCGTTATTGACCTCCAGAAGCGGGCCACTGGTGGGCAATCCCAATACATATGCATATAAGTGCCAGCGGCCCTTTGAGAGCACAAAGTGCACCGAGAGTCGGTTACCAGTCCCATAGCAAATAGCTTCCTAGGTGTAAGATAGGTCCTATGAATATAATTAAAATTAATTTGCTGGTGATTGGGGTTGCGGGAAGACAATGCCACATTTGCCCAAACATCATCCCAGTCAAACTCGGGGTCCAAATTAATTTTAATTTTTTTATCCTCAAACTAAATCCTCAATTTGAATAAAGTGAAACCCTGACGAAGTTTGAATCACTTTATTCAAATTGAGGATTTAGTTAAAAAAAAAAGAAAAAAAAGAAAAGAAATAATTTATAATTTTTTTCTTTTTTTTCTTTTAATTAAAAACGAAGGTTCAAACGTCTGTTCAAAGAACCTTGACGAAGTTTGAATCCCAAAAACAGGCTTCGGGGACAGCCTTACCAAACATATTATTTATATTATTCAAATGGAACTCAAACATTTTCTGTTTTTCACAGTATTATGTCATAATAGAACATGCTAGAACATTTGTGATGTCACAGTATGATGTCATAATAGTACATGCTAGAACATTTGTGATGTCACAGTATGATGTCATAATAGAACATTCTAGAACATTTGTGATGTCACAGTATGATGTCATAATAGAACATGCTAGAACATTTGTGATGTCACAGTATGATGTCATAATAGACCATGCTAGAACATTTGTGATGTCACAGTATGATGTCATAATAGCACATTCTAGAACATTTGTGTTCTATATCTATTCAACAATTCTCTCAGAAGATCTCATAAGACCACCCCTGCTTCAGCACTATTGGTGGAAATGGGGGAGTTGCCCCTAAACCTGAGGAGAGTAAAGTTAGGGCTACAGTACTGGGCAAAATTGAGTGGGACAAGTCTGTCCTTCCCAGCTAGGTGTTTACTTTCAGGAGATGGGGATAAGTATAAACCTTTTTTGGCCAGTATTGATCAGTGGGCCAGGAAGTTGAGACTGCATCAGGGGGGAGTGGCGGAGCACACTCGGTGGCTATCAGTGCCATTTTGGCTATTGCCTGATCGAGTCATTGAACTTAGGTTCTTGAAGGAGGAGGATAAGGGCGAGATTGTGGAGGAAATAGAGAGGTTCCTTCTGGAATCAGGGGCTCTGGAGGTGTACACTGATGGCTCTGTGGATCCTGAAAGTGGGAGGGCAGGATTTGGGTGGTGGGTGCCTTGGTTAGGGATCGGTAAGGGACAAAGAATATCCGATGGCAGTTCAGTATTTGTGACAGAGTTGCTTGCCATCCTCTGGGCATTGTGGTGGGTGGAGGAAGTGGGACCAAGCCAGGTGATTATATGCTCTGACTCGGCTGCTGCACTGATGGCTCTGAGTGCAGGTGGGTCTAAAGCTCGCCCTGATCTCATTCAGGAAATAATGTTGGTTTTATATAGGATTGCGAAGGCAGGCTGGTCAGTGGAGTTTTGTTGGGTCCCGGGACACGCTGGGATTGCGGGGAATGAGATGGCTGACTCCCTTGCCAAACAGAGCCTGGGAAGGGAGGAAGAGATAGGTATTTCAATGGGAAGAGTAGAACTCAGAGATAAGATAAAGAAAGGAGTTGAGGCTGAGTGGCAGGATGAGTGGGAAAGGGGGACCAAGGGAAGGCACTATTTATCTCTGCAGCCTCGGGTCAAGATCAAGGTGGAGGGATATGGGTCAAGGAGTGATAGGGTGAAGATGTGTAGACTGAGGCTGGGGCACTGTGGGTTGAACAGTAGCTTGTTCATTGTGGGCAAACATCCAGATGGGGTGTGTGAATGTGGAGAGACTGAAACTGTCGGGCATGTCTTCCTAGAATGTGAAAGGTATAGGAAAGAGAGGGAAATCTTTTATAAAAGTCTGGTAGAGCTGGGAGTATCTTCCTTCTCTCTTAAATCATTCTTTGGCATGGATAATGAGAACCACCAGTTGATCACAGAGGCAGTGCTGACATTTCTGCATGCTTCAGAGTTGTATCAGAGGATATAGCGTTAGTGTATGTATTAGTATTGGACAGGCAAGAGGAGCAGAGAAGAAGGAGAAAGTGTGAGTTGAAGAGGTCTAAAGATGGAACACCACTAGTGTAGTATAAGAAATCCCGCGGAGGGGGGCTCAGACAGGAAGTAGCAGCAGTAGCTGCACTCCAATGGATAATGTAGGTGATGACGGGGTCCAGTAGAAGAAGAAAAAGAAGGAGAAGAAGGAGAAGAAGAAGAGCCCATAAAAAGAATTGCGGAGGGCAGTAATACGCCTCGATGCGTCTACTCTGCCGGAAATTCAAATAAGAAGAAGAAGAAGAAGATCTCATTGTGCATATTGAAACAGTACTGAACAGTACTGAACAGATAGACTAAACAACATAGATTGAAGCCTGCATTTCTCAACCAAGGTGCCTTGCCTACCGTTTTGCTGTGGAAAGAGACAATACAGAGACAATACAGATCCTCTCCCGGTGGCCGGCGGTGCACAGGCATCACCCGGAATTGTCTAGTTAGTTGTTGTTAGCTATTTTGGGAAACGAGCTAACAACATTAGTAGAGCGCTAACTAACTAACTCAGACTGTCGACTTGTGAACGTTGGCTTTGTTTTATTGTATCCCTGTCGTTTTGGGAGCATGGAGTTTCACGGAGGTGGATCTGGAGGTGTGGTCGTTAGCGGCAGCAGCGTTCCAGCTTTTCTGACCAAACTTTGGACACTGGTGCAAGACCCAGAAACTGACCCTCTCATCTGCTGGAGCCCAAATGGAACTAGTTTTCATGTATTTGACCAGGGTCGCTTCTCCAAGGAGGTTCTTCCAAAGTTTTTCAAGCACAAGAACATGGCCAGCTTCGTACGACAACTCAACATATATGGATTCCGTAAGGTGGTCCACATCAAGGATGGGGTTCTTGTGAAACCGGAGAAAGACGACACAGAGTACCAACATCCTTATTTCAGCAGAGGACAAGATCGGCTGCTGGAGAACATCAAACGCAAAGTCACCAATGTGTCCAATCTGAAGCAGGATGAGCTGAAGGTGTTTCCTGAGGAGGTGTATAAGATCCTCAGTGATGTTCAGCTGATGAAGGGAAAACAGGAGAACATCGACTCTAAGTTCATTTCTATTAAACACGAGAACAAGGCTTTGTGGAAGGAAATTGACGGTCTGAAACAGAAAGACTCCCAGTGGCAGAAAGTTGTCAACGAGTTGATTCAGCTCTTGGTCACCCCGGTCCAGTCCAACAGAGTTTTGGGCATGAAGAGAAAGATCCCTCTGATGCTGAACGACAGTAGCTCTGCCCACTCCATGCCTAAATACAGCCAGCAGTACTCCTTGGAACCATTGCAGTCCTCCCAAGCTATATCTGCTTCATCAGGAGTGTTTAGTGCAGCCAGTCTATTTCCTGCTGACAGCCCTGGCAGTATAGAGTTCGGTCTGGAGAACCTACAGCACATCTGCAATTCACCGTCCATCAACTTCTACTCTGTACCCAGTGGAGACATCGATCCGGACAGTCTAGAGTTAGACATGCTGCTGTCTCCAGAGCCTGCTAAAGGAGCGGACGGTGCAAACGACTCTTCAACTATTCGACTATTTAAGGCAGCAACTAGTGCAATATATGGCCCCGCCCCTAGTAACGACTGAACCAATGTGCTTGGGGCAGGCTGATCTGCCCTCTCTGCTGGAGCTGGAAGGAGATTCTTATTTCACACCGGAACCTTCGGAGGAGGACGATTCCACCATGTAACTAACCTGGACCTGGACATCTCCCAAGTCCAGCAGTCGAACCAGTCGCCGATGTCGTTAACGTCAGACGCTTCATCGCCCAGGTCCTACGTGTCGCCCAGGATCAGCAAGCCACAGACCAACGCTGGCTCCCACAAACCCCACCACAGCACGCCTCCCGTCATCTCGCAGCCAAAAGTGAGCACGCCGGTGGTGAAGCAGGCATCCCAGCCTCATCGATTTATGACAAACATGTGGTGTACACACTGGAGGGGAAAACTGCTTCTGGTATGGACTTTTATATTTGTATGTGGACACTACCCTCTAAACACTGATAGACCCTCTAAACACTGTGACAGACCCTCTAAACACTGATAGACCCTATAAACACTGTGACAGACCCTCTAAACACTGTGACAGACCCTCTAAACACTGTGATAGACCCTACAAACACTGTGATAGACCCGACAAACACTGTGATAGACCCTCTAAACACTGTGATAGATCTATCACAGTGTTTGTCGGGTCTATCACAGTGTTTAGAGGGTCTATCAGTGTTTAGAGGGTCTATCACAGTGTTTAGAGTGTCTATCACAGTGTTTGTCGGGTCTATCACAGTCTTTAGAGGGTCTATCAGTGTTTAGAGGGTCTGTCACAGTGTTTAGAGGGTCTATCACAGTGTTTAGAGGGTCTATCAGTGTTTAGAGGGTAGTGATGTATTGAACTAATGTCACACATATTGTCAACATTGTTGACATGTTTACTTTTTTACTTTCACAAGAAGTGTTTATATAGAGTAATGTTGTGTCCATGTATTGTCTTTTTCTAGATGGTTTTTCTACCATCTAACTGCTTGTGGGTTTATGGGAATTACAGAGCAACCTGTTGCACAAGTAACTAACTATTTTGTCATTATTGTGTGTATACTGACAGAGTGATGGCTGTAGTATTGATGAAACTATCAAAATGGTATAGGGTTGGAATCAATTCACTTTAAATTCAATCAATTAAAATCAAAACAAATTGTTTACTTTCTGATGATAGATTTACTTGTCATTAGGTTGGATAGTAAAACCTTTTGTGAGGTTTGGTCCGCTCCCCGCCACACGCTCCATTCCTTTAAGGTACTTTGTTGATTAATTGCATTCCCCGCCACACGCTCCGTTCCTGTAAGGTGCCGTGTTGATTGGTGCTCTCCCCGCCACACGCTTCTGGAGCAAGTATCAATTTCATCCCGCAGCTGTCACAGCTTGTAATCAGTGCCCTGTGGCTTTATATACCCTGATCCCCCTACTATCGATGTTGGATCGTTCTGAATACTCCTGCATTTGCCTGCCTTCCCCGTCGCTGTTTGCTGTCTTTGCTCTCCAGGACTTTCGTGGAGAATCCCTGTGGAGAACCTGGTTTCCCGTTCTGAGCTGCGCCTCGTTATCTGCCCGCTTTACGCGTTGCGCTCTGGTGAGTTTTTGGAAACAGTTCTTTTGGATCATCAGTTTTTTGTGTGTTTGTGAAACACAGAAGAGATCCCGTTTTTGTTTGTACTGTTCTCACCTATTTTTGTGTTGGATTAACACTTTGGATTACTGTATTGTTTTTTCTCTGGACTCTGCTAACTGTGTGTGGTACACCGAAGATCAAGTCACTTGGATATATACTGGATCAGTCACCTCTCTGTTTCTGTTGTGCGCTGGGCTAACTCAGATTTCTCTCTCTCTCCGTTTCCACCGGGAGTGAAAGCTGGGAGGATCTGCAGAGCCGCTTCAGACGTCACAAGCCAATTCCTCACCACCACCTACTGGGAGTATCTGCAGAGCCGCAACAATCTTCACATGCCAGATTCCCCGTTTGTTCGGTTGCTCAACTTCATTCCATCTTGTAACTCTGAAAATAAATACGCCCTTGCTTTGGCTAACTCTGAACAACTCTCTCTGTGCCGTTGCGTTTGAGGTCGGTTACAAACCCTAACACCTTTTCATGACAGAACTTACAATATTTAAAATAAAATCTACATCTTGAATTAGAAAGTGAATTGATCCCAACTTTGAAATATTTGCATTAGAATGTACGATTAGCTAATAATATGGATGAATTGTAAGCGTCAAGATAAGTGGGAACTGGGAAGGTGTGAATTGATGTTTTAGAAGAAGTAACTAACTCAGAAGAATTATGAAAATTAAATATTACATTTTAACCTACTTTTTATGAAAGGCTTCATCTTCTGAGTGCAACAATGATACTTTTTAGAAAATGTTCTGCCGTTGACTAGAAACACCTTCAAACAATATCTGAAATAATAAAGAAATAAAATATTATACTACTACCTATCTTGCTAATATGTCTATACTACTATGCACACAGAGTGTAACAGTCTAGCTTGATATTATTTGATGAACAATGCCACTGACCCTTAGCTGCCACAGATGTACCTCCTGGTGACATGCTGTTAACAATCTAAGTTGCTTTGGATAAAAGCCTCAGCTAAATGACTCATTGTAAAATGTGAGAATTCAAAAGTCATTGTTTATTTATCCTGATGAGTCACTGAGAAATAAATCAAAAACTTTTTTTCTCCCTTAATTTTTTTTATAAACAAGCGCTTACAAGGTTGAAAATATTGCTCCAGGTAAAAAGTCAAGACCAAAAATACATGAAGCAAAAGTAGAATCTAAAATCAGGTAAATTTGAGGAAAATAGTGTTAAAACGGTTCAACCTTGAATTCTGGTCACAAGGGTAGTCTTCGAGTGAGAAATATACCTTGAATCAACATTTAATAACAGCCACATTGATGATAAAGGGGTTTCTGAGACATTTTCACAAATAAAAGCTGGGACCAAGTTTTCCAGGATGTCCAGATTGTTTTTTATTATATTGTTTTGTCAATCTGAAGAAGCAATAAAAAATAACTAAAAAAGTTTAGTCTGTTAATAATGCTAGAGTGGTCTGGGACCCCCATGCCAAGCCTAAAGGCCTTCCAGGGGGACCCCTAAACATACGCAGTATCACCCCTAAAAGTGAACAGATTAAACAACTACTCTTAGAATCCTGGCTTCATGATAACTCTCCAGCTGCTGCTCTGACTGTACCTGGCTATAATATATTTAGAGCGACCTGAAGGGAGATGGGGAGGTGTGATGTTTTATGTTAAAGAGCGAGAGCGAGCGAGAGCCCATGGTATTGTATTTATTATTTTTATGTCTTTTAGTCTACTTTCATTCTGATTTAATTACTGGACTGTCATTATTGTTATTATCATTTCTGTTATTGTCCTGTGATTTATTGTTGATTATTACTGTTACTGTATTGTTTGTCTTGTTTCATGTAAAAAAAGAGAAAATTAAAAACATTTGTTAAAAAAAAGGATAACATCCACTGTACCCAGATCCACTTTTCAGATAAGGAATTAGAGTGTCTCCCCAAATGTCCTTTACCCTCCTAGGGTTGTACCGATCACCAGACTCAAAAGCTATATTTTCTGACCAGCTGAACACACCATACTTAGAGAGTGCAACTTTGATAAAGAAGTACTTTTGATGGGAGATTTCAACAAACTGGGAAGATAAACGTGGTAGAAAAGCCCTAAATTTAGCTTTTGTTCAGATGATTAAAGGGCCAACTAGGATAAGACCCAAATGGACCTAGTGTTTAGTAACAAGCCAGAGAGGATTACTAAATCTGTGAGGAATCCTGCACGCAGCCTAATGAGGGGGCGTGCTGTTTTTCACCTTCACGCTAGGACAACCCTTTTTAGTGTCGTTATATCGTTCAGGAGTAGCGTAACAGCTGTGAATGGGATAGTTAAGCCACACAAATCTGAAAGTTTGTCCGTTATTGACCTCCAGAAGCGGGCCACTGGTGGGCAATCCCAATACATATGCATATAAGTGCCAGCGGCCCTTTGAGAGCACAAAGTGCACCGAGAGTCGGTTACCAGTCCCATAGCAAATAGCTTCCTAGGTGTAAGATAGGTCCTATGAATATAATTAAAATTAATTTGCTGGTGATTGGGGTTGCGGGAAGACAATGCCACATTTGCCCAAACATCATCCCAGTCAAACTCGGGGTCCAAATTAATTTTAATTTTTTTATCCTCAAACTAAATCCTCAATTTGAATAAAGTGAAACCCTGACGAAGTTTGAATCACTTTATTCAAATTGAGGATTTAGTTAAAAAAAAAAGAAAAAAAAGAAAAGAAATAATTTATAATTTTTTTCTTTTTTTTCTTTTAATTAAAAACGAAGGTTCAAACGTCTGTTCAAAGAACCTTGACGAAGTTTGAATCCCAAAAACAGGCTTCGGGGACAGCCTTACCAAACATATTATTTATATTATTCAAATGGAACTCAAACATTTTCTGTTTTTCACAGTATTATGTCATAATAGAACATGCTAGAACATTTGTGATGTCACAGTATGATGTCATAATAGTACATGCTAGAACATTTGTGATGTCACAGTATGATGTCATAATAGAACATTCTAGAACATTTGTGATGTCACAGTATGATGTCATAATAGAACATGCTAGAACATTTGTGATGTCACAGTATGATGTCATAATAGACCATGCTAGAACATTTGTGATGTCACAGTATGATGTCATAATAGCACATTCTAGAACATTTGTGTTCTATATCTATTCAACAATTCTCTCAGAAGATCTCATTGTGCATATTGAAACAGTACTGAACAGTACTGAACAGATAGACTAAACAACATAGATTGAAGCCTGCATTTCTCAACCAAGGTGCCTTGCCTACCGTTTTGCTGTGGAAAGAGACAATACAGAGACAATACAGATCCTCTCCCGGTGGCCGGCGGTGCACAGGCATCACCCGGAATTGTCTAGTTAGTTGTTGTTAGCTATTTTGGGAAACGAGCTAACAACATTAGTAGAGCGCTAACTAACTAACTCAGACTGTCGACTTGTGAACGTTGGCTTTGTTTTATTGTATCCCTGTCGTTTTGGGAGCATGGAGTTTCACGGAGGTGGATCTGGAGGTGTGGTCGTTAGCGGCAGCAGCGTTCCAGCTTTTCTGACCAAACTTTGGACACTGGTGCAAGACCCAGAAACTGACCCTCTCATCTGCTGGAGCCCAAATGGAACTAGTTTTCATGTATTTGACCAGGGTCGCTTCTCCAAGGAGGTTCTTCCAAAGTTTTTCAAGCACAAGAACATGGCCAGCTTCGTACGACAACTCAACATATATGGATTCCGTAAGGTGGTCCACATCAAGGATGGGGTTCTTGTGAAACCGGAGAAAGACGACACAGAGTACCAACATCCTTATTTCAGCAGAGGACAAGATCGGCTGCTGGAGAACATCAAACGCAAAGTCACCAATGTGTCCAATCTGAAGCAGGATGAGCTGAAGGTGTTTCCTGAGGAGGTGTATAAGATCCTCAGTGATGTTCAGCTGATGAAGGGAAAACAGGAGAACATCGACTCTAAGTTCATTTCTATTAAACACGAGAACAAGGCTTTGTGGAAGGAAATTGACGGTCTGAAACAGAAAGACTCCCAGTGGCAGAAAGTTGTCAACGAGTTGATTCAGCTCTTGGTCACCCCGGTCCAGTCCAACAGAGTTTTGGGCATGAAGAGAAAGATCCCTCTGATGCTGAACGACAGTAGCTCTGCCCACTCCATGCCTAAATACAGCCAGCAGTACTCCTTGGAACCATTGCAGTCCTCCCAAGCTATATCTGCTTCATCAGGAGTGTTTAGTGCAGCCAGTCTATTTCCTGCTGACAGCCCTGGCAGTATAGAGTTCGGTCTGGAGAACCTACAGCACATCTGCAATTCACCGTCCATCAACTTCTACTCTGTACCCAGTGGAGACATCGATCCGGACAGTCTAGAGTTAGACATGCTGCTGTCTCCAGAGCCTGCTAAAGGAGCGGACGGTGCAAACGACTCTTCAACTATTCGACTATTTAAGGCAGCAACTAGTGCAATATATGGCCCCGCCCCTAGTAACGACTGAACCAATGTGCTTGGGGCAGGCTGATCTGCCCTCTCTGCTGGAGCTGGAAGGAGATTCTTATTTCACACCGAAACCTTCGGAGGAGGACGATTCCACCATGTAACTAACCTGGACCTGGACATCTCCCAAGTCCAGCAGTCGAACCAGTCGCCGATGTCGTTAACGTCAGACGCTTCATCGCCCAGGTCCTACGTGTCGCCCAGGATCAGCAAGCCACAGACCAACGCTGGCTCCCACAAACCCCACCACAGCACGCCTCCCGTCATCTCGCAGCCAAAAGTGAGCACGCCGGTGGTGAAGCAGGCATCCCAGCCTCATCGATTTATGACAAACATGTGGTGTACACACTGGAGGGGAAAACTGCTTCTGGTATGGACTTTTATATTTGTATGTGGACACTACCCTCTAAACACTGATAGACCCTCTAAACACTGTGACAGACCCTCTAAACACTGATAGACCCTATAAACACTGTGACAGACCCTCTAAACACTGTGACAGACCCTCTAAACACTGTGATAGACCCTACAAACACTGTGATAGACCCGACAAACACTGTGATAGACCCTCTAAACACTGTGATAGATCTATCACAGTGTTTGTCGGGTCTATCACAGTGTTTAGAGGGTCTATCAGTGTTTAGAGGGTCTATCACAGTGTTTAGAGTGTCTATCACAGTGTTTGTCGGGTCTATCACAGTCTTTAGAGGGTCTATCAGTGTTTAGAGGGTCTGTCACAGTGTTTAGAGGGTCTATCACAGTGTTTAGAGGGTCTATCAGTGTTTAGAGGGTAGTGATGTATTGAACTAATGTCACACATATTGTCAACATTGTTGACATGTTTACTTTTTTACTTTCACAAGAAGTGTTTATATAGAGTAATGTTGTGTCCATGTATTGTCTTTTTCTAGATGGTTTTTCTACCATCTAACTGCTTGTGGGTTTATGGGAATTACAGAGCAACCTGTTGCACAAGTAACTAACTATTTTGTCATTATTGTGTGTATACTGACAGAGTGATGGCTGTAGTATTGATGAAACTATCAAAATGGTATAGGGTTGGAATCAATTCACTTTAAATTCAATCAATTAAAATCAAAACAAATTGTTTACTTTCTGATGATAGATTTACTTGTCATTAGGTTGGATAGTAAAACCTTTTGTGAGGTTTGGTCCGCTCCCCGCCACACGCTCCATTCCTTTAAGGTACTTTGTTGATTAATTGCATTCCCCGCCACACGCTCCGTTCCTGTAAGGTGCCGTGTTGATTGGTGCTCTCCCCGCCACACGCTTCTGGAGCAAGTATCAATTTCATCCCGCAGCTGTCACAGCTTGTAATCAGTGCCCTGTGGCTTTATATACCCTGATCCCCCTACTATCGATGTTGGATCGTTCTGAATACTCCTGCATTTGCCTGCCTTCCCCGTCGCTGTTTGCTGTCTTTGCTCTCCAGGACTTTCGTGGAGAATCCCTGTGGAGAACCTGGTTTCCCGTTCTGAGCTGCGCCTCGTTATCTGCCCGCTTTACGCGTTGCGCTCTGGTGAGTTTTTGGAAACAGTTCTTTTGGATCATCAGTTTTTTGTGTGTTTGTGAAACACAGAAGAGATCCCGTTTTTGTTTGTACTGTTCTCACCTATTTTTGTGTTGGATTAACACTTTGGATTACTGTATTGTTTTTTCTCTGGACTCTGCTAACTGTGTGTGGTACACCGAAGATCAAGTCACTTGGATATATACTGGATCAGTCACCTCTCTGTTTCTGTTGTGCGCTGGGCTAACTCAGATTTCTCTCTCTCTCCGTTTCCACCGGGAGTGAAAGCTGGGAGGATCTGCAGAGCCGCTTCAGACGTCACAAGCCAATTCCTCACCACCACCTACTGGGAGTATCTGCAGAGCCGCAACAATCTTCACATGCCAGATTCCCCGTTTGTTCGGTTGCTCAACTTCATTCCATCTTGTAACTCTGAAAATAAATACGCCCTTGCTTTGGCTAACTCTGAACAACTCTCTCTGTGCCGTTGCGTTTGAGGTCGGTTACAAACCCTAACACCTTTTCATGACAGAACTTACAATATTTAAAATAAAATCTACATCTTGAATTAGAAAGTGAATTGATCCCAACTTTGAAATATTTGCATTAGAATGTACGATTAGCTAATAATATGGATGAATTGTAAGCGTCAAGATAAGTGGGAACTGGGAAGGTGTGAATTGATGTTTTAGAAGAAGTAACTAACTCAGAAGAATTATGAAAATTAAATATTACATTTTAACCTACTTTTTATGAAAGGCTTCATCTTCTGAGTGCAACAATGATACTTTTTAGAAAATGTTCTGCCGTTGACTAGAAACACCTTCAAACAATATCTGAAATAATAAAGAAATAAAATATTATACTACTACCTATCTTGCTAATATGTCTATACTACTATGCACACAGAGTGTAACAGTCTAGCTTGATATTATTTGATGAACAATGCCACTGACCCTTAGCTGCCACAGATGTACCTCCTGGTGACATGCTGTTAACAATCTAAGTTGCTTTGGATAAAAGCCTCAGCTAAATGACTCATTGTAAAATGTGAGAATTCAAAAGTCATTGTTTATTTATCCTGATGAGTCACTGAGAAATAAATCAAAAACTTTTTTTCTCCCTTAATTTTTTTTATAAACAAGCGCTTACAAGGTTGAAAATATTGCTCCAGGTAAAAAGTCAAGACCAAAAATACATGAAGCAAAAGTAGAATCTAAAATCAGGTAAATTTGAGGAAAATAGTGTTAAAACGGTTCAACCTTGAATTCTGGTCACAAGGGTAGTCTTCGAGTGAGAAATATACCTTGAATCAACATTTAATAACAGCCACATTGATGATAAAGGGGTTTCTGAGACATTTTCACAAATAAAAGCTGGGACCAAGTTTTCCAGGATGTCCAGATTGTTTTTTATTATATTGTTTTGTCAATCTGAAGAAGCAATAAAAAAATAACTAAAAAAGTTTAGTCTGTTAATAATGCTAGAGTGGTCTGGGACCCCCATGCCAAGCCTAAAGGCCTTCCAGGGGGACCCCTAAACATACGCAGTATCACCCCTAAAAGTGAACAGATTAAACAACTACTCTTAGAATCCTGGCTTCATGATAACTCTCCAGCTGCTGCTCTGACTGTACCTGGCTATAATATATTTAGAGCGACCTGAAGGGAGATGGGGAGGTGTGATGTTTTATGTTAAAGAGCGAGAGCCCATGGTATTGTATTTATTATTTTTATGTCTTTTAGTCTACTTTCATTCTGATTTAATTACTGGACTGTCATTATTGTTATTATCATTTCTGTTATTGTCCTGTGATTTATTGTTGATTATTACTGTTACTGTATTGTTTGTCTTGTTTCATGTAAAAAAAGAGAAAATTAAAAACATTTGTTAAAAAAAAGGATAACATCCACTGTACCCAGATCCACTTTTCAGATAAGGAATTAGAGTGTCTCCCCAAATGTCCTTTACCCTCCTAGGGTTGTACCGATCACCAGACTCAAAAGCTATATTTTCTGACCAGCTGAACACACCATACTTAGAGAGTGCAACTTTGATAAAGAAGTACTTTTGATGGGAGATTTCAACAAACTGGGAAGATAAACGTGGTAGAAAAGCCCTAAATTTAGCTTTTGTTCAGATGATTAAAGGGCCAACTAGGATAAGACCCAAATGGACCTAGTGTTTAGTAACAAGCCAGAGAGGATTACTAAATCTGTGAGGAATCCTGCACGCAGCCTAATGAGGGGGCGTGCTGTTTTTCACCTTCACGCACCTGTTGGGAGTTTGCGATCAGCTCGGGAGAGTACTTGTATTGCAGACTCCCCTCCACTCCTTGTCGGGTCGTCTTGTGTTGTGCTATTGGGGTCGGTTTCAAACCATAACAGGACGACCCGACCAGTCGACGACCCCAGCCGGCACAGACAGTGTATGTGAGACAGCCCCTGTAAGCTAACCCATGTGTAGCCTCCCCACAGCTAGGACTGTCTTTCAGCTAGCAAGGCCAGTTCCCTGGTGCCTTTCTGAGATTTTTCCCCCCCCTGCGTTCTTGCCCCTGCGGGCCTGGCTGGTCGCCAGGTGGCTCCCGTGGAGGGGGGGGTACTGTGAGGAATCCTGCACGCAGCCTAACGAGGGGGTGTGCTGTTTTTCACCTTCACGCACCTGTTGGGAGTTTGCGATCAGCTCGGGAGATCTGCGATCTGCGATCTTCTTTGAGGAAAAAGTGGAGAACATCCGCAGCTCCTTCTCCCAACCCCCACCCATTCCAAATGCTGAATCGAGAACCTCATCCTTCACTCTGTCATCTTTCTCTCCCATTACAGAAGCCGAGACCCTGGCACTGGTAACGTCGAACCGTCCGACTACATGCCAGCTGGACCGGCTACCTTCCCCACTCCTCCAGACCATAGCACCAGACATCCTCCCATTCCTAACTGCAACCATCAACTCCTCACTCAACTCGGGGGTGGTCCCCACCTCCCTAAAACAAGCCAGAGTCACGCCCCTCATAAAAAAACCATCCCTGAACCCTACCGTCATAGGCAACTACCGTCCTGTCTCTCTTCTCTCCTTCCTTTCTAAAACACTTGAACGTGCTGTATCCAACCAACTTACTGCTTATCTCTTACAGAATGACCTCCTAGACCCTAATCAGTCAGGCTTCAGGACTGGTCACTCCACAGAGACAGCCCTCATTGCGGTCACAGAGGCACTTCACTTAGCAAAAGCGAAAGGCCTCTCCTCTGTCCTGATTCTCCTAGATCTATCTGCAGCCTTCGACACAGTCAACCACCAGATCCTCCTCGCGGCCCTCGCAGGAATGGGAGTGGCTGGCTCTGCGCTGACATGGTTGTCATCATACCTCAATGACCGCTCCTACCAAGTGTCATGGAGAGGGACCCTGTCGGCCACCCGCCCCCTGCGGACGGGTGTCCCCCAGGGCTCGGTTTTAGGACCCCTTCTCTTCTCCCTCTACACTAAATCACTGGGTAACATTATCACGTCTCATGGCTTCTCCTACCACTGTTATGCCGACGATACTCAACTCTTCCTCTCCTTCCCTCCCTCAGATATCCACGTCTCTGAGCGGATCTCGGCCTGTCTGTCCGACATCTCCGCCTGGATGACGACCAACCACCTCAAACTGAACCTAAGCAAAACAGAATTGCTCCACCTGCCGGCCAAATCCTCCCCCCTGACCGACCTTTCCATCACAGTCGAGAATGCAGCTGTGACCGCGTCCCCGACCGCCAAGAACCTTGGTGTTGTCCTCGACGACCAGTTGAACTTCTCTGCTCACATCGCACCGACAACCAGAACCTGCCGATTCCTCCTGAGCAACGTCAGAAGGATCCGCCCCTTCCTAACAAAAGAAGCCACCCAACTCCTCGTCCAATCAACAGTCATCTCCCGCCTCGACTACTGCAACGCACTGCTCGCTGGCCTCCCGGCCACTGCCACTAAGCCTCTCATTCAGAACCAGTGTTGGGACTAACGCGTTACAAAGTAACGCGTTACAGAAACGAAGTTACTTTTTGCCGCAACTAGTACTCTAACGCATTACTTTTGAAATTCAGTAACGCTACTTACGTTACTGAATGGTTTGTCACTGCGTTATTTGCGTTATATACGGCGTAGATTGATAGCGAGCGGTAGTGATTATTATTATTTTATTATCATCCTCATCCCCACCCGCGTAGAATGATACGAGGCGAGTCTGGCCACTGGCCAATCAGAAGTGCGCAAGAAATGCGGCTACGGAAAGAAATAGACCCTCTCTATTGTAAACAAAACAAACGCTCGCTATGAATCTATATAAAAAGAACGCAGTAACAAACTAACAAACCATTTAGCAACTACTTGGAGAGATAATTAATATACAACATGGAAACGAGATAAAGAACATGTTTGAGGCGCTGCTGGAGTCAACTGGACTAACGTAACGTTACTACATCTCAACCACCGCAGACTTTGGTGAGTCAGTGCAATGTGTTCACTGAAACTCAAGTTGATCAACGGATTTTGACTGTACGAAATCTGCCAGGGAATCTCATAATACTAACCAAACAATATAAATATAGTCCTTTCATGCACAATTGATATCCTAACTATTCTAACGTTGCAATGCTTTGATTGATATCTTAAACAACGTTGCAACTTGCAAGATGGTGAATGAATGAATGAATGAATGAGAACTTTATTTAACAGATTGCAGAATGGGTACAATACAGTACGGCTCAATACATACAATTGTTAAGGGGATGCAGACCTGAGAAAGACGTTTGTCTTGTTTCCATCAGGGTCCCCCATTTTCAATTCATATAGACATTTATGACATACACAACATACATGACATTTATGGCATAGGGACATATAGGTATTTAGTACTGATACATTTGTGACATAAACGGTATTCAAATATACAGTACCGTTACCCCTAGCTTTGGGTAGGGCGTTCCACATTGTTGTGGCATAATTGCGAAACGTGTTTAGTCCCTTGTTTGAGCCGAATCTGGGTTTTACATGATTTGTTGAGCTTCCTCTGGTGTAGTGGTTGTGGTATTCACTGACCTTTGGGAAGTATTTTGACATGTACATGGGTACCCCGGTCGTATAGTGTATCTTGTAGACCAGGCCCATTGCAAGTTGCTGTACTCTGTCGTCTACTCTAAGCCATCCTAGGTTGTCAAAGTGGGCAGGGGTGAGGTGGGTTCTGGGGTTCAGGTCAAGTAGTAGTCTGACCAGTTTGTTTTGTGATGTTTGTAATTTTGTTTTAAGCGCCTTTGAGGTGCTTTGGTACCATGAGGTGCACGCATAGTCGTAGTACCCTTGAATTATAATGGTTATAATGAAACGCTCCGGCGACATCAAGGCTGTTCCTTCAACCGGCGCACTTCTTATTATATGACTCGGGACAACATTTGTTTGTGTCAGATTTGTGTTTGTATCTAGACCACATTGCTTAGCAGAGTTCGGTGATGTGAATGGAAACTGTCAAGTTGATCAACCGATTTTGAGTACTATAGGGCATGGGACTCGGGAGCAATCTTTTTTTTTTATCTTTTTTTTAAATAACTAAATAGTTACTTTTCACAGTAACTCATTACTTTTGGGTGTAAGTAACTAGTACAGTAACGAAGTTACTTTGAAATGAAGTAACTAGTAAAGTAACTGAGTTACTATTTTTCAGTAACTAGCACAACACTGTTCAGAACGCAGCGGCCCGCCTGATCTCAAACCTACCGAAGTCGGCCCATGTCACCCCACTTCTTAGGGACCTGCACTGGCTCCCCATTGCTGCACGAATCCGCTTCAAGGCCCTCGACCTAGCATACCGTGCGGCAAAGGGAACTGCTCCCGCCTACCTCCGGTCAATGGTCTCTAACTACACACCCTCAAGACCCCTACGCTCTGCATCTTCTGGCCGCCTCAGACCTACTCCTATCCAAGCTCCGGGAGGGTCATCAAAGAGAAGTCGCCTATTCTCAGTCCTTGCCCCACAATGGTGGAATTAACTACCCACCCCAGTTAGGACAGCCGAAACACGTCCAATCTTTCGCCGTCGACTAAAGACGCACTTCTTCAACCATTATCTGAATTAAAAAAAGAAAAAAAGAAAAAAAAATCTAACCCTAACTAACCATACTGTCATGCACTTGTCCTAATAAACTAACCTACACTGTAGCACTCAACACTTTGATGAACATTGTTACTCAGCTGATAGAGTTGTGCCCTTCCTGATGGCTTGTCGTACAGAACTTGTAAGTCGCTTTGGATAAAAGCGTCAGCTAAATGACTAAATGTAAATGTAAATGTAAATGTACTTGTATTGCAGACTCCCCTCCACTCCTTGTCGGGTCGTCTTGTGTTGTGCTATTGGGGTCGGTTTCAAATCATAACAATCATTACATTTACTCACTGACCTATCTGACCTTAACGCTTGTATCTAGAAAACTGTTTAAGAATGGATTTCATCTGACTACCACCAAAAAGCAGACCTACCTCAGAAGGTTTTGATGTCGTGGATGTGTGTGTCATATGTATGCCACCACGAGTTGCCCTTAACAGTGATGTGCTTGGTCCATACTGTGTTGTACCTTGCGCTGTGTTAGGGGGCTTGGTCCTTCTCCATTTGTTTCACCCCTCCCTCCCTGCTAGGACGGGGATGGGAGGGGGCTGTCGGGGAGGTTGCTGTCAACTCCTCTAGGCATCCCTGTGTAGGTCCCGGTCCGCCGGGCCCAGGTCCGAACTCGTTCTCGTCGACCTGTTGGCCTGGGTTAACCCTTTGAACGCTGAAACACTTGTACTGCTTGTATAGCCTGTGTATAGGCGCAGTTATGTTTCTGAGTTTTTCTTTGTGGGTTAAGGGAACAACCGCCTCCTGTTAAACTAAACATAGGGGGGTGGTTGGTTCCCCGGTGTGTTGGTAGCAGAGTCGACTCTCGGGTTGAGGCCGGGCCTGACCGCGTCTGCCCGAGAGTATGCCCCCGCATCTTTCATGACGTCTGCCAATTGTGTCAGCCTCTTCTCTGAACCTCGAACCCGCTGGATTGATGAATTGGCGGGGTCGGGTTTGTGGAGGTTGTGACATGGTGCACAGCATACCGAACACCCCTTCTGCCGGGATACTTCATTTGATTTGGGCCCTGTCCGATACACTGGCGATGTGGGGGGTGGTGTCACCAGTGACCGTCTGGTGGGGTCTCGATGCCGCGGCCTCGTTGGTCTCACCAGGCCCATTTTTCAGGGGGTCCTAGTCCTCGGGTTGTCCTAGGGCTGGGACCTCCTCCCACGCGTCCCCCTCCGGCAGCTGTATGTGCCTACCAGCTGAAACAAAAGAAAAGAGAGAAACCAAATAAAATTATTAATTTCATTTTGTAGACAAATAAAAAAAAATCACATCATATGGAAGTGCAGAGAACATTTCGTCAGCGACTCAGTGCATGTGTGTTCCTGTGGGTCGCCCATCGCATAAATGCACAGAATAAATAAATAAAGCACAACACCAGGCATGCACTATAAAATAATAAAGAAAGAAATAATAAATACCTTGTCCAAGGTGTCCACTGCCCCCTTGCAGCGGTTGTAGTCCAGGATCACCTCTGGCTTGAGGTGACCCTGGTCGGAGACCGCTGCCTCCCTGTGCTTTGTTGACAAGACGAGGACATTCTAGGTAACTTTTTCTCCGTACGTGGCTCGCGCTGTATACAAACTAACGGTAACTTTTTCTCCGTTCCAACCGACCTACTCTGCGGACAACGTTACATTTGATTTAACGTACCCATTAACCATATATATATATATACACTAGATATACACGAGTGTATATCTAATATCTACCGGTATTCAGAAAAACAGCATTAGACACTTACCTTGTTCACTATTTCCAACAGTATATAAAGCACTGATAACTCTGGATAACTCTCCAAGGACCAAGTCTATCTGTTTGCGGAATCAGTTGAAGCAATGATCATCTAGCTGTTTGTTAGGGCTTATGTATGTACAAGCGACAAAGGATGCAAACCGGACCGCTCCTAACTCTACGTGGGATGATTGTCGATATCGGTCAGGCCCCAAGACGTGGTCCGCATGTCTCAACCCCACAGCCCATTCTAGATCCCCATTCGCCAGCGCCATCGGCACACATAAAATTACCTAATGCAAATAAATAGAACATAAAAAGGGATAAAAGTCAATTATTAGAGATTATAATACAGACAGTCCTATTGTTAGATCCACAGAACATGTAGATGCCCCCCCCCAACTCCGCATCTCGAGCCAACTCCCATCTCTAGCTTCTCCGTTCCATATGGGCAAGACTAGGGCCCCACTGGGCTCAAACACATACCCAGGTGTGGCTATTGGTGTGTTACTGCAACACGCACACCTTCCTTCAGCTCAGTGTCACATAAACGGGTAACATCCCAGGGAGGGATAAGCAATGTCTTGAGTGTGAGCGCCTGTATAGTTGTTTCTCTCTCTCATTCTCTCTCTCTTCATTTTGTTTATTTTTTTAGAAGTTTGGAGCCAGGAGAGGAGAGGGAGAATAATAGCGGAGGAGAGAAGAGAAGAGAATAGTAGAGGAAAGGAGGGAGGATAGGATAGGGGGGGGGAGACAGGAGAAGGGGTGACAGCAAGATGGGTGTTCAGGTGCTGTTGTTGAGGGATCCAGGTGCTGAGCTGGGCTGGGCGGGACTGTCTGACACACTACCCTCATGTGAGGCAGGTGATGTCTGTGCGTGAGTGTGAGGAGGAATGAGCGTGGAGTTCATATCGCTTGAATGCCAACCGTTTGAGACTGATTTTCCGATATTTCATGATTTTCGTGGAGCTATTTCTATATTATGTGTCTAATACGCCCGCCGCTTATCAATAACTTGCTTGCAGTCAACATGTACGAAACGGATTGTTTTTTCATCTGTACATCTGGACGTTTTTGGAAATTTCCAGAAAATAAAAAAGATTCTGTGATAATCGCCCTTTAGTGGAATACACAAAACACGTTGTAATTTTTCGGCCTATTTATGAATTGTTTTCAAATAAACGCTAGATTATCGATAGTATATGTGTACTTATGCACGCTAGAGAAGCGGGCTGAAAAATCTATTCTCTATTTCCTGGTCAGCACACACATACACACACACACACACACACACACACACACACACACACACACACACACACACACACACACACACACACACACACACACACACACACACACACACACACACACACACACACACACACACACACACACACACATACACATATAGGGGACACGTTGAGATATATGTGAAAAAAAACTCTGATTACCCCAAGACTGGTAAAATAGGTTCCTTACCTCACATCAGATGTTCTCCAAAAAGATTATTCCAATTCCTGATCGCCATTCCAAATATTGATCGCGTTTATTGATCCAACGCTGGGTACTCGAAACACATAATCCACGCTGTTCTGAGGGTCGGCGATGACTGCAATAGGCTCGGGTTACATGCCTGAGAAGTAAAATGTGGATTCCGGATTTTTCTTTTCTCATCCATTTTCATTGAGTCCAATCCAATGCGTGCATTACCATCCGGGAGACGAGCTCAGCGCTCAGAGACAGTCCCAATGGTAACGTGAGGCTAGATTGATGAAAAATGAATGGAAATCGCTAATAAAAGAAATAACGATTAAATATCGAGATTTCTCGTCCTTGGCACTCAACGCATGGCATGAACTAACGAGATTTCTCGTGGCTGGCACTCAAAGTGTTAAGACAAATTTGTATGCATGCTCTGTAAACTACTGCTGGCTTACCTTCTTTTTTTATACTAACGCTATTTTGGGAATGCTAGCGTCAAGAATGTAAGAACTTTTTTTTTTTTTTACTTACGTTTTTATTAACATTTATAGACAAACAACACTTACACAATACCTACAATGACATCAACAACAGTAAATCAACATGGGCCCCTTGAATTCGGCCGCTCTCAGCCTCCCAGACCCCCATGAGAGGGACCCCCCCCTTCCCGCCATCCACCCCCAGAAACAGGGCTCCCCCACATCCCAGGGCCGTCCCACGCGGGGTCGAGCACTCAGCGACACGGGTACCTTGAATTTGATTGGGCCAGGCCCAGTAGAGGGGCAAGGGGTGGTCTGGGCGGCCTGGGCGGTCTGTCATTCCTCGATGTGCTGACAGGCGTCCACGATGCACCCGTATTTAGTTCTCTACTCAGTATCAATGTTTGTGATGTAAAATATGGAAGAAAGTCCAAGTTGCGGCTGGTACAGTTTGCAAGGTTTTATTGTCCAAAAATGAATGATAGTAAATGAATGGGTAAATCAGAACAGTTGTCAATTGCTCTATTTGTCAGTTCCAAACTGTGAAACAGGTAGGAAAAATGAATCTTCATAACAGGTGCATGAGATTACAGTAATCAGCTAGGTTACTTATAGAGGTGGTGAGCCCCCTAGTGTTCAAACATAAATAAGACACTAGTCTAAACGATATGAATTCTAATATTCTAGCAATACAAATCCACCAAGTCGGTTTCTGCTTCTACATTCCGGCCCCTTAATTGTGCATCAAAACACAATTACAAAAAATATATATATATATATATCAAAGAAGCTACCGACATAATCAATTTCAAATCATAGTTCTAAACACAAAGAAGCTTGACTGGGTACTGGTTTCCACTTGTTGTCCCTGTGCATCGGAAGAACAAATTAATTAGTGATTCAAATAACAGTCAAGGTATTTCAATAATATTCAAAGTACTTCAAAGCATTAGGCTGTTGGTCAGGCTTTGGTCCAACAACTGGTTCCATTATTATGGGTACTGTTCTAAAATATAAACAAACAAAATCTATTTGAGCCAAAGAAATAATGCCCTTTTTCCTTTAAAAAAAATTAAAATTAAAAACAACAGAGCCATATAGCTGTGATAGGAATAATATTATATATATATATAATTATATATATATTATAGCCAATGTCTATTCAATGTTCATTCAATGTTCAACAGAGCCATATAGCTCTGATAGGCATATAGCCACTGTCTATTCAATGTCTATACAATGTTCAATGTTCATTGTTTGTGACTCCATCAGGGTTAATCAGGACTGTCTGCGGTAAGTCGGTCAGGAAGTCTCAGCCGGCTTTCCCAGGTTTCCCTGCTCCGTCTTCTCTTATAATTCTTTCTTTTGGAAACTGGCATGATTGCAAGTGTTTGGCCATCACCGGCCCCGGTAACACCATGGGCTTCCAGAGAAACCATTCCACTGCCGGTTGATATACCCGTTTCAACCGTCTTTTGTCCTTCATCCTCTTCATCTTCATCAGATATCAGAACACTTTTGTCATGGTGTTCAACTGAACATGCCTCCTTTTCTTGACCATGTGTTTTTTCGTCTGAATTCAAGACTTCTTTAACAAATGTGTCTATCATTTGATAAGCTTCTTCAGGTAGTTGGTTTTCCATTTCTTTGTCTTTGTTTTCATTGTCGGAGGCTCCTATAGTGATGTCAAACCTCTTGCTCTGTGTCTCGTATTCTTTTGAAGTTGTATCATCTTTCTTAGATGTTCTGTCTTTCTTCCCTCTCTGAGACTCAGTGGTCAGAGAATCATCTATTGGCTCATCCTCCACAGAATCTACAATCTGATATGAACCCCACACTTCTTCTGATACTTCTATCTTGGTTCTGCTCTTTCCCGTTGGCTTGTCATCTCCTCCAACACTCTTGTCCTCAGCAGGTCTTTGCAGAGTAGAGCTACGTTTTGGGAGATGCACTTCTATGCTGCTGTCTTTCCCCTCTTCAGGACGGTGCCGCTTGGTCAGCCTTTTTGGACCGGCTGTGACTGCTGTTGTCCTGCTTCTGAGAGCTCTTGTTTTAAAACCCTTAGGAGTCTAAGCTGAAGAGCTTCTCCTCCTCAGAATATTCCCTTTTTTTTGTTACATAATATAAAATGACAGATTCATGAATGAATGAATGAATGAAAACTTTATTTAACAGATTGCAGAATGGGTACAATACAGTACGGCTCAATACATACAATTGTTAAGGGGATGCAGACCTGAGAAAGACGTTTGTCTTGTTTCCATCAGGGTCCCCCATTTTCAATTCATATAGACATATATGACATACATGACATACAGATAGTCAGTACTGCTACATCTATACATTTATGACATACCAGATTTGCAAATACAGTACTGTTTGTGATACAGAAGGAGTCAAGAAAAGGGAGTATATACATTTGACGTAGAAACTGTACATTGGAGGAGGTTGGGTGGGGGGGGTTGGGTACATTGGGATATTGACAACCATACTGGGTAATTTACATTGGAGGTGGTTGGGGGGGGGGGGGGGGGGCGGGGGGCACACTGTATAAACAAGTAACACTGTACATTGAGGGGGGGGGGGGGAGGAGACACTGTACAAACAAACACAATTGTACATTGAACTATTGACAAAACCATACTAGGTAAATGACTGTACATTGGAGGGGGTTGGGTTAGGATATTTACAGGGGCCAGTGTTGAATTGCAGTCTCCCGTAGGTGTCCCTTGAGAGAGGTTTTGAAAGTGGGTAGTGATCCACATTCCTTTACAGCTTTGGGTAGGGCGTTCCACATTGATGTGGCATAATTGCGAAACGTGTTTAGTCCCTTATTTGAGCCGAATCTGGGTTTAACATGATTTGTGGAGCTCCCTCTGGTGTTGTGATCGTGGTATTCACTGACCTTTGGGAAGTATTTTGACATGTACATGGGTACCTTGGTCGTGTAGTGTATCTTGTAGACCAGGCCCATTGCAAGTTGTTGTACTCTGTCGTCTACTTCATACCTTCAAAATAAGCCATCAATTGTCAAATTTGAGCTGATAGTTTTCAATCAATGTCCTATCAAACATTCTGGTAAAATCCTAAATACATTCCAGCACACGAGTTTGAAAGGATTCAAGTGAATTCAGCTATCTGATGAAAAAACTACACTCCCAGAATTCAATGTGCTCAATTTCACTAGACCAATTCACACCTGGAGCAAAGGCCCAGTCGTTCCTTTGTTATTCCAATGAATGGACCCAGCAGGAGGCCTAGCCCTAGAGTGACACACAAGCTAGATAGCATAATTATTATACCAACACAATACCAACATTTTGACTTTGATACAGATAGGAAAGGTAATGGAATATATTATTAGATGACAGGACATGGAAAATTCTTTATACAATTATTTAATTCATTATAATTTAAACGCCATTGAATAATAGTTAATTAATACAATTATTCTGTTACAGCTACTGAACTATATACACAGTAAATATTGCAAGTGTGTGTGTGTGTGTGTGTGTCTTGCTCTCTCTCCCTCTCCCTACATCTCTCTCTGAATATGCACTATTGTATCAGTACCACATGGATGGATTCAGAGAAATATCACATTGTGTGCCGCCATAAGCCTTCGAGGGCTTCTGCATCATCATGCAAAACTAGGTCCATACAATACCCAACATATGCACAATTGCCATGATTTTCTGTGTTTACAGTATAGTGTATTTTTAATTCTTTTTATTAATTTTAAATTGTTTTGCTTTATCTGAACACAGTACTGCAATGTACGATATTGAGTAGGCCTATTTGCTTTTTTGGTTGTTGTGAAAACGTGCCTAATAAAAACAGTGAAAATCAAAGACTGCAGTGTTTTATATATATATATATGCAAGTGTGTACCATTTTGTCTTCAGAGTTACATTTAGAGAGAGAGAGAGAGAGAGAGAGAGAGAGAGAGAGAGAGAGAGAGAGAGAGAGAGAGAGAGAGAGAGAGAGAGAGAGAGAGAGAGAGAGAGAGAGAGAGAGAGAGAGAGAGATGTGGCTGCCGCCATGGCGGACATCTGTGCTCTACTGAGCACACCTTTCTAGTCCCGACTCCCCAGATGAATGTGCTCTCTTGACTTTTGCAGAGTAGACAAAGTGGGGAACATCTTACTTCCTAATGGAGGCACAGTGACAGTGGCAGCACTCCAACCGGTGCCCGCAGCGAAGCGACTAAAAGGCAATGTAAACGTATGTTTACAGCTTTTTTTTTCTTAATCTGAGAGAATGTCCGCAAATGTCACGCAGGAGAAAGTTGGCGTGTGTGTTGAATGTGTTCGTGACACACACAAACACAACGACTGCAAAAAGTCGAGTCCCATGGATAATTCATAGATATTATGAAAAGCCAATCTGTTGGTTAGAATTTGGATGGGGGGGTAGGCTCAGATACCTCTCAGTCTCATGCCTCTGCGGGGTCTAACACCTATTCACAGCGCACACGCCGCTCTTGTGTGTGTGCGCGCGTGCGTGTATGTGCGTTTCGTGACGCGGTGTAGTTCTCCTCGCAAACGGAGATAATTACAATCATCCATCTAGCAAGAATTAAATGTATTTACAAGTCGTATTACGTTGAGCAAGTAAGGAGACATATAGATTACATGTCAAAGCACTCGAAATTGACATTTTTCTATTTTTACAGATTTCTGAAAAGCGCGACTTCCAGAGCATTTATGAGACATTCTAAATCCCTTTGTTTTCCGCCGACGGGTTAAAAAAGCCCTGTCGACTTCAGAGAGTTTTTTAAGCATTCTATGACCAGTCGAAATCCACGACATTCTTTGGTGTCTGAAGTGGGATGCTGACCGTTACCTGCCTGGTGCAGACAGTCTCTTACCGGGGTCGCACCCCCTTGCACCGCTCTGCTACAGCCACGCCAGGACAGTGAGAGAGTATGAGGGTATCCGTCTGTCTGCACCGGCGGGACGGGCCAGCGTCCTCCCGGCATTTCATGCAAATGCGTGTGTGCGTGCGTGCGTGCGTGCGTGCGTGCGTGCGTGCGTGTGTGTGTGTGTGTGAGAGAACTACCAGATGTGCCTTTATTCCCTCTGGACGACTGTGTCTATGGTTAGGGTTAGAGTTGTGTCTATGGTTATGGTTAGAGTTAGGGTTAGTTATGTCCATGCAGAGCCACCAGTATCGAGTACCGATCTGATCCACCACTATTACTGAACAGTTTAGACTTAGACAGTTTGGGGTCATTGGACAAAAGTGTTTGAGATATATGATACATTTATCTCCATTAGAGATAAATAATATGGTATCAGGTATCAGATTTTAGCATTGGGGAAATGATCTGATAGATACATAGATACACATACATTTCAGGTCTTGCTCGAAAAAGAGATTGTTGATCTCAAGTGACTACCTGGTCAAATAAAGGTTAAATACATCATTTGAACTATTTATCTTCTGGAAATGTATTATAAAGTGTTCCTTTTATCACAACTATAATAGTCATATTTGTTTTGAATGCTTAACTAAATAGTTTTCCCCTCCTAGCAATTTGTGTTCATATTATTCTTGTTGATATTATTATTATCTAGATTATAGCGCTCCTTGTTGGGCTATGTGTTAAACTTGACTTTGTGTTGAAAAGGGGTCTGTGTATTTAGCCTTCAGTTACTGTTATGTCCAGGAGTCCAGTGCATGTGTGAGTCATTATTCTTGGTTCTACGACTCAGCCATTTACACCGTAAAGGACTCTTTGTATAAAGCACAGTAATAATACTAATGTCACATGACGGATGTCTTAAATCACTTTAGACGTGTTTATGAATGGGCAGTCTTAGTTGAGACTCTATTATGCATTATACATGTATTGATTTTCTATGGAGTCTCTTCTGCTGTTAACATCTTCCTGTTAGTGGGCCGCTGCTGTGTGTTTATTTACCTTGATGTTCTTTGGCATTGTGTGCAAAAAATTCTTGTGAACTATTAAGTGGTTTTGATTATGTATGTGATATATGACTGATTTACACTGAATGTTTCATATTTGAATGTGTATATCTGTGAGGACTGCTGGTCCTGCTTCCTGCTTTTTTCTACTTATATCTGTGAGGACCCCAAGAAGAATAGTCAACACGTTGATGATGACTAATGGGGATCCTTGTAAACAAATGGTGTCTGCAATACTGTGGTTCTCTAGAAGAACGCTGCAACAAGCAGCCATACTGTGGTTCTCTAGAAGAATGCTGCAACAAGCAGCAATACTGTGGTTCTCTAGAAGAACGCTGCAACAAGCAGCCATACTGTGGTTCTCTAGAAGAACGCTGCAACAAGCAGCAATACTGTGGTTCTCTAGAACAGTGGTTCCCAAACTGTGGTGCGCGCGGTAAATCATTTTTATTTTTTTTTTATTTTTTTACAATCAAATTTCATAAAAATCTTAGTCAAACCTTTAGTATTATGGATATTAAACATGCTGGCAGAGTACATGCATCCATGTTGTCGTGAACATTTTAATTAAATAAAGAAATTCCCTATCCATAGTCGCCGTGGGAAGAGATAAAATAAAAAATAAAATCTGTGCACGGAGACCAGCAACAATTTTTTCTAACAGAAACCCATTGGGGGGTGCGTCAGCTAGGTCGGGAGGTGACAGGGGGTGCACGGCCCAAAAAGTTTGGGAACCGCTGCTCTAGAAGAACGCTGCAACAAGCAGCAATACTGTGGTTCTCTAGAAGAACGCTGCAACAAGCAGCCATACTGTGGTTCTCTAGAAGAACGCTGCAACAAGCAGCAATACTGTGGTTCTCTAGAATAACGCTGCAACAAGCAGCAATACTGTGGTTCTCTAGGAGAACGCTGCAACAAACAACAATACTGTGGTTCTCTAGAAGAACGCTGCAACAAGCAGCAATACTGTGGTTCTCTAGGAGAACGCTGCAACAAACAACAATACTGTGGTTCTTTAGAATAATGCTGCAACAAGCAGCAATACTGTGGTTCTCTAGGAGAACGCTGCAACAAGCAGCCATACAAGTTTCAAGTTTCTTTAATAGTTGTCATACAGATGTACAGAATACTTTTATCTGAATAAAAAAAAAAAAAATTATAAAAAAAAAAATCTAACCCTAACTAACCGTACTGTCATGCACTTGTCCTAATAAACTAACCTACACTGTAGCACTCAACACTTTGATGAACATTGTTGCTCAGCTGATAGAGTTGTGCCCTTCCTGATGGCTTGTCGTACAGAACTTGTAAGTCGCTTTGGATAAAAGCGTCAGCTAAATGACTAAATGTAAATGTAATGTTTTATACAAAATGCTTCTTACTGTTACGCTCCAGAGACTGTGCTAGACAAGATAAGTATGAAATAAAACAGTATAGCATGTAAAATAGAAGTAAAAATAGAGGTCACAGTGTTCAGTATAGACATATGTACAATGTTCGATGCAGAATAGAAGTAACTGAGTTACCATACAATATACAATATACTATGCAATGTACTAATATACAATACTATATAGTGCAAAGCAGAAATGGGATGAGGTACTGTGGTTCTCTAGAAGAACGCTGCAACAAGCAGCAATACTGTGGTTCTCTAGAAGAACGCTGCAACAAGCAGCAATACTGTGGTTCGAAGAACGCTGCAACAAGCAGCCATACTGTGGTTCTATAGAAGAACGCTGCAACAAGCAGCAATACTGTGGTTTTCTAGAAGAACGCTGCAACAAGCAGCAATACTGTGGTTCTCTAGGAGAACGCTGCAACAAGCAGCAATACTGTGGTTCTCTAGGAGAATGCTGCAACAAGCAGCACTACTGTGGTTCTCTAGGAGAACGCTGCAACAAGCAGCAATACTGTGGTTCTCTAGAACAGGGGTTCCCAAACTTTTCAGGCCAGGGCCCAGAAAATAAGGCGTCAGAGAGCCGCGGCCCAATGCACATTGTCAGGCTTTTTTTTTTATTTCTTTTGCCAGGTAACCGATTTTTTAAGCCAAATATCACTTCAATCCTATTAAGTTAGTTCAAGTTAGTTATTCATTTATATGTGCTATTTATGAGAGGGCTAACTTGTTGCAAAATAATAATTATAATAATAATAGCCTCATTAAAATACTATTGTTGCTTCGGTTGTTTTCAGCGTTTTATGTGCATAATCTGTTATTTAGTTTGAAATGTTCGTTGAAATAAGTAGATTTTTCGTTTTTGTTTATTTATTAAGTTAATATAAAACCATATAGTCACATTTTAGAATACAATAGAATAGAATTTTAGAATACAACTAGAAACACTGTCCTGGCCTGCTTCTAAGTTCAGTGGCCTGACAATTTTTTTCTTTTTTTTTTTTTTTTTAAATCATCTCGCGGCCCACCCGTGGCTGCTCGCGGCCCACCTTTGGGTCGCGACCCCGACTTTGGGAACCACTGCTCTAGAACAGGGGTTCCCAAACTTTTCAGGCCGCGACCCCCAAATAACGGTGTCAGAGAGCCGCGACCCCCACTATTATAGGAGGTAAAAAAAATATATATATTATTATTATTATTATTATTTTTCTTTTTTTTTATAAATGGAAATGTATGGTTGAAACATGCAAACGGTCAAACGCACACACACTAATAAGTATTGGAGGCTTTTAACCAGGGCCGGACTGGGGAAATCATTCAGGCCAGGAGATATAGTGCAAAATATAGCCCCAGTCAGGCCACTTTTTAAGCAGGGGGTCTGGGGGTCCGCCACCAGGAAATGTTTTGTTACAAAGACTTATTTTCCTGCATTCTGGTGCAGGAATTTTTTTATTTGTACCCTTTAAATGCATCACAAATTATTGTTAAAAAACAGGCTAGCATATGTATGATTAGCAACAACACAGATTTTTATGGATTTTCAGTTTTTTTGTAATTGATCAAAAATTCAATCTTTTATTCAACTTCAGCCCTGATCATAACACCACATATTCATTTTATAATTCTAACCCTTTAAATGCCAGTGTGTGTGATGGCATATATTTGCAATATATCAAATGCAAAGTAGATTTTTCTGGGGGGGATTCTTACAGGCTAGCATGTGTCAATGATTAGCAGTTTTTTGTAAGGGTCCCGCCTCCACCAATCACATGCGGCTCCCTTTGTGTGTGTGTGAGAGCAAGAGAGAGAGAGAGAGAGAGATAGTTCTCCAACTTATGTGAGTTTCAGTGATCTCCTGGTTGTTCCCTACCTAGGTTATCTAACTATTGCGCTGGTGCAACTAGAAACACTGGCCTGGCCTGCTTCTAAGTTCAGTGGCCTGACTGCATAATTTTTTTTAATTTAAAAAAAAATTTGGACATTTATTATAACTTTTTTTTTAAAATCATCTGGCGGCTCGCGACCAGTGATGCAGTGGTGGTACCACTCGGTACCACGCCATCCTAGCAATTCGCTGAGCAGAAGTGCGCACACGGATGTGCACGCGCACGCACACAAAAATGCGTTCACAACTTTCACTCTACTGTCGCGCCGTGTGCCAAGTACCCGGCACTTATCACCTAGTCTTTGCATAGCATAACAAAGAAAGAGAAGTGCAAGACCAAAATACAAGCCCTGTGGGGGGTTTGCTTGAGCTGGTCTGTGCACACGCGAGGGAACATGTATGCGCGTGCGCGTGTGCGGGAGCGCACGTGCGTGCGCGTGTGCGGGAGCGCACGTGCACGTGGCGTCCAGGCAGGTGGATCGCGACCCCGACTTTGGGAACCCCTGCTCTAGAAGAACGCTGCAACAAGCAGCAATACTGTGGTTCTCAAACTGTGGTACGCGTACCACTAGTGGTACTTGGTGGTACTGCTGGTGGTACTTGAAAACATTTAATTAAAAAAATATAATTTTTTTTAAATATTATAATTTTTCTTTTTCTTTTTTGCAGTCAGGCCACTTAGAAGCAGGCCAGGCCAGTGTTTCTAGTTGTGGTGGCGCGATAGTTAGATAACCTAAGTGGGGAACAACCAGGAGATCAATGTGACAGAGAGTAATGCAGTCTAAACAGTCATACATCTTTTATTCAACTTCAGCCCTGATCATAACCATTTTATTTATTCTTTTTTTATCCACTTTTTCTCCCATTTTCTATTTTTCTCCCATCCCAATTTTCATATCGTCCAATTCAACCCTCCCCTGTCTTCAAACGTTGTTTCTTGCCTCCCACAAGCCGGCTGCAATGTGGACTAAGTCATACATAGCACGAGTCCCCTCCGATACTTGAGGTAACAGCCGTCGCATCTTTTCACCTGCGCGGCTCGATCTTTCAGCGTCGGGGGTCTGGGCTTTGGAGGGGCCCCGCCCCCGTCGCTTCTTGATTCTACTGCGCAGGCGCACCAACCGACCTGTAGGAGTCGCTGTCCACAACGCCCGATCCCCACCCTTCAGTTTCCCTCCCCGTAATACGGCCAATGTGTATTACTGTGGACGACCAGCTAAACTGAAAGCAATGTGGAGAGCGGGGCTCGAACAGGAGGCATCCTGTTCGAGCCTAGTCTCCAGCATTCGTTGCGAGCGCCTTGCCCACTGCGCCACGTAGCCGCCCAACCATTTTATTTTTTAGATTTTTTGTAATGTCAGATAAAAAATGAAATACTCCCACTTTTCTGAAAAGAAAAGAACCTGACTTCAGAACTTCAGAGAGAGAGAGAGAAATAGAGAGGGAGGGATGACCTCAGAGTGATAGAGAGACGACAGATGGGCGAACAACAAGGACACAGAACAAGATGGAATAGGTAGGAAAGGTGTGTGTGTGTGTGTGTGTGTGTGTGTGTGAGAATGAAGGACAATTCCTTGCTGTGTGTGAGAGAGAGAATTAAGTACATTTGCTGAAATATCTTAATTTTCTCACTTGCTATGTGAGAATGTTAGTTATTATGTTCTCAATGCCCCTTGCATTGTATGAGTTGTGTGGAAGAGTTTGCTAGTTCTAGTGCTACCCCTTTGTACATTGTGGCTGTGTCTGACAAAAGTTAACAATAAATAATGGTATTAGGAATACATTTGCCTCCTGCGTGAACTGTGCATAGCTGAATATACTGTATTTTAATGTCGGCCATATGGTGGTACTTGGAGAGCCAGCTACGTTCTCAGGTGGTACTTGGTGTAAAAAGTTTGAGAACCACTGCTCTAGAAGAACGCTGCAACAAGCAGCAATACTGTGGTTCTCTAGAAGAACACTGCAAGCAGCAATACTGTGGTTCTCTAGAAGAACGCTGCAAGCAAGCAACACTGTGGTTCTCTAGAACAGTGGAGCCGCCGCGGGGGGTGATTTAACCCTTGTGTGGTGTTCGGGTCCAAACGGACCCGGTATCTATACTGTTGGAGCCAAAAAAGCCTTTCTGTTTATTTCATTTTATTTGTACTCAAGGTGCAGAGGTGTGGCATTTTCAGTCACCATGGCAACCACCACAGGGGTTGGTTACCTATTTATACTGATCAGTGGGTGACGAGCGGCAGGTGTGCAAGGGGATAGCCAAACAGTTTTTGAGCGTGTTCGTGTCGATGTGCCGTATAGGTCGGCGTTCAGTGTTATTAGTAAAAAGAGTTTTTGTATATATTTTTTGGTTGATAATGGTCAATAAAAGGATTGGCATATCGAAAATGATACGAGCTCTCTGGACATTGAATTCTTCAAGCACGCGTCTAACTCAAGCCAGCCCACTTGCCCCTCGCAGTAGGCTTATAGATAATGGTTCTACATTAGTCAAAAACGAAGGCTCTTCGTTTGAAATGGACAATTGCCTTTGTTATTTATTGGAAGACGAGGATAATCGCGCTGGGCGCTCAAGATTCATTCAACAGCTGATCAGCGAGACAGCGCGCTCTGCGCTCATGATTCAACAGCTGATCAGCGAGACAGTGTTTGGATTTCTGAGGCCGCTGAAAGACATTAGTGACAACTGTTTGGTTCACCGTTTCGCTTGGAATTGCGCGGAACGTGGACAATAATCTGGACCAAGATACGCCACCACCGTCAAGGAGCGGACGGCACCAGCTGCCCCAGCACCATTTGGGCGAGCGGACGGACCAGGGAGCTGTCCATGGTACCACCGTCAAGGAGCGGACGGCACCAGCTGCCCCAGCACCATTTGGGCGAGCGGACGGACCAGGGAGCTGTCCACGGTACCACCGTCAAGGAGCGGACGGCACCAGCTGCCCCAGCACCATTTGGGCGAGCGGACGGACCAGGGAGCTGTCCTGCAAGCAAGCAGTTTATTGAATAGCGCTCGGACAGGGAGCGCTGTTTGAAGTTGAATAGCGATCGGACAAGGAGCGCTGTTTGAAGTTTAATAGCGCTCGGACAAGGAGCGCTGTTTGAAGACTTTTCGAAGTTCAAAGAATAAAGTCAAACGGCCCCGACAGCGCTGCGCAACAAACAGGTATGTAGCGCGCTACTATATATACCTTATGGCCATATAAAAAATAAATGTGTGCACACAGGGTCAATTGAGAAAAATATAAAAAGGGAAAATTCCAATACATTGGTGGTATATGGTTGTGCAACCCGTTCGTGTTAAAACGTTTAACCATGTGATGATTAACTGTGGGTTTTGTTTATTGTGATTTAACCAAAGGTACCGTTTCATATTGAATCTGTTGGTCTTATATTGCTGATATGGATTCTGATAAAGGTGTTCAAAATCCAGAGTCTAGCGTTGTGCCGGTTGAACAGCCCGCCAAGGCTGAAACGCATTGTAAAGAACCTTCATTGGTTGAAAAGTCACAGCCCACACCCACAGTGGCTAAAATACAGTCCGAGGTGGACACAGGTCAAATCACACACAATGTTGATACCGATCAGCAGGTCACAAAACGCAAGAGCAAATTAACACCAAAAGCCCTATTGGATAAAATTGACACATTACATAAATTACATAAATCTAAATTTAACAAGGCTTCTAACTTGCAAAAAACAATTTTGGGGTTAATGCAAAGTGGATGCAAACAGGAGGTGCAATGCGCATTTATGCAATATCTCCACATATGCAAGGAAGCAGCAGCAAACCAGGAGGCTCTGTTGCCAATAGTACCTCCTGAGGAAAGGGGAAAACATGACATTTGGTTCAAAGCCAAAATGATCAATGTCAATGACTTTATTGATCACATGAATGCATGGACAAAAATTACAAAACCTGTGGAAAGTGTTAATGAGGATGAGGAGGATGTGCAACATCTAATTAATCCAAATGACAGCATTTCTAATGTGGAAAGTGTTAATAAGGATGAGGAGGACGTGCAACATCTAATTAATCCAAATGACAGCATTTCTAATGTGGGAAGTAAAAAATCTGCTCACAAAGGTCACACAAGGTCTGGTACCAGCAGGTCCAGCAGGTCCAGCAGATCTTCTACCTCAGCAGCTCGCTTACAGGCCGAGGCAGATAGAGCTTCACTTGTGATTCGCGCTGCAGCGTTAAAGGATAAACACGCTCTGGAAGAGCAGGAACAGATCCTGAAACACGCTCTGGAAGCCAAGGAACAGATCCTGAAAAAGGATAAACACGCTCTGGAAGAGCAGGTACAGATCCTGAAAAAGAAAAAGGAAACGATGGAGCTTGATGCACAACTGGCAGCTACCAACGCAAGAATAGCAGTATTACAATCCCCCAGTCACCAAGCTCTTTCACTCACACAGTCCGATGGAATGGACTCCTACTACAGGAAAGGAACAAGGTTAAAGGAACCCTCAGTCACTCTCAATCCTCATGCAAAAGAATATACATCACTACCACAGCAACCGTCTATGCAGCCACCAGAACCACAGCAACCATCTATGCAACCACCAGAACTGCAGCAACCATCTGCATAGCAATCATATGTGCAACAACCATCACTATGGAAACCACAAGCTATGCAACAGCAACAAGCACCCATTCAACAACCACCACCCTGGCAAATACAACAACCTATGCACTTGATGCAGCCAACACCCATTCAACAGCCCCCATTTTGGCAAAGACAACAATCTATGTTGTTACAGCCAACTCCCATTCAAACACAACCGCCATCTTTACAAAGACAACATGTGTCTTGGGATGGAGCACAGGACAATACAACTCACATGGAAGCTCCTGTGCAGCTAACGACCCCAACTGTAATTTCACCCCAAAGCGATGAAACCTCAGTTGTATGCAACCTATTAAAAAGACAAAATGAGATAACAGCAATGCTAGTGGAGCAGCAAACCACTCACTTACTGCCACCAAGAGAGATTCCATATTTTGATGGGGATCCTCTGCAGTACAGAACCTTTGTCAGAGCCTTTGTTCATTGTGTGGAGAAGAACACGAGAAACAGAGGTGATTGTTTGTACTTCTTGGAGAAGTACACCAGGGGTCAGCCTAAAGAGCGTGTGCGTAGCTGTCAACACATGGCTCCAGACAGAGGCTATGATATGGCAAATTATACAACGGCATGCAAATTTCTCGATTCTGATTGGCTGAAACAAGCAATTTACACGTATGTGTTGTGAAGGATCAGATTAAACCGAATATATATATTTATTTATGGATATATATTTAATAGTATTTGTATATCGTTTGATATCCCTTGTATATTCCTTGTACATATACACTGAATATCCCTTTGGTCTACTAACAGCCCATAATAGTTTCATTCTCTCATTGGACAAGAACTTGGCGCCAGCAGCCAAGCCCCTTGGTTCAAGTTCAATCGTGCCGACGAACATGTCGTTACTAGCCCCGGTTCCGCGTAGGAATACGTCTGCCGAAATACGAATGGTACTATTTGTTCACAGCGCATATATATATGGCGCAAGTAAAGTAGAACTTCCCTTAGCCCTTAGTTCTTTACCCTCCAACCTAGTGGCAAGACGTTAAGCCTCACCCACGATACACGTGTGGTGCAGTATGGTCAACTTGGCCTCAGAATGGCATTGAGACATCGTGTGGATTAATAGTTGAATTGTCATAGTTTGGCACTATACCGTCGAGTGGGACGTATTTCTATTAAGTTAATAATAGTCTATTATGTATGGTGCATCGTTCGGTTAGAGTTATAAAGTGAGCAGTACCCCCATTGTTTTCCTCGCGTTATCTAGAGTCTTAACCAGGCTGGGCAGACCACGTGTGGTGCTTTCATCCGAGGAGTTCTGGGCAAGGACGAGTGGACCTGCACATTGGATTACCTTACCCGGACGACGGCGAGCCCTACACGGCTTGGATTATCTACTTGCTTTGGGTGCTTTGATTATGCCATGGATAACAGCCAACACTGGTAAGTGTTGGAACTACCCCCGAGAGGAGTCCAGGTGAGACGGCGCTCTAACCCGAGTGAGGTCGCCTCACGTCTCTACGGTTGTGGACCGGCAGCTACCGTCTACAAGACGGCCCAACTGTATTCATCTGTGGACCAAGGTTCTGTGGGCACCGTGTTCAGCACTCTGAATTCTCCCAAGAAATCGTTGGCCAGATGGGATATCGCCAGCGGCTCTCCTAACCCCCCCCCCCCCCCCCCCCCTACTGACTTACAACCAGCGGGACCCCCTTTAGTGTATCCAGCTATAATCATTAAGTACCATCGCTATAGTTCCCTAAAGAACCAGGTTGTATACTTGCTTCCTGCGTAACCAGAGATTGGACATTCAATGTTGATTTGCCTACGAATACTCATTTGCCTTACAAGTGCATTCAAATCATAAATGTCATTACGTGAACGTTGTATATACCCTTTGCTATATATTAAAGATTCGACGGATACATTTGTGTGGACTTGGTTTCATCAGGTGGGAAAGTGTTCATCATATCTATATCATGTACTGTGTGGCCAGTAGTTAAAGTACATAAAGCGGTAGTGGTTTAATGATACCATACTTATCAATACAGTCAGGGAATTGTACCCCTCAGTTACAATTGGTCCTTCGAGCTGGATGGTAACTAGTGTAATATTAATATAGTGTTATTAATATTGAAATGGCCTATGATGAACACTCCACGAAACGGTCCTCCTAACGTAGAACGCCCGCGGCGCAGACGACAGCCACCTCCGTACTTAGAGGATTACGCTGTCAGTCAACTACCTAGCCTTCTACAAACGGTAAACGCGGTAAAAGTAGAAAGTAAAATTATGTCTGACCTTAACGACCAGGTTACCCCGACCACAGAGGCCCTAGTGGGTTCTAATGTAACTGACCAAGCTCACGGTGGGGACCAGGAGGGAGCTGACATGCCTTTACCCCCCGCCAATACCGAAGAAGTAGTCCCCGACCAGCCCCGGGAGGAAGACAACCCTACAGAGAGAGAACTCTGCACGGAAGGAGAGGAGGAGAGCGCCGAGGAAATAGAGCTCCAGGACTCCCCAACGAGTACCGCCAGGAGCGGCTCACCTCTACAACCGTCTTCCCCCAGCGAAGCGGAGAGGATGCTATCACAGGCGTTCCTCGTCAGCCTGACAGCCTCTACCGAACGCAATCGACTCCAGGGTGAACGCGATCGACTTCAGGGTGAACGCGATCGACTCCAGACACAGCAACGGAGCGAAGAAGAGCGCATACGCCTGGAGATGAGACGCCTTCAGACGGAAGAGAATATGGCAAGAGACCGAGCAGACACCCAGCGTGCCACTGCCGGTGCCCAAAGAGAAGCAGAGCGCGACCTCGCTCTCATCCAGCGCGAAACCGAGCGCGACAGACTACAAGCCGAGCGCGACAAACTACAAGCGCAACTAATGGAGCAGCTGATCCTCAAGGCAACACCCTCTCCCTCCGCCAGGGGTTCAAGGAACTCGTCGAGACAACAGTCAAGGGCAGCGTCTCCTAACCGAGCAAGCGACCCTGAACTTGACCAACAGACCAAGCCTATACCCCCCGCAGACCCCCTTCCCCGACCGGTCCAAGCGAGACCCAGCTACAAGGAAGGAGCAGCATACACTGCGGAGAAGCTAAATAAACGACTACAGGATCTAGAGGACCTGATAGAAGAAGAAGAGGGAGAGGAGGAGAACCAAGCCCGACGACAGCACAGTACTCCACCGGACCAGGAGGTCCAGTACAGCCCAGGCTATACCCCTGCGGCGCTGCGCTACAGACCCCCGACTCTATTCACGGGTGAGCACGACGCACGACCAGCCCCGAGGAATAGCACCTGGACCAGCGGGCCATGGTACCCTGCCGGTACCAGCCCACAGAGAGGCGCAAGAGGAGACTCGCCTAGGAGGCCTCTCCCCCAACGCTCGCCGATGTATCAGCCATCCACGGCGTCATACATTGCCACACCGACCATCCCAGACTTCACCCATGAGAATCGGGCACAGTACACGGAGCTCCGAATGTGCTTAGAGACAATGATGGTGGATGTCGTTGATGAACGTCACAAGTATGCAATATTACTGAAGCACCTGAAAGTACCCCGAGCGCACAATATAGCGCTAGCCTATGCCACCTCTACGACCCCATACACCGCGGCTCTAGCAGCGCTGGACCAGAGATATGGACGTATATGGGATTACGTGATCCAAGAGATAAGGCATATTGACCGCCTACCCCCAGCAACAGACAATCGCTCATTAGACGACCTGTCTATAAGAGTGCAGTCCCTGGTAGGGATGCTGGGAGCGCAACGAGAAAAGGGTATGCACGAGCTATACGCCAACTCTAACGTCGAGAGGATTTTAGAGAAGCTGCCACCCGCCAGAGCACACCAAGCTCCAGAGAGGGACCCAGGAGAATAAACGATGGAAGAAGATCGGTGACTGTCATGCACCAATCAGAATCAGTACCGAGCAGTAAGAACCACAGTACCCCCTCGAGAAAAGAGAAGTGGAAGATGGTGTGCCCGTACTGCGAGAAGGAACACTGGCTGTCACAATGTGACCTGTTCACAAAGATGAATGCAGAAGAAGTGAGTCAATGGATAAAGTCCAACAGGCGCTGTTACCGATGTGCGCGCAGTCACATGGCAGCCGAGTGCCGCCTAAAGAAGAGGTGCAGTCGGTGTGACGGAGCCCACCTAGATGTCCTACACGACAGTAACAGAAGAAAGCCTGCACCTGCACCATCAAGCAGCACCAAGGCAAGTGTCATGTACATTGACCCCGCCAGCAGCAGCGGCGCCCAAGTGCTCTTAAAGGTAGTCCGTGTAACATTGAGCTACCAAGATAAAGTCATGGACACTTACGCCGTCCTTGATGACGGGTCAGAGAAGACCCTTCTGCTCGCGTCCGCTGCGGCCCAGCTGGGACTGCGGGGGAGCGAGAACCAAATGACGATTCGGACAATAAGAAGAGATTTAAAGACGATAAAAGGCGAGAATGTCTCCTTCACTATCGCAGCAAGCGGGCAGCCAGAGCGACGGTATAGGATTACAAATGCTTTCACCAGCCAAGAAATAGGACTATCACAGTACACCTACCCCATCGCCAAGCTGATGGATAAATATGTGCACCTGCGTCAACTACCTATCCCGCTCATAGACGGCGCCACCCCGACCCTGCTGATAGGCTCCGACCATGCAGACCTCATAGTCCCGATAGACCGGGTCCATACAGGACCCAGAGGCTGTCCTGCAGCAGTCGAGACCCGCCTAGGATGGACACTACAAGGCCCCCTCGCTAAATCTCTCAACCGAACAGCAGCCACTAGCTACCTCCACTCCAGAGTGACAGAAGAAGACACCACTCTCCTGCAGCATGTCGAGAGGCTATGGACACTAGAGACAATGCCCTTTAAGAACGAAAAGAAAGACATTCGTTCTAAAGAAGACATTTACGCCATAAACCTCCTCGAGCAAGGGACAAAGAGAGTCACAGTCGGCGGAGTGATGAGATACGCAACTCCACTCCTGAGGCGAGAGGGAATGCCCACCTTTCACGCCACGAAAGAAGCTACGGAGCGGTATCTATTGAACACAGAGCGGCGCCTAGCCAAAGACCCCGCTCAAGAGAGTGTGTACCGCGCTGAGATTGAGAAGCTAATCACAGCGAGACACGTGACAAAGATTGACATTAAAGAGGCCGATCAGACGACCGAATCATGGTACGTGCCGCACCACAAGGTCCACCACAACGGCAAGGATCGCATTGTGTTTAACTGCAGCTACCAGATCGGATCCCAGAATCTGAATAAAGAGCTCTTGCCCGGCCCCACACTCGGCCCCTCTCTACTAGGCGTGCTACTACGCTTCCGCCAGGACAAGGTGGCTATCAGCGGGGATATCAAAGGGATGTTCCTGCAGGTGAGACTAGTGGAGGAGGATAAGCCCCTACTGCGGTTCCTATGGAGAGAGAGGATCGGAGATGAGCACCCAGCCATCTACCAATGGGAAGTCCTCCCCTTCGGAACCACATGCAGCCCGTGCTGTGCTACATTTGCACTACAGAAACACGTCGCAGAGGACCCAGCAGCAGATGAAGAGGTCCGACACAGTGTGAAGAACAGTTTCTACGTGGACAACTGTTTACAAAGCGTTTCAACCCAAGAAGAAGCCGAGGCTCTCCTACTCAAGCTACGCGCCTCCCTGATCAAAGGCGGCTTTGATCTCAGGCAGTGGGCCAGCAGCGACCCGCACGTATTGCGCAGCCTCTCCCCCGCGGACAAGGCTGCCAGCAGCGAGACCTGGATGGCGACAATCCCAGGAGAAGCCCAAGAAATGACACTAGGACTAGTCTGGCGCTTCAAAACAGACTCGCTCCACTATAGACACAAACCCCTGACCACGGAGCAGGGAAGGTCGACGGCGATACCGACCACCAGACGGAGTGTGTACAGAACACTCGCCAGACAATATGACCCGTTGGGATGTATTCTACCTTACACCACCAGGGCAAAGATGATTGTACGAGCACTATGGGACAAGGACCAGGGCTGGGACGACCCAATACCCGCACCCCTTGCCTCCACATGGAGAGAGTGGGAGACGGAGCTCCGCTCACTCCCAGGCGTCAATATACGCCGCAGCTACTTCCCACCCACAGTGAGGCCAGAGACATGCAAGATGGATCTACACGTCTTCAGTGACGCCTCCGAAGTAGCCTATGGATCGGTGGCCTACTTGCGTGCCCAAGAGAAGGGAGGAGAGATACACACTGCTTTCATCCTGGCTCGCTCAAGAATAGCCCCACGAAAGCAACAATCTATCCCGCGTCTAGAGCTCTGCGCAGCCCTAGCAGGAGCGCATCTAGCCACGTTAATCCAACGTGAACTCACCATTCCGGTGCACAGAACAATCTTGTGGTCAGATTCCACGACAGTACTCACATGGATCAAGTCTGATTCATGCAGATACAAAGTCTTCGTGGGAGTCAGAGTCACCGAGATTCAAGAGTTAACAGAAGCAGCGAGCTGGCGGTATGTGGACACCAAACACAACCCAGCTGACGTCATCACCCGGGGAATGTCCCTAGATGACCTCACCCGTCACAACATCTACAGTGACGGACCAGAGTTCCTCAAGCTCCCGGAAGGAGAGTGGCCTACGCCCACCCCACGGGAGGCGAGTAAAGAGGAGGCTGAGAACAAGAAACCTATGTTCTGTGGACTGAGCACAGTCGCCTCCACAGACCCCAACATAGATGACTGCCTCACCCTACAGAGTGCGCAACTAAAGACATTTCTGAGGCACCACCCAGAGATTCAGCCCACTGCCGACATTTCAGCAGCTGACTACGAAGAAGCAGAACTTCTTCTACTACAACGAGCCCAGAGAGACTCGTTCCCCGATGAGCTAGACTGTCTACAGGGAGGAAAGCCCATCCCATCAGACAGCAGACTGCTCCACCTGGCACCCGAGAGTGACGCCCATAATCTCATCAGAGTGGGTGGTCGTCTGCGGAGAGCCCCCGACCTACCGGATGACGTTAAGTACCCGATAGTCTTGAACAGCCGACACAAGGTCACAGAGCTGATCATAAAGAAATACGACGAGGATGTACACCACGCAGGAGCAGAGAGAGTCTTCGCGGAGATCAGACGTCGCTATTGGATACTTCAAGGGAGAGAAGCAGTGCGACGCTTCCAGCGAACCTGTCTAGACTGCCGAAAGTGGCGCGCGCAGCCCAGCATACCCCGGATGGCTGACCTACCTCCCTGTCGCCTCCGACTCGGCGACAAGCCATTCCACTCCACAGGCATGGACTGTTTTGGCCCGTTGTATATAAAGAAAGGAAGAGGAACCGAGAAGCGGTGGGGTATTGTATTCAAATGCATGACCACCAGAGCGATACATATCGAACTCCTTCCAACCATGAGCACAGACTCATTCCTTATGGCCTTCCGAAGATTCACATCACGGAAAGGAAAACCGTCTACATTGTTGTCTGATCACGGGACAAACTTCAAAGGCGGAGAAAGAGAGCTGAGAGAGAGCTTCCAAGCTATGGGCCCAGAACTTAAGACCCACCTCGCTCCATCCCAGATTGACTTCCAGTTTAATCCCCCGAACGCACCCCACTTCGGTGGAACCTGGGAACGAGAAGTACGTTCTATAAAGACAGCCCTGTACACCGTGCTTGGGGCCCAGACTGTAGCGGAAGAAGTCCTAATGACAGTCCTCACGGAGATCGAGGGAGTATTGAACTCCAAGCCCCTCGGCTACGTCTCCAGTGATATAGCAGATGTCGACCCAGTCACCCCCAACACACTCTTGATGGGGCGGCTGGACCCCGCGCTACCCCAGACAATGTACAGGCCTGAAGAAGCGAACGGCCGAAGAATGTGGAGGTACAGTCAAGTACTAGCTGACAAGTTTTGGAACAGCTTTCTACTCCACTACCTACCGTCTCTACAGACCCGCCAGAAGTGGGTAAAAGAGAGAGACAATTTGACAGAAGGAACAGTCGTCATGATTATCGACCAGTCACTACCCAGAGCTATGTGGCCGGCTGGCCGCGTAAGCAAAGTGATCACCGGTGCCGATGGCAAGGTCCGAGCAGCTGAGGTGCTCGTCCAAGGGCGAACTTACACATGACCCGTGGCGAGGCTAATAGAACTGCCCAGACTCCCAGACACTATCGATGACGACCATGACCCCATGATTTTGTGAGTTGACTGACCCTTACAGCGGACCTTGAGTGGTAGACAGTGCGGTCAATCTGTCTCTGCTTAGCTAATTAGGTGGGACTAATTAGGGGGCGGCTGTTGTGAAGGATCAGATTAAACCGAATATATATATTTATTTATGGATATATATTTAATAGTATTTGTATATCGTTTGATATCCCTTGTATATTCCTTGTACATATACACTGAATATCCCTTTGGTCTACTAACAGCCCATAATAGTTTCATTCTCTCATTGGACAAGAACTTGGCGCCAGCAGCCAAGCCCCTTGGTTCAAGTTCAATCGTGCCGACGAACATGTCGTTACTAGCCCCGGTTCCGCGTAGGAATACGTCTGCCGAAATACGAATGGTACTATTTGTTCACAGCGCATATATATATGGCGCAAGTAAAGTAGAACTTCCCTTAGCCCTTAGTTCTTTACCCTCCAACCTAGTGGCAAGACGTTAAGCCTCACCCACGATACACGTGTGGTGCAGTATGGTCAACTTGGCCTCAGAATGGCATTGAGACATCGTGTGGATTAATAGTTGAATTGTCATAGTTTGGCACTATACCGTCGAGTGGGACGTATTTCTATTAAGTTAATAATAGTCTATTATGTATGGTGCATCGTTCGGTTAGAGTTATAAAGTGAGCAGTACCCCCATCGTTTTCCTCGCGTTATCTAGAGTCTTAACCAGGCTGGGCAGACCACGTGTGGTGCTTTCATCCGAGGAGTTCTGGGCAAGGAAGAGTGGACCTGCACATTGGATTACCTTACCCGGACGACGGCGAGCCCTACACGGCTTGGATTATCTACTTGCTTTGGGTGCTTTGATTATGCCATGGATAACAGCCAACACTGGTAAGTGTTGGAACTACCCCCGAGAGGAGTCCAGGTGAGACGGCGCTCTAACCCGAGTGAGGTCGCCTCACGTCTCTTCGTTGTGGACCGGCAGCTACCGTCTACAAGAGGGCCCAACTGTATTCATCTGTGGACCAAGGTTCTGTGGGCACCGTGTTCAGCACTCTGAATTCTCCCAAGAAATCGTTGGCCAGATGGGATATCGCCAGCGGCTCTCCTAACCCCCCCCCCCCCTACTGACTTACAACCAGCGGGACCCCCTTTAGTGTATCCAGCTATAATCATTAAGTACCATCGCTATAGTTCCCTAAAGAACCAGGTTGTATACTTGCTTCCTGCGTAACCAGAGATTGGACATTCAATGTTGATTTGCCTACGAATACTCATTTGCCTTACAAGTGCATTCAAATCATAAATGTCATTACGTGAACGTTGTATATACCCTTTGCTATATATTAAAGATTCGACGGATACATTTGTGTGGACTTGGTTTCATCAGGTGGGAAAGTGTTCATCATATCTATATCATGTACTGTGTGGCCAGTAGTTAAAGTACATAAAGCGGTAGTGGTTTAATGATACCATACTTATCAATACAGTCAGGGAATTGTACCCCTCAGTTACAGTATGTATTGCGATCAGTCCACGCTTGCTGGCCCAGGACCCGCCCACAACCGAATCACATCACATCAATCCGCCGGATCACAAGAAGGTGGACAATAATCTTTACAAATGGATATGTTGATAGCGACTAAACGACTAAATATCAAGCGATTCTGTCACAGCGAATGTCTTAGTCGTTTAAACAATGTTGGATGATGTAATTGATGGGTCTTGAATCATTCTGTAACAAAAGAAAAATCGCGGATTGATTGATTGATTCATTTTCAATTTTTTTTTCAATTTTTTTTTCCTTTCGACTGTCAGCGCTCGCTCTAGTCTCCACCCACCGCCACACACCCCCCCACACACACCCCCCCCCCCCCCCCACACACACACACACACACACACACACACACACACACACACACTCTGCCTGCAACGCGGGGGATAGTCAGACTGAGAGAGAGCTGGGTACTGCACTGTTCTAAGTGAGCATGGCCTATTGAGTTGATTAATTGATTGATTGATTGCTAATTTTATTACTGTACGCTTGGTTTCCAACTGGTTAAGTTTAGGCCCTCTACAGTAGGTTTAAAAAAATAAATAAAAGAATAGGGCGAAGAAAACGTTTTTTTCCTATAGGGCAAAGAAAACGTTTTAATTTGTTTTACCTACTTTCTATAGAAGCATCTAAGAATGAAGTTCTATGGAAAGTAGGTCTGCATTCCCTTAACAATTGTGTGTATTGAGCCGTACTGTATTGTACCCATTCTGCATCTGGTAATAAAATTTTCAATCAATCATTCCAATAATACACAGTTGGATGTGTTAGTTGGTTGGATGCACTTCAAGCTGCTTCCACATGAGGCAACTTCTCTCAATCATTCCAATAATACACAGTTGGATGTGTTAGTTGGTTGGATGCACTTCCGATCTGCTTCCACATGGAGGCAAATTGTCTTTTTTGTAGTTGTGGGAACTACTTTTTCTGGCGGATGGTTTTTTCAATAAATCTTCGATTAATGTGTGTTTATTGTATAGAAATAAGGTTGGATGAATGTGGCAGTTGTATAAAAGCTTTACACCACTTGCAGTCGTGATTTGTGAACAATAAACCATGCCTAGGGGCAGGGCCGCCTCAGGGGGTGTGCGAGCAGTGCGGTCGCACAGGGCCTCGCGGGAAGGGGGGCCTCGCAAAAAAAAAAAAAAAAAAAAATTATTTATTATTTTTTTTTATTTTAATTTTTTTAATTTTTAATTTTTTTGCGAGGCCCCCCTTCCCGCCAGGCCCTTTTTCATCACAGACCTAAAATCTAGTTTTGCTTATATGCTTATATATTTCACATTAGACACGTTTGTAGAATGTGTCTGACTTGTTCCTGGGTCTGCAGACATACTCACTATTGGAGCTCTGGGGCTCTGCAGCAGACATACTATTGGTTTCAACGAAGGGAGTGGTTCCATCATGTGTAGTACGCCGGCGTGCGTCAGCTGCGTTTGACTATTTCGCGCGTGCAGCTTTGGAGGTTATGCTTAGTTATGCCAGCCAAGACGAAGAGGTCGGTCATTATCAGTCGGTCGGTCACCAAGGAACGTTGACGAAAGGCCTCTCGCTGGCAAGACAAAAAGAAGCTATGGTGGAGCCTTGTCATGGTGCAGTCGGGATATAGCCATGATGATGTCGGCTAGTAGCTAGCTTAGCTAAAGGCTAACTAGCGTTAGCTAACCTAGAGACAGCGCATGCAGCCAAGATGAAGAGGATGGTCGTTTGGCAGATGAACTTCGTCAACTCCACGCGGTTGTCTCCATCCTCTTCGACGTTTGGTGAGTTTTTAACCTATTCTATTAACTCTATTCTATTCCCGCCGTGGATCTCTCTCTCTCTCTCTGGAGCCAAACTGGCCGACTAGCTGTTGTAGTACTAGTAGCTAACGGTGTGTGGCCTGGTGTCAGCACCTGTATTGCTTTTCTCACGTTGTACAGTTGTTCAGTGGTAGCCGCATAGCTTGCTTCTGCGTTAGCTAATGGTTAGCGATAGCCGGGTTGAGCTAACTGTTAGCCAGTTAGCTGTTTAGCTACGACGTTAGCTGCCGGCTGCGCTCATCTGGGAACGTTAGCTTGATGCTATCAGTTAGCCTAGAGTTAGCTGTTAGCTTGTGCTACGACCATTGACATTAGCCGTGAGAATAGCAGGGGGTTCTGGCACTCTGACTACGACATCATCTTTGACAGAAGATGTAGTCGGGCCTGCACCATGACAAGGCTCCGGCCATAGCTTATTTTTGTCCCGCCAGCGAGAGGACTTTCGTCAACGTGGAGACCTGTGTTGCGGCCTTTCGCCCTGCGTTCCTTGGTGCAGGTAAGATGAATGAAAATGTCATGACATTACCCCACTCTTCCTTCCTTCCCCTCCCGAATGTTTTGTTAATAACGATGTTTTTTTCCAGGCAAAACATATGTTACTTCACAACATTTGGAGATACGACATGTGCTGTGTGTGAATGAATTGTCTTGGTCGTTTGTGTAGCTTGGGTAGCGTTGGGCCGTTGGCCAAAGCTGTGTGTGGCCTGGTGTTAGTAGCCTACCTGGCTAGCCTATTTAGCTGATGTCGGCCATTGGCTCCTTGCTGCTTTGTTTTCTCTGGTATAGACCCTCTTCTCTTTGGATTTAAGTGTTGATCTTTGTCCTTTTGGATCTATGTATATTCATGTTGCCTTTGTGAAGTTATCTTTTCCTTCTGTTTTGTTCTTTCATTAAAAGTTGAATATCCTTTAGGGGGTCATCTTTGCTTATCTCTCTCATACATGCTCTCTCTCTAACACACACACACGACAAACACACATGCTCTCTCTCTCTCTCTCTCTCTCTTTCTAACACACACAGTCTGCCTATGGCGGCCTTTCTCGATGGCTGTGCTCGCTGAGTCTGTACCTAGTCAAGGATCTTCAGTCACAGTGCTCAGGTATTCTGCCACTGTGTACTCTCTGTTTAGGGCCAAATAGCATTTCAATTTCTTTCCAATGTGTCTCTCTCTCTCTCTGTACACTGTATATTGACTGTAGAACGGGAGCTCTCTCTCGCTCTCTCTCTTGCTATATGTTGACTGTATCATGCCCAGCCTCGGGCAGCGCTATTATTTAAGAATATGTTGACTGTATAGAAAACAATTTAAAATTATATATATATATATATTTTTTTTTACCTTTTGGGGGGGGGGGGGCATGGTTTATTGTTCACAAACCACTCCTGCGCGTGATGTAATGCTTAAGTACCTACTTGAACAACACTTTGGAGATGAAGACATAAAATCTCTTCAAGCCTATGCTCTTTTCCTTCGGGAGTGCTGTAATGCTATGGAGAATGTCCAGTACATGAGGGAACTCAATATGCCAGCGAACATGAAAGTATTGATTTCAAAGCTTCCATACAAGCTCAGAGAGAATTGGAGAGTCTCTGTATGTTCGATAATGGAAAAACACCATCGCAGACCACAATTCATGGATATTGTCACATTCATTGAGCGCCAGGTAAAGATTGTCTCAGACCCAGTCTTCGGAGACATTCAAAATACACCACCAAATACAGGAAGTAGACCTATGAACATGAACAGAATGAAATCACAAATTAAACCCAAATTCAAAGGAGACAGTTTTGCAACCACAGTTACTACCCCTGCAAAGCAAAGAAATGAATCTGCTCACAACACCAACACTTGTGTATGTTGCTCTAAAAAGCACACTCTGGACCAATGTCCTCAGATGGAGGAGAAGACACACAGGGACAAGATTACTTTTATAAGGCAAAAAGGAATCTGTTTTGGCTGCCTTCGCATTGGACATCTTAGCAGGAATTGCGAGAAGCGCTTGACTTGCAAGGTGTGCAGCCAAAGCCATCCCAGTGTTCTTCATATTAATCAGAAGGAGAGAGCAAGCAACACAAACCAGCCAAAGAAACCTTTGGTGAGTAACGCACAGATCTCTTTGCAAACATGTGGACAAACAGGGGTCGGAAGCAGCAATGGGACTCTGTCAATCTTGCCTGTACAGGTGAAGTCCAGCAAGGGAGACAAAATCATCACAACATATGCATTTTTAGATCCAGGCAGCACTGACACATTTTGTTCAGAATCCCTAATGAGAAGGCTGAACCTTACAAGAAGGAAAACACAAATCAGCTTACATACCATGGGTCCAAAGGCATCTGTGTCCAGCTACATACTGACCGACTTGGAGATCTCCAGCCTCACTGGGAAACAGTTCTATGACCTGCCCAAGGTCTACACCCAGAAGAGGATGCCCGTAACCACAAGTAACATCATTAGCCAAGAGGAGTTGGCTAAGTGGCCATACTTAGATGGGGTTGCCCTTCCTCGGATTCAAGCTGATGTGGAGTTATTGATAGGTACCAATGCCTCCAAATTGCTTGAACCTTGGGAAGTTGTGAATAGTCATGGCAATGGGCCATATGCCATTAAGACCCTATTGGGGTGGGTCATTAATGGTCCCCTATCAGGCTACAGTGAGCAGCGGAGTGAGAGTGTCAATCCAGCTGCTATTGTTAATAGGATCTCTATAACAAATCTGGAGGAGTTGCTGAACAATCAGTACAACCATGATTTTAATGAAAGGTCATCAGAAGACAAAGAGGAAATGTTGAGGGATGATATGAAGTTCATGGAAATCATGACTGATTCATGCAAACTTCAAGACGGACATTACACCTTGGAGCTTCCCTTTAAAAGGAAAGAAGTGTCTCTGCCAAACAATCAGTTTGTTGCTAGGCAACGCATCCTTGGACTGAAAAGGAGGTTTGGGAGAGATGAGAAGTTCCACCGAGAATACACCAACTTTCTCGACGACGTAATCAGTAAAGGATATGCTGAACGTGTTCCTGAACATCAAGTGGAACGGTGTGATGGAAAAGTGTGGTACATTCCACACCATGGAGTGTACCATCCCAGGAAGGGCAATCTGCGTGTCGTATTTGACTGTGGAGCAGAGTATAGAGGAAAATCTCTCAATAAGGAGCTTCTACAAGGTCCTTACCTCACCAGCACCTTGTTAGGAGTCCTCACACGTTTCCGGCAAGAACCTGTAGCCTTAATGACTGATGTTAAAGCGATGTTCCATCGAGTCAATGTGGCACAGAAAGACAGAGATTTTCTTCGGTTCTTGTGGTGGCCTGACGGCGACGTATCCCAAGAACTGGTAGAATATAGGATGACTGTGCATCTCTTTGGGGCAGTGTCTTCTCCTAGCTGTGCTTGTCATGCCCTCTGAAAGACAGCAGAAGATAACCACAACAGTTTCCCTGCTGAGGTACTTGACACGGTCAACAGAAACTTCTACATGGATGACTGTCTTAAGAGCTTGCCATCAGAAGAGGAGGCTGTTAAAATGGTCAAGGATTTGACAGATGTTTGTCAAAAAGGAGGCTTCCATTTGACAAAATGGATTAGCAATAACCGTGGAGTGCTGCTATCCATTCCAGAGGAAGACCGATCCAAGAATTTGCTTGACTTGGATCTCGACAGAGACCAACTGCCAGTGGAGAGGGCCCTTGGACTTCATTGGTGTGTTGATACAGACACTTTTAAGTTCAAGTTGGCACTCAAAGAACAGCCTCATACTCGACGTGGAATTCTATCGATGGTCAGCTCAATCTATGATCCTTTAGGATTTCTTGCCCCACTCACACTTCCAGCCAAGCTCATACTGCAAGATATGTGTAGGAGGAACTATGGATGGGATGATCAAATTCACCCAATTCTCCAACAGCAGTGGACGAAGTGGTTGAGAGACCTGGAAAGAGTGATGGCATTCAAAGTTGAAAGATGCCTCAAGCCGGCAGATTTTGGAGAAACCATTCGTGGTCAGTTACATCACTTCTCTGATGCCAGCGAAAGTGGATATGGCACTGTGACCTATCTGAAGATATGGAACAACAGCAACAGGTGTCATGTCTCTTTCCTGTTAGGTAAAGCCAGAGTTTGCCCACTAAAGCAAGTCACCATTCCATGCTTGGAACTCACTGCAGCTGTTCTTGCTGTTCGTGTGGACACCATGCTCAGAGCCGAAATTCAGCTTTGCCTTGAGAAATCTTGTTTCTTGACTGACAGTACTTCAGTTTTAAAGTACATCAGAAATGAAGACAAGAGATTTCACACCTTTGTGGCAAATAGGATTTCTACCATCCGAAGAACATCTGAAGTCACGCAGTGGAGGTACATTCATACCACTCAGAACCCTGCTGACAAAGCCTCAAGGGGAGTTACGGTGGATGATTTGCTGACCAACAGAAGTTGGATTGAAGGCCCTGAGTTTCTTTGGAAACCAGAGGAAGAGTGGCCAGATAGTATCTTGGAGTACAACATTGCTACTGATGACCCTGAGGTCAAAAAGGATCTCACCATCAACACAGTAATTGTCGATGCACCAAGTGCCACACACCAACTGATCACCTACTTTTCTGACTGGAAAAGGTTGAAAAGGTCAGTTGCTTGGATCCTGAAATTACGAAAGACTCTATTGGAGATGAGTCATAAAAGAAACCAACTGAGTCATGAAGATGCAGACAAAGTGGAACAGGAAATGCAACAAAGTAGAGCTGCATTGGGAAACCAGAACTTAACACCAGATGATCTTTCTACAGCTGAGTCTGCCATCATTCGCTTCACTCAACAGCAAAGGTTCCCTGATGAACTTGCTTTTGTGTTTGGTGTTGACATCTGGAAAGGGTGAAGTAAAGAAAGACAGTCCCATCTATAAACTGGACCCCATTCTGGAGAATGGCTTGCTTAGAGTTGGAGGGAGGTTGAGTAGGGCAGCAATGTCTGAGGAATCTAAACATCCTGTTATCCTCTCGAAAGACCTTCATGTATCGACTCTCATACTAAAGCACATCCACGAACAGATGGGTCATGGTGGGAGAAACCATGTTCTCTCCAGATTGCGCCGAAAATATTGGATCACTAGTGCCAATGCAGCAACAAGAAAGGTCCTGTCTGACTGTGTCTTCTGCAAACGCCATAGAGGAAAGTTGGGTGAGCAGAAGATGTCAGACTTGCCTCTAGAACGAATCGTTGCTGATCTTCCTCCATTTACCAATGTTGGAGTTGATTATTTCGGCCCGATTGAGGTCAAGAGGGGACGTTCCTTTGAAAAGCGCTATGGAGTCATTTTCACCTGTATGGCATGTAGAGCAGTCCATTTGGAAGTCGCTTATTCATTGGATACGGACTCCTGTATAAATGCTCTACGCAGGTTTGTTTGTAGAAGAGGACCCATCTCTCATTTAAGATCGGACAATGGAACCAATTTTGTTGGTGCTAAAAGAGAGTTGAGGGAAGCTCTCGCTGCTTTAAACCACAGCAAAATACAATCAGCTTTTCTGGAAGAAGGAATTCAGTGGAGCTTCAACCCACCAACAGCCTCTCATCATGGAGGTGCATGGGAGCGCATCATACGGATGATTCGACGAATACTAACATCAGTTCTACACCAGCAAACCTTGAATGACGAGGGATTTCATACAGTGCTGTGTGAAGTCGAAGCCATTCTTAATGATCGCCCCATAACTAAGTTGTCTGGAGATCCCAACGATCTGGAAGCTCTCACTCCCAATCACATTCTCGCAATGAAAAGAATGCCAATCTTGCCACCTGGATTGTTTGAGAAGTCCGACCTCTACCTCAAAAGGAGATGGAGACAAGTCCAATACATCTCAGACCTTTTTTGGAAACGCTGGCTGAGAGAATACTTACCTTTGCTACAGGAGCGGCAGAGGTGAAGTAAGGAGAGACGAAGTCTTGTCCCTGGAGACATTGTATTGATCGCAGACGCTACAGCTCCACGTGGTTCCTGGTTACTTGGAAGAGTCCTGGAGACCTATCCCGACAGGAAAGGACTGGTGCGTTCTGCACGAGTGAAGACAAAAACGAGCACACTGGATAGACCAGTAACTAAACTTTGCTTGCTTCAAGAAGCTGCAATTTAAAGCTTCTAATTCAAATAATTGTTTTTTGAGTTCTTTTTTTATGAATATATTGGCTCCATTACGTAAATATTATTTTGAATTGTTCCTGGCCTCCTGCCATTCTCAATTAGGGGCCGGTGTGTTGGAGCAAAAAAAGGCTTTCTGTTTATTTCATTTTATTTGTACTCACGGTGCAGAGGTGTGGCATTTTCAGTCACCATGGCAACCACCACAGGGGTTGGTTACCTATTTATACTGATCAGTGGGTGACGAGCGGCAGGTGTGCAAGGGGATAGCCAAACAGTTTTAGAGCGTGTTCGTGTCGATGTGCCGTATAGGTCGGCGTTCAGTGTTATTAGTAAAAGGAGTTTTTGTATATATTTTTTGGTTGATAATGGTCAATAAAAGGATTGGCATATCGAAAATGATACAAGCTCTCTGGACATTGAATTCTTCAAGCACGCGTCTAACTCAAGCCAGCCCACTTGCCCCTCGCAGTAGGCTTATAGGTAATGGTTCTACATATACATCAGTTGGCTTCATAGAAATGCTACGGCTAGCTCTGTGGATCACATGTCATTCCCTTCATGGGAACAAGAACAGAGAGGTGGAGAGGTAGATGAGGAACAGAGTGATAGGGAGGTTGAGAGGGAGAGGAATAAGAGAGTGATATGGAGGTGGAGAGGGAGAGAAGGAAGAGAGTGATAGGGAGGTGGAGTTGTTTTGTTCCTTGATTTATTTCCATAATACATAATAAAACCCACAAAGCAGTTTACTCAATAAAGTGTCTTCATATATTAGCCTGTTATAGTCAGATTGCATAAATATTTACCCATTTTCGTTATGATGAGCTAATAAGTTAGTAATGAAGTACAAAAAAAAACTGGATAATAATCCTTATTTTTTGGGGTGGTTGGTACTGAGTTACACACGGGTCCATTCGGACCCAGAGTTTTTGTTAACACCAAAATAAGATAAATAAATAAGCAGCGCACAAGGGTTAAGTAATTTTAAATGTTAATTGTCCTTTCAGACAAGTTATGTTTTTGTATGTTTTTATTGATTTTTGCTACCGAGCAGTCCGGTAGAGAGAGAGAGGAGGAATGGGAGATAGACCGGGGAAGACATTCGGCAAGGATCACCGGGTCCGGGAGTCGTACCCGGGTCGGCCACGTTGCACCGCAGCGTTGTATGCGGTGCGCCACTCGGCTGCCCCTTGTTTAAGTCATTTGCAATATGGAATTATAGATAGATAGATATGGTAGATTATAGATACTGTAGATACTTTTATGGATAGCAAAAAACCTGCTAGATCCTGACAAGACCTACTGAACTCACCATTAGGGTCAGGTTTATTGACATTCTATTCAAAGTTGGAGGTCGGAAGCTCCCAGTTAGAAAATTAGAATGGAGTGGGAGTCCCGAGTCCAATGGTGCCAACTGACACTGCCAAAACGGCACCTCCTACATGTAAAAAAAACTGCTCGAAGCTGCTCAAAAACAGCTGAAAACTTGTAGTCAGGGAAATATAAACAAAATCTTGGACTAAATTCCTTACCAAGAAATGTCTTCACCAATGTGTCTGTAAAGGTGTCTAATAACACATATAAACATATTTAAATTCAACTCCCATAGGAAAACCTGTGACAGCTGCTGAAAGTTGAGTACCCGGAACCTTATCTGTGAAAATGTTTAAATGTTTATTTTTGCCTTTAGCACCTTGTGAGATGTCAAACTAGGGGTTTTTCATGATTCTGAATCGATTGTTTTGTACTGAAACCACTCCTTGGTCAAAAAACAGCCACGCCCACTTGTACATGTAAATTAGAAAGTAGCTTTATTTGTTTATTTCAATATCTCGAATATTAAGTTAGAAAACAATACTGATCCACAATGTCAAATGCTTTATGAGTCAAGGTCTGAGTCTTATAGACTCTACATGAATACAATTATTGCATGTACAGTAATGCCTTTACAATTTCTGCATGCTGAGATACACTTCACACCATTCTTCTTGCAGCTGCACCACCAGTTGCTGCAATCTCTATTACAATTACAGCTTGTGATAGTAGCTCCTCAGGAGCCATGGGGTCTAGCTTTGGAACTGGCTCATAACCATGAACCTCTACCATCCATCCATAGTCACTGGGGTTCAAAGACATGCTCTGCAGAAGCATTCAGTCCCGTGTTTGGAGATAGGCACGGATAAAATGCTGTGCAGCTGCACCTTCTGTTGGAGGTAAAGTCTCCGGTTTGATCAGCCCGGCTGCCGCCTTCCGTGAGAACATGTTCAAGAGTCAAGTCAAGAGTTTTATTTGTCACGGCATACAAGGCATACAGTGAAATGCGGGTGGTCATGCCCGCAGCGATTGTGCAATAATACAAGTAATAAGAATAAGACATAACAGGTATAATGTACATAAAGTTTAAAAAAATGCATGTTAAAAGACATGCTAAGGTCCTGCGATAGTGCAATACAGTGTTAAAGGCCAACTTGCAGGTTAAACCCTACTCTGCAATTATGGGTAGTTGGTATCTAATTTAATTATTAATTTTTTTCCATTTGACGCCGGAAATGCCACTCAGAAAGGGTTAAAAAGGTCCACGCACGAATAACATGTACGGAGCAAATCAAAAAGCTTATCAGACGCTAGCACGGCCGTGACGTCACTCGAGGCGACATATGCCTTATGCACGTCCGGGTCATAGTACTACTGGCTATATGGCTCTGGGTAACGTTACCCCGTTGTATACACAATATGTACAACGACACAATGATCAAACACCTTATAACTACTACTATTGTCGTGTTTATAAGTTCCCTGGCAGAATACTTGTGAGGACAAAGGTATACAAAGAGGAGAGAACCATTTTAAATCGGGCATTGTTAGGAGTTTCGAGAATGGCGGCTACCAAGCTAAGCTAAGCTACGTTAGCTACTAACGTTGTATACACAATATGTACAACGACACAATGATCAAACACCTTATACTACTACTATTGTCGTGTCCGTGAGTTCCCTGGCAGAATACTTGTGAGGACGGGGGTGTGCAGGGAGGAGAGAGCCATTTTGAATCGGGCATTCGTGCCGGCTGGCGGGCTGCACGTCACGGCATGTTGATGGGCATGAACCGGTTGGGATTCGAGTGGACGCGGCCCCGCTCGGTGCATCAGTCGCGAAATGGACTGCCACGATAGCTGTGGGCTAACTAGCGTTGACCTTGCAAGCTCAGGCACCGTATGACTACTGCTGTTGTCGTGTCCATGGGTTCCCTGGGAGAGTACTTGTGAGGACAGAGGTGTGCAGGGAGGGGAGAGCCATTTTGGATCGGGCATTGTTGGGAGATTCGAGAGTGCTGGCTACCAAGCTAAGCTAAGCTACGTTAGCTGGCTTAGCTACTAACGTTATATACACAATATGTAACGACACAATGATTTACATTATTACAAATATGGAAACCAGTGGCGGCCGCTGGGTACTTCGCCACTAGGGGCGCTATACCAAATATTTTGTACAGTACAGTACTGTACCACGCAAGACTCATGGCAAGACGTGAGCGATTCGACTCACGCTCACGGCAATGAATCGGCTCTTATGAACGAGTCGCTCAGCTGTTACTACAACAACACACAACCAGTCAAATAAAGTATAGTCTAGACTCTAATTCACAACTTGAAACACAATATAAATAGAAAAGTTAGAAACAAAACTCGCCCGTCTCCAAACACAGGCAGATCTCTCCCTCTCTCCTTCTCTCTCTCACACACAGCGCGACGTGGAATCGATTCGTTACACAATCAGACCTATTATATACCAAGAATAACTTCAGTATGAGTACAGGGCTGTACACATATTTTGCATATTGTTAAATGAGCCAAGGCTAGCTATTAAACTATCGATATGAATCGAAAATCTGGGACCCTGATGTAAACAAGACAAACGTCTTTCTCTGGTCTGCATCCCCTTAACAATTGTGTGTATTGAGCCGTACTGTATTGTACCCATTCTGCAATCTGTTAATAAAGTTCTCATTCATTCATTCATTCAAACATAGACGATATTGAACAAGCCATAATCCACGTATTTTCAATCCGAGAGAGCTGCAGTAGTTAAATCAATGAGCCATCGACATAGTCAGTGTGGTAAGTAACGTTATTATTGCATCCAAGATTGATACACGGCTGGCTAGGCAGTTGGTAGTCATAGTCTTGTGTTATAAAATAAATAAACAATCAGCAATGTCTCGCTTCATGAATGGCCAGCACAGCAGTAGCCTAACAGTACTGCTCCTAAAAAAAACTATTTACAAACGTAAACGTGTACCCAACCCCCCCCACCCAACCTCCTCCAATGTACAGTTTCTACGTCAAATGTATATACTCCCTTTTCTTGACTCCTTCTGTATCACAAACAGTACTGTATTTGCAAATCTGGTATGTCATAAATGTATAGATGTAGCAGTACTGACTATCTGTATGTCATGTATGTCATATATGTCCTGATGAATTGAAAATGGGGGACCCTGATGTAAACAAGACGAAAGTCTTTCTCTGGTCTGCATCCCCTTAACAATTGTGTGTATTGAGCTGTACTGTATTGTACCCATTCTGCAATCTGTTAATAAAGTTTTCAATCAATCAATCAATCAACGTTAAGCACAGAGAGAGAGAGAGAGAGAGAGAGAGAGAGAGAGAGAGAGAGAGAGAGAGAGAGAGACTCACTGTTTAGTTGAAACGTCCAGGGCAGGAGAGCTTGATAAACGTGTATAATCCGCCATATAGCTTGTTAGCCAAGTGTTAGCTCAGCTGAGCTAACACTCAACAAGTACATTCCTTTGTCCATTTCCGCTCGAACAGACTGCAAACTACCTGGCGTTCTATCGCCATGCTCTAAGACAAACTCTAACCTTAACCAACTTTGAAAGAGTGCCTAAGCTTAACAGTCTAAAGAACTTGCAGTCACGGCACGGCACGCTCTAAGACAAACAACAGTCCTAGACCAACCTAGGAACCAAGCTAGAAGCTAGAATTGGAACATTAGAAATTGGATTCGGCCAATCAGAGATCGTCTCTGTGAAATTCTGCCATGGAAAAAAATACTGGCGTCGGCCAATCAGAGAGCGTCTCCGCGAAATGCGGCTATGGAAATTCTTCACGGAAGTTCACGCTGCTGCCCTAGACCGCTTCAAATCGCGCTCGGATTCCAACATAATAGTCATATTTCAACGCACAACGCTGTATGCACTGATTGGCTGTGACGGAGACAGCGATCAAACTGTGACGCGCACTCAGAGCGCTATCGCGTATAGCCCGGGCCGAGAAATACGAAAAAATAAAAAAAATAAAAAAAACTTGATGTCACTTCCTGCTCTGGAAAACGATGTTTTTTTTAATTTAGATAATAACGTTATATTGTGCATTGGAAATACAAACATACTTAAAATGAGTAAATATTATTAATTTTAAACATGTTTATATTATTTATAGGGCTATAAAACACAAAAACGAAAAAGTTTCATTGTCTTCTTCTCTGATTTAACAGCAGCTGGCCAGCAGGTGGGTCGGCGCCCTAGCGCCCCTAGTGGTAGAGCCGCCACTGATGGTAACGTGGTTGTGGCGTTTACAAATAGTGGTTAGCTTTAGAGATGAATGGCTATGATCACGGAGCAATAGTGTTAGGTGAAACAGATACATTTTCATTCATCACTCCTCGGCTAGTAGTAGCAAGGCTCTCTGCTTCCTGCCACTAGCTGTGTGTGACTCTCAGAGCCCCTCGCTGCCCTGCACCTCATGTGACGTCAGCATTAAGATGACACACGCACGTTATTAAACCATGGATTAAAATATGCATGTGGAGCTTGTGGTTTGGTCGACAAAATGTTTGATAAAAACGCTAAAACTGGGTCAATTTCGATAATTCTTCCCCCCTCTTCATGAAAGTCAACGTTGGCCTAGTCACATTGTTTATTGAACAAAAATACAACCTGCAAGTTGGCCTTTTCTACGGATAAAGCACTGGGTCTTATGTACACTACTATACATACTATACTATACAATATACAGTGATACTATATATCCTTATGCTATCTTGCTATATCCATCTATTACTATACAAGAACCACTCCCGTTCTTTTTTTTAAAGTGACCTTTTCATTGTGTAAAGTGACCGTTGAGTGTGAGCGTGTGCAGCGTGTGTGTGTGTGTGTGTGTTCGTGCTAAAGTGACTGTTAGTGTGTGAGCGTATACAGTATGTGTGTTGTGTGTGTGCTCATGTGTGCTTGTATGTGGAGAGTTCAGTGTTCAAGACTCTGATGGCCTGGGGGAAGAAGCTGAGCCAAAGTCTCTCTGTCCTAGTTGCTGGTGTGCGTAGGCGTTTGCCTGACCGCAGCAGCTTGAACAGGCTGTTGTTGGGGTGGTGAGGGTCTTTCATTATTCTGCAGGCTCTGGATTTGCACCTCTTGTTATATAAGTCCTGCAGGGGTGGTAGTGCATTACCCGTAGTACGCTCAGCTGAGCGCACCACTCTCTGTAGGGCCTTCTTGTCCTGTGCCTTGCTGTTTCTATACCAGGCAGTGATGTTTCCAGTCAAGATGCTCTCTACAGCTCCGGAGTAGAAGTACTGGAGTATCTTCCCCGATACTCTGAACTTCCTTAACTGTCTCAGGTGGTATAGGCGCTGCTTCGCCTTTTTTACGACTGAGTCTATGTGGGTTGTGTCCATGTCAGGTCCTCTGAGATGTGGACCCCCAGGTACTTAAAGCTGCTCACCCTGTCCACGGTAGCCCCGTTTATCCACAGTGGTGTGTGTCCCCTGCTGTGTTCTCCTAAAATCCACGATCAGCTCCTTGGTTTTACCAATGTTCAGGAGCAGGCTGTTGTCCTGACACCAGCGTGCCAGTACATCAACCTCCTCCCGGTAGGCCTTCTCATCATTGTCAGAGATCAGCCCCACCACCACTGTCGTCCGCAAACTTCACTATGGAGTTGGAGCTGAACCTGGCCACACAGTCATGTGTGTAGAGTGAATACAGCAGGGGGCTCAGAACACAGCCCTGGGGGACCCGATACTCAGGGTGATGGTGTTGGAGGTCTGACCCCCTACCCTGACCACCTGAGGCCTTTCACTCAGAAAGTCCAGTATCCAGGCACTCAGAGCGGAGCTCAGACCCAGCTCAATCAGCTTGTCCACCAGTCTGGTGGAGACTATGGTGTTGAACGCTGAGCTATAGTCAATGAACAACAGTCTCACATAGCCCCCCTTCTGGCTGTCTATAGGTGAGAGAGGGTGTTGTGTAGTACCTGAGAGACTGCATCGTCAGTGGACCTGTTTGACCTGTATGCAAATTGCAAAGGGTCCATATCACTGGGGAGGGAGGCACAAATGTTGTATCGTATTTCACACAAAGTAGTACCTGATGCGTGGTAAATGTGCTGGAAAATCCCAATCCCAGCCCTGGTCACAGCATCCTTAGTAGAATGTACAGTATGTCGAGGAAGATGTCCATGTGTTCATCAATGTCCCCTGCACAAAACCTGTCAAATAGCATTATTTTCAGAGAGAGCCACTTGGATCCTCATGACATCTTAAGAGCCCTTCGATGTGGTTAAGAAGAGTGGATGGTTCATGGTTGGTGCTTGAGCTATGGTGCACCAGCATTACCAGCTGAACTTTGCCCTTGGTGTGAAATGTATCATATCCCGGCTAATCTGTAGATCACAGCAGGAGTTCTTAGTATGCCGGATGTGGTCATGATCTTTTGGAGAGCTGCTATAGCCATCAAAGACCACAATGATCTTCTGAGTGCGACTGCCGAGACACTGCACGTAGCTCATGTAACTATCAGCAATCTCCTGCCAAGTCTGAACTTGTTCCCACTTCACCATGTAGAGAAGCCATCCGCCATCAACCACCGGGCTGGACCAGGGCTGGTTAGTGAGGTCAAGTGGATCGGTCAACTCCCTCAGGCTGGTCTTGGAAAAGCCTGCCTTGTTCATTGATCTTTGTTACTGAACAAGGACAAGGGGAAGGGAGTCAGCTCATACTCTTAAGATTGTCTCGATTGTCAAATCCTGTTGGGAGAAAATGATCAGTCGGTTGAACAACTTGAGTGCGTTTAGGTGAATCTTCTCATTGACCTTGTGAATCAGGGCTCATCAGAGTGATGACAGGGCCTGTACCTTGAACCTCACCTTCATGGTCGATGTTAGTACTGTTAGTGTACTATTGTGTATTCAAATAACGCACCGGACTGCGACGTAACGTTTTACCGTTTATTTTACCTGCTCCACCAGTGCACAACACACACACATCATCTCCCGTTACCACAACGCTTTACGGTATTTTACAGCACTGTCGCAACATTACCGTGCCATCTTAAAGGGCCCGGTGAACACCGTTGTGATCCACATACACAACACTGTCCATCCAGCTTTATCTGCATGTCCCTCCCTACTTCAGCCGCTCTTTCAGCATCGACTGCGTCATCTGCAGTGCTTGTGAATCCTGTTGAGAAAGACACAAGCAACTGCTTGTCTCGGTTGTGGTTGAAGGGATTGTTCTCCTCGAACCATTTGAGGGCAAGTTCAGTCACTTCAGTATCTCTCTTCATCTGTGTTTTGGCAAGGTCTTTGTGGAGTCGACCATATTTCTTGACACCTTCCTCCATGCGCATGTTAACGTCAGAGAAGTGGCTGAGAGTCTGCACCCAGCACTTGTGGCCAGCCAACTAACAAGTAAAATCATTTGATGATAGTACACACCCTATATATTATTTATATACATATACATTTTCCAGTTATAATTAAACTTTTTAAGATAATACTTACAAATCAGATGTAAAACCTTGCTGACTGGTAAATATTGTTATTTGATATATGTGGAGTCTATTGTGTCTGTCCATGATCCACACAGGAGAGGGTTGCAAATGGCTTGGGCATGTCTGACACCTGCCACTCACTTGCTGCAAATGCCAACCAACTATTGATTGATTGATTGATTGATTGATTGATTGATTGATTGATTGATTGAAAACTTTATTAACAGATTGCAGAATGGGTACAATACAGTACAGCTCAATACACACAATTGTTAACGGGATGCAGACCAGAGAAAGACTTTCGTCTTGTTTACATCAGGGTCCCCCATTTTCAATTCATCATAACATATATGACACACACGACATACAGATAGACAGTACTGCTACATCTATACATTTATGACATACCAGATTTGCAAATACAGTACTGTTTGTGATACAAAAAGAGTCCAGAAAAGAGAGTATATACATTTGACGTAAAAACTGTACATTGGAGGTTGGGTGGGGTTGGGTGGGGGGGGGTTGGGTAGGAGGGGTTGGGGGACACACACACTGTACAACTGTACAAGCAAAACTGTACATTGGAATATTGACAACCATACTAGGTAATTTACTGTACATTGGAGGGGGGGGGGGAGAAACACTGTACAAACAAGCAAAACTGTACATTGGAATATTGACAAAACCATACTAGGTAATTTACTGTACATTGGAGGGGGTTGGGTTAGGACATTTACAGGGGCCAGTTTCGAATTGCAGTCTCCCGTAGGCAGGGGTGCAGTGCTGGGCATACGCGGTCAAACGACGTTTGGGCTTCGTCACTGAGGCAGAAGTGCGCGCATCCTATTATTATGCAAAGTCTAGGTGATAAGTGCCGGCGCGACGACACAAAAATGACTCGTCGCGCTGTATACCCCGGCCGCCGGCACTTATCACCTAGACTTTGCATAATAATAGGATACCGACAACCAAATACAAGCCCTGTAGGTGGGGGGTTGCTTGATCTCCCGACTGGAAGGATGAGACAAGTAGTATCATCTGTTCTGTGCGCAACCGAGGGAACATGTAAGCGCGTGCACGCGTGCGTGCGCGGGAGCGCGCATGCACGTGGCGTTTGGCCTTGGCCCATATTACGACTGCACCCCTGCCCGTAGGTGTTCTTCGAGAGTGGTTTTGAAAGTGGGTAGTGATTCACATACAACAACAGTTACCAGTAAACAATGAATAGTTACCATGGCAAGTACGTGAATAAACAAATAAAGCTAGTTTTTAATTTACATGCACCCAGCCATATTTATTTTCACACAAAAAAAGGGTTGGCGATGAGCGGGAAAGGTGGGCGTGGCCGTTTTCCCACCAAGGAGTGCTTTTAGTGCAAAATATATGTTTGCAATCGATTCAGAATCATGGAAACCCCCTAGTTTGACACCTCACAATGTGCTTAAATTACGGCAAAAATAAACATTTAAATTTTTTTTACAGATAAGATTCCTGGTACTCCAACTTTCAGCAGCTGTCACAGGTTTTCCTATGGGAGTTGAATTAAAATCTTTGTATATGTGTTATTAGACACCTTTACAAACACATTGGTGAAGACATTTCTTGGTAAGGAATTTATTCCAAGATTGGCCAAATATCTGATCTTTATTCCCTGACTATTGTCATAAACTGATCGTATATGTCTGCCTCCTCTAACATGTTCATGCAGTCTGTGTGTCTGAAAAGCAGACCCTGAAACCATGTCTGGAGCTGTTGCTGAGCCAGTGACTGGATCCAAGCAGAGCCGTATAATTGAGGATCCAAGATCACAGACTGATTGATTGATTGAAAACTTTATTAACAGATTGCAGAATGGGTACAAATTACAATACAGTACAGCTCAATAGGCACAATGTACACAATCGGCACAATGTAATGCAGAGCACATCGAACTTCCAAACCACATGTGAAGCCTTTCTATTGTTATTGCTATAAAGCAATAGTATGCAGCTGCAGAACCACATCTCCAGCAGGCTGGGGTCCCGCAGGCTGAGCTCCCGCAGGCTGAGGTCCCGGACGCTTCCATTGGCTGATTTGGGTCACGTGACCGTCCCACCCAATGGCTGAATTGGAGTGTTGCACTGCGGGCATTGGCTGATTTGGGTCACGTTGCACTGCGGGATTGATTGATTGATTGATTGAAAACTTTATTAACAGATTGCAGAATGGGTACACGTGACCGCCACAGGCCCTGATTGATTGATTGAAAACTTTATTAACAGATTGTAGAATGGGTACAGTGACCGATTGATTGATTGTTTGATTGATTGATTGATTGATTGATTGATTGATTGATTGATTGATTGATTGATTGATTGATTGAAAACTTTATTAACAGATTGCAGAATGGGTACAGTGACGTCACAGGCCCGGATTGATTGATTGATTGAAAACTTTATTAACAGATTGCAGAATGCAGTACAGCTCAATACACACAATTGTTAAGGGGATGCAGACCATGCAGTACTGTTACATTTGTGACATACAGTAAATATATACAAGGGGGAGGGAACTGTACATTTATGATGAATTGAAAATGGGGGACCCTGATGTAAACAAGACGGAAGTCTTTCTCTGGTCTGCATCCCCTTAACAATTGTGTGTATTGAGCTGTACTGCAGATATATTTCAATTGCCTTACTTATTTACATAAGTATTATAGGCCTACAGCAGTATTGTACAGACAGTAACTATAGAGAGTGTGCTGACCTACGGTGTGTCTGTGTGGTTCTCCAGCTGCACAAAGGCAGAGCAAGAGGCTCTACAGAGGGTGGTGAAGGCGGCAGGCAGGATCGTCGGGACTCCTCTACCAAACATCACCTCCGTCTTCACCTCCCGCTGCCTCCACTGCTCCAAGTGTATCATCAAGCAAGTTGAAAGCATTAAGCTCCTTGGAGTGACACTGGATAGTACTCTATTTTGGTCAAACCACATCACTAACAGTGTCTCAAAGATGGGAAGAGCTGTAGGCATTGTTAGAAAATGTGCTTCTTTTGTTGATCGTCCTCTTCTACGTCAGATTATTCAGAGTCTAGTCCTGTGTCATGTTGATTATTGTTCTGTGATCTGGTCATCTGCCACCAAAGGTGAGATCAGGAGACTACAGGTAGTCCAGAACAGGGCAGCACGGTTGGCTTTGGGTTGCTCACTAAGGTCCAATGTCAACCGTATGCATGCTGGTCTCTCCTGGCTCACAGTTGAAAAAAGGTTATCGTCTAACTCATTTGATTTGTGTAAATCAGTCATTAACAGCAAGACTCCATATTTTGTGTTTGAGCAACTTGTTTACAGAAGCTCTATACAAGACCATAATACAAGAGGGGCCAGAAATGGTCAGTTTGTACTCCCTCGTCCTAGAACCAATGCTTTAAAGCGGTCTTTTATTTATAGGTGCATAACACTCTGGAACAACCTACCTAGTTATCTCTACACTTTTAGTAAATCGATTTTTAAAAAGAAACTAAAAACTCAATTACAGCTGTTGCCTTAATGTGTATTGCATTTGTGTATGGGTTTTTGCCTATTAGCCTACAAGTTCTCATTTTGTATCTTTAAAAATTGATATTTATTGTATGTTTTGTTAATTGTTTAGTTTTTTATTTCTATCTATAGCATCTGTGAAAGTATCTTATTTGCTACTAAATCCTTGTTTTTAACTTTTGTATTGATCTATGCATTAACTGTTTTATGTATTGTGTTGTGTGGATCAATCAATCAATCAATCAATCAATCCTGCAGTGCAACGTGACCCAAATCAGCCAATGCCCGCAGTGCAACACTCCAATTCAGCCATTGGGTGGGACGGTCACGTGATCCAAATCAGCCAATGGAAGCATCCGGGACCTCAGCCTGCAGGAGCTCAGCCTGCGGCACCCCAGCCTGCTGGAGATGTGGTTCTGCAGCTGGAAGCATCTCCTATAAAGAGCGGCAGCACAACGCCTTAAATAAGAACGATATTCCATTTGTTCCATCCAGTTTAATAAAGAAGAAAACAATATACAAATAAGTCTCGGACGACTGCAGGTGTATTTACAAGTAGCGTCTCAACTTCCTGTTCCGGTCGCTGCGCTACTGTGCAGGACCGTCTGTTATAGAGGCGCTGTCTAGATATTCTCTATCTCCCCCAGAGTCTTTAACATACTGTGTAAAGGCTGAGAAATAACAATAAACAAACACACAAAAACGTGGACAAATACCTGTATAACCCACACCCAGGCTATGTGACTATAAATCATGTGTCCATTATGTGACTAGCCCATGGAATAGTCCCTGTGCCAGGCAGGCACTCTGGTCGCCCTGGTGGATCGGCGTAAGTCCGCCCTAGGTGCAGGGGACGACACAGTGGGCCCCGGTGGGGGATCGGCTCCCGGGTCCAAAGGGGCCGGTGGTGACGCCTGGAGAACCGTGTGCGAAGCAGGCGGCGTCCCGCGCCGGGGTTGGCTCGCCAACGTGAGTACCGGTGGCGATGTGGGGGACACAAGGTCGCAGTTGGGGTCAGGCAGACGTGGTGTGACAACGAGTGCTGGTGGTACGGTGACACGGGTCGCCAGGTCGTCGTAAATTGATCGAGGAGGTGGAAGGTTGTTGCGAACAGGGCTGAACCTGCGCAGGAACCTCCTGTTCCGAAGTGTGACTCTGCCCGAGCCGTCGACCTTGACCACGTATTGGTCATGCTGGCGTACCTCCACAACACTGCCAGTCCTGTCCCATTTGTTGGGGTAGGGCCCTGTCTGGTTCTGTACACGGACCATGTCCCCTACCATGAGTGGCGGGAGGCGTTTTGTGTGCTCTGCCCAGGCATCCGCTGTGCGGATGTGGCGTTTGCGGAGAGCCTCCTCCCTTGCCGTCAGTGTCTCACGCCAGGTCTCGTGTGGTCTGTACTTCCCAGGTACAACCGGGATGAAGTCACGTATCGGGCGGCCGAAGACACACATTGCCGGAGATATTTTCGTGTCAGGGTCAGGTGTGTTACGATATTGCAGGATCGCTCTCTGCACAGCATCTGTGTCAAGCTCCCCCTTTGGGCCGGTGTTGTCAGTGATAAGGCGTTTCATTGTCTTTACCCCAATCTCAGCGCGGCAGTTGCTGTGGGGGAAGGCCACAGATGAGAGGCGGTGGTGTACGCCCCATCTGTATAGAAATGACCTGGTCTCGGTGGAGGTGAACTCTGGACCCCCGTCTGATGTGAGCTCTTCCGGCGTCCCGTACGTCACGAAGGCCCGACGTAGGTGATTTATGAGGCCGGCGGCGCCCCCCGTCGCCTTCGAGATGATCGGCCAGTTTGAGTACCGGTCCACCGTCACGAGGTAGTGCACGCCCCTGTGCATGAAGAAGTCCGAACACACCGCCTGAAAAGGGTAAACAACTGGGATCGGCGGGGTTGGCGGCGCTCCAGGCTGTGAAGGTGCCATCCGGTGGCAGTGCTCGCAGTTCCTCCGAGTGGCGCTGATGTCAGCCGACATGCCTGGCCAGAACACAGAGGATTCTGCGCGGGCGGTCATCATCGATACGCCCTGGTGGGCAGCGTGTAGGGCGCTCAGCACTTCTCTGCGGAGAGAGAGTGGTATAATCACCCTGTCCTTGTACAAGACCACCCCATCAGTTGATGTGATGTTCTCACGGTACTGGTGGAAGTCACGGATCGTCGTCGGCATCTCGAATTTTGAGTCGGGGATGCCGTCCGTCGCCATTTCCTCCAGGGTGCGCATCTCACCATCGCTGCTGGTGGCCTCCCTGACACGATCCCATGTCACTGACCGCAATGATTCAAGGCCCGCAGCACACCATGCCAGGTCATCCTCCTCAGTGTCGTCGTCATTCCCTGGCTCGGTCTGGCGTAGGAAGGACAGTACATCAGTGTGCGTACTGGGTGGGAGGTGGGCGTTGTCATCTGGAAGGTCCATAAGTGATGGCCGTGTGGTGCCAACCGGCCTACGTGACATGGCGTCCGCCGCCTTGTTCCTCATGCCCGGGACATGCACAATGCGGAAACGATAACGCAAGGTCTTCTCCTTGAGGTTCCGTAGGCGTGGGTTTGGTATGTCATCGAGCGCCCTGTCTGCAAGGAGTCTCAGCAGCGGCTTATGGTCTACAGCTACAATCAAGTCCTCGCATCCCAACACAAAGTAGCGTGCCTTGTCCAATGCGTCCGCGACCGCAAGAGCCTCGCCCTCTATGGGCGCGTACCTGGACTCCGCCGCATGCGTGAATCTGCTGCCAACCAGGGTTATCTTCCACCCATCAGTGCAGCAGAAGGGTCTGACTGGCATACATCGGCAATGTTTCTGGAATAACCAGAATCCAATGCCCTCCTTTGACCAGTCCGTGGCGATACATGTTGGCCTGGTTTTGTCAAAAATGCGGACACCACGCTCAATTTCTTCGATGATCACATCCTTTGACTCACGGAATATGTCTTCCAACTCCGCGGACCACTCGAAGCGTTCTCCACTCTTCAGGAGCTTCCGGAATGGCTGCATACGCTTGGCCATACTGAAGGCGTAGGCCACCTGGTTGACCAGCCCGAACCACGACCTGATGTCCGTGACATTACGTGGTTGTGGGAAGTCGTGTATCGCCTCCAGGTAGCGACTGCACGGTCGCACATCAGTCATGGTGATTGTAAAGCCAGCGAAGTCCACCGTGGGTGCGCTAAAAATGAACTTCTCCGGGTTGAGGACCAGTGATGCCACAGATTACTTGTAAAAGTAATCCGATTACTGATTATTGATTACTCCTTTAAAAAGTAATCCAAGTTACTTTACTGATTACTTGATTATCAGAGTAACTTAGTTACTTTGAAAGTAACTAGGTTACGAAGTCGTCGTCGTTCCCCCAACCGTTTTTTTTAAACGCTTTATTGAAAGTGCATAAATTGTTTTTAACTTGTTTCTCTGCACATAACGTAAATTGTTAAACTAGTGCTTCAGCTTCTGTACCATCAAGTATGGTAAAGCAACAGTCTATGATGCTCACAGCATTAGAGCAGCCAGCCAGTGGTTTTACAAAACCAGTGTATCCATTCACATCTAACAAATGCAGGCTGAACTATTCAATTATATCAACTGTAACTATTAAATTGTTTTTATAAATGTCTCTCTATAAACATACAATCAGTCTGAATGAATGAATGAATGAAAACTTTATTAACAGATTGCAGAATGGGTACAGTACAGTACGGCTCAATACATACAATTGTTAAGGGAATGCAGACCAGAGAAAGACTTTCGTCTTGTTTACATCAGGGTCCCCCATTTTCAATTCGTCTCTCTTTAACATGTAAATTAACTGTAAATCTGGCAAATAAGAGCTTTTGCTCTGCCACCATCAAATATACATTAATCAAAAGGGAAAGAAACTATCTCTCTCTTTTGCTGTTTGGCTGGCCTCCGATTCCTCCTGTACCTAGTCGAAGCGTCGGCTAGTGTTGTGATTCCAGATGCTTTCAATGCAATTGGATGTGCTGTTTTTAGCGGTAGACAGTATTTTGTTTCCTCCGCATATGAACGTGAAGTAGTGACTGACGAGCGTTTTGGGATGGAAGTCTGAACAGAAACTCACACTGGAATTCTCCGACGACGGAGCCCTGCTGTCACACAATTGGCTCATATGTCACATGACGTGCTGTGAAGACCCGCCCTACTCTGCCTCTGATTCGCAGACTGTGGATGGGGAATGTGATTGGACCAAGGCAGAGTCACTCACAGACAGAGTGTCCAGTCACGCCGCGGCCCGCGGGACACATTCTTGTGTAACCCTTTCACTGCCACACTACGTCACTCCCAAAAGAAAAACAGCTCAAAATGTATTTTTGACTGTCGAAAACGAAATAAAATACTGCATTCCGCCTGTATTATGAATTTATGATGAGATAGTAACGAAATAGTAATGCACAGCCACTTGGACAAGTAACTGCAATCAGATTACTGGCTTTTAAAGATTAACGCGTTAGATTACTATTTTCGGGGGAAAGTAATCAGATTACAATAACGCGTTACTTAGTAACGCGTTACCGGCATCACTGTTGAGGACTATTCCATTCCGGCCGCATATGTCCAGCCACTGGACCGCCTGGAAGTAGCTCTCCTCGATCGTATCTGACCATAGTAGCGTGTCGTCTATGCACTTAGTTTTGTTGCCTATGTCCGCATTCACATACTTCTGATGTCGCCAGATTCACCTCCCCGAGTGTTGGGAACTGGGCGGAGATCATTCCCAGGTCCACGCAGGCTGCGCGGGAGAGAAATATGCGGTCTGAGGTGTCCGTCACATACGCGATTTGGCGTGTCTCCAACCTTCGAGCGTCACCACTGTTGCCGGCGAATCTGACTACCGCAGCTCCGAGGATCCGAATTCCCTTATTGTTCGCAGCTTTCATGGTCATGGATACGGGGATGAGGTCCTCTGTGCTTAGGCCCATTTGTTGAGCGACTTTAATGCCGATCAGGCAGCTTTGGCATCCCGTATCGGCCATAGCAGGCAGGGATACTGCACGGGTGCGTTTTAGGAGGTCAAAACCCAGAGCCTTGTAATCCTCGTGCTCGGTGGTGAGAGTGAGGTTGACGTATGGCTGCGGGCTGGACGCACGCTTCATCCACTTGTCGCACATATCATCGTACAGGTGGTGAGCGAGGGGAAGCGTGCGTAACTCGCCATCTGTGCTGATTGTGCATAGCTCAACGAATGCTGCTGTCTGCTCGTCACACGTCCAGTCTGTCTCTCCGGGTGGGGGCCTAGTCGATCGGCCACCCAGGCAGGCCCTCTCGAGGTGATTCTGGCGGCCACACTTCCGACACTTTTTACCGTATGCTGGGCACTCGGCACGTCTGGCGTGCCACTGGGGTGTTTTGCCGTGGCCCACCTCGCCGCAGTGGATGCATACCCCTTCGGGTTTGGCCTTTGGTTTCTCTAGCCTGGCTCCTCCTCTGGCGCGGGTGTCCTGTTGTCTCACCCGCCTGTACGAACTGCTGATTGTGTCCGCGCTCTGAGGGTCAAGCAGGCGCGATGCCGAGCGCTTTCCAGACTCCTTAGCCTCGATATACTCGATCATGTCCTTTAGTGGCATGTTCTGGTTCTTCTCACCGAGCAGGTCGAGCTGTATTTCCGAATCTGCAATGCCACGGGCAATCACGTCACGTAGGATCTCTTCCGTGAAGTCGTTGACTTGGTCGCACCCTGTCCTAGTGCATTTCATCTGGTACTTGCACGTGTCCGCCTGCCCCTTGATGCGGGCGTGGAACGACCGGATGGGCTCTTCATAACCCTGCCGCATGTTAGACAGGGCCGCCCGAGCTACCATGGTGTTCTCTGCGCGAACGGCGAGTGCCTTCATGGCAGCGAGGACGTCCTCCTCGTCGTTGCCCGCTAGGCTCCTGCCTGCCGCGCGTGTGAGGTCCTTCCTCAGATCCTCCTCGCAGCACTCCAGTAGCTGTGAAACTATGTCGGGCCCGACCAGCTTGGTGCCTGTTTTATACTCACCCCAGCGGGTTACAAAGTATGACCAGGCCTCGCCCGTTCCGGCCAGTGCTATGGAGGGACGCTTTAGCTTCTCCATTTTAGCATTTGCGCCCGGCGCCCAGGGGGCTGCGCCTGCGACATGTATAGTGGCGTGTACACTTAACATGGCCGCCACCACGGCCGCCGCTACATGCTCAGCTACATAGTCACAATCCTCAATAGGGCACTCTGCATTTATAAGCACCATTGTCAGTTATTTGGATGAATAATTAATAGCTTGCTTCCAATGTATAAAAATTACTTCAGACTACAGCTGTAGCTCCAAAAAAATAATCCCTTTTGGCATCTTCCGTTGGAACTAATAATAAAAGTCCACTATAATCCAATGAAAGCAAAAAAAAATCCATACCAATTGTCGACGTTAACAGTGTCCTGGTCCTTTAAGTCGACAAGGTGCCGTGTTGTTTGCCGACGGCTCCGTCGACTATCCGACTTTCTCCGGTCTGTTTGCGCACCTCGTCGTCCTCCTCTGATCCACAGTCCACTGATCATATCCGTTGGACTACATCCAGATATTTGTATATAAATAAGAACGATATTCCATTTGTTCCATCCAGTTTAATAAAGAAGAAAACAATATACAAATAAGTCTCGGACGACTGCAGGTGTATTTACAAGTAGCGTCTCAACTTCCTGTTCCGGTCGCTGCGCTACTGTGCAGGACCGTCTGTTATAGAGGCGCTGTCTAGATATTCTCTACGCCTGATAAATAAATATGCCTATCGCCTACACGAGGCTAAAGATGAACTGTGTATTACTGTCTCGATACTGACACCGGCCAATCACGGCGCACCATACTCAGTGGGTCCCTGACACTGTCCTATCACAGGCAGCGTTGTTCTACTGTCGCGGTACCTGCCTGGGTTCAGTTTCAGACATACTAAGTAGATTTATTTGAAAATTAAATGTTCATGTTAGTTAGTTACGCGAATACAAATACTATTGACTACTGATACCGATAGTCAACGAGACATGGCCGCTTCTGTAGAGATATCTGGAGTCTTGATAAATAACTAGAAGAGTAGCTATGAAGGAGAGATCGATGACCAGGCTGCTGGATGTCTGACATGTTATGATGACGCCTAAGATGAGAACAGGTTTGTTAAATCAAAAGCTCTCATGGACATTATTCTTACACTGTGGGTCTTATTTCAAAAGACAGACCGACCATTTTATGTTACATAGCTTTTAAATTAAATCTAGTTCTAACAGCAGTGAGATCATCTACCTCTCGTCGTGGCTAACAGAATGAATGAATGAATGAAAACTGTATTTAACAGATTGCAGAATGGGTACGGCTCAATACACACAATTGTTAAGGGGATGCAGACCTGAGAAAGACGTTTGTCTTGTTTCCATCAGGGTCCCCCATTTTCAATTCATATAGACATTTATGACATACACAACATACATGACATTTATGGCATAGGGACATACAGGTATTTAGTACTGATACATTTGTGACATAAACGGTATTCAAATATACAGTACTGTTACCCCTAGATCCTGACAGAGTATATACATATGATGGGGAGGAGACTGCACATTAGGAGGGGGTGGGTGGGTGGGAGAGGAATATGCATACGGCGGGGAGGGAATATATACATGCGGTGGGGAGGAGACTGTCTATTAGGAGGTGGTGGGGGTTTTGGGCATTTACGGTGGCCAGTTTCGAATTGCAGCCTCCCGTAGGTGCTCTTTAAGAGCGGTTTTAAATGTGGGTAGGGATTCACATTCCTTTACAGCTTTGGGTAGGGCGTTCCACATTGATGTGGCATAATTGCGAAACGTGTTTAGTCCCTTGTTTGAGCCGAATCTGGGTTTAACATGATTTGTTGAGCTTCCTCTGGTGTAGTGGTTGTGGTATTCACTGACCTTTGGGAAGTATTTTGACATGTACATGGGTACCTTAGTCGTATAGTGTATCTTGTAGACCAGGCCCATTGCAAGTTGCTGTACTCTGTCGTCTACTCTAAGCCATCCTAGGTTGTCAAAGTGGGCAGGGGTGAGGTGGGTTCTGGGGGTAAGGTCAAGTAGTAGTCTGACCAGTTTGTTTTGTGATGTTTGTAATTTTGTTTTAAGCACCTTTGAGGTGCTTTGGTACCATGAGGTGCACGCATAGTCGTAGTACCCTTGAATGAGTGCTCTTGCCAGAGTCTTCAGGGTATTCTTGTTTACCAGAGAGGAGATCCGGTACAATAATCTAGTTCGTTGGTTGACTTTTTTTATTACATTGGATGCCATTTTGTCACAGGAAAGATTTGCCTCTAGGATGGAACCCAGGTAGGTAATTTCGTCTTTCCTTGTGACAATATTTTCACCCACTGCAACTGAGCTCCGTTGGTCTTGCTGAGTTTGTTATTTGAACCGAAGAGAATGGACTCTGTTTTGCCCATGTGTAATGATAGTTTGTTATCAGCGAGCCGTATGCAGATTTTGCCTAGTTCCGAGCTGAGGGTTTTTTCAACCTGCAACTTGTTCTTGTCAGAGACCAGCAGGGCTGAGTTGTCCGCAAACAGGAACAAGTTGCAGTCACAGGCTGACCCCTGACTATACCACACAGGTACCCATGTACATGTCGAAATACTTCCCAAAGGTCAGTGAATACCACAACCACAACACCAGAGGAAGCTCAACATCATGTTAAACCCAGATTCGGCTCAAACAAGGGACTAAACACGTTTCGCAATTATGCCACATCAATGTGGAACGCCCTACCCAAAGCTGTAAAGGAATGTGAATCCCTACCCAGTACCCACATTCAAAACCGCTCTTAAAGAGCACCTACCGGAGGCTGCAATTTGAAACTGTCCACCGTAAATGTCCAAACCCCCCCACCCCTTCCTAATGTACAGTCCCCTCCCCATCATATGTATATACTCTGTCAGGATCTATGGGTAAGTACTGTATATTTGCATATCTTATATGTCACAAATGTAACAGTACTAAATACCTGTATGTCCCTATGCCATAAATGTCATGTATGTTGTGTATGTCATAAATGTCACTATGAATTGAAAATGGGGGACCCTGATGTAAACAAGACAAACGTCTTTCTCTGGTCTGCATCCCCTTAACAATTGTGTGTATGCCGTACTGTATTGTACCCATTCTACAATCTGTTAAATAAAGTATTCATTCATTCATTCATTCATTCATTCATTCATTCATTCATTCTAATGCCGTCAAACAGCGACATCTTGGCGAAAGAGCCCCTCTTGCCTTGGTACTGTGCTTTTTTGTAGTACCCTGAAAAATAATGTGAATATTGTGTGTTTATGTTTTACAATCATTTGTATTATTATTATTTAATCATTGTGGAGTACTTTATTTTTTTGCCAGACCTGTAACAAGCAAAACATTACAATATTCAATAGTGAGAAGTTTACGTATTTAATTTCACATCTATTGTGAGAAGAAGCCTTAGTTTATTAGGGAAGAGAAGAGCGGAACCAATGAGTCCAGGTGGCGTTGCTTCAGGTTATAATAATATAATATTTCAGTACACTGAAAAGCACAAAAACACTACCTCCTAAAACTAAACGGTATGTAGCGTGAATGTAATGAGTATTGCTAACCGATTTTAGTATTTTATATCCAGTTAATATCCATTTTAGAAAATGGCGATTGTAACATTATAATCTACAGACTGCGTTCACAAAGTTATTTGTTATCCGTGAATTTGGTTATAAGGTTTTATGAAGTACATTTCACAAATGCACTTAGTAAAAGTTTAAAGTAAGAAGTTTGAGTTAACACATGTAGTTAATAACAGTCTTAAACTACTACAACTAGTTAAATGTAAAAGTATCGAACATTGTACATATGTCTATACTGAACACTGTGACCTCATTTTTTTTACTTCTAATTTACATGCTATACTATGTTATTTTATTTCATACAGTCTCTGGAGCGTAACAGTAAGAAGCATTTTGTATAAAAGTATTCTGTACTTCTGTATGACAACTATTAAAGAAACTTGAAACTTGAAACTATGTTTATCTATGTTGCCCAGTGGATTAATGGTATTTGTGAAGTGTAACTTCTAGTTGATTTAATTGCACTGTGATAGTAGCCATGAGAGCTGTATATATGTTGCAAATATGCACTTGAACAAATAGTAATGTTTATTCTGGTTAAAGAGTGTGGTGGAACAGGCAATGAGCTACAAGGGAAAACACCAGACTAATGTGCCTTTATTGAAGCAGTAAACCAAACAATGCAGTAGGGAAAATTTGACTCCCCTGGGATTTACCCGTTTATTTAAAACCCATGTATAAACAGAACCACCATAAGAATACAGCTGTGGTCTAAAAAAAAAATTACCTTCAGTATGGAAATGGTTGTTCTACCTTGACAAATATATTTTTTCACATTAATAACCATTTGAACAAATGTTCTTTAACGCAACAAGTAATTGTCATTTGCCTTACCGATTATTTTAAACTGACAATATGCATATTTACTTAAATGCCTTAAATGTAATTAAACTGTGGCATTAAAAGGTCTTAAAAAATCTTACTTTTAACTTGCTGATACCTGTAGACACATTATATGTTGAGTTGTGTCTCCCTCTGCCCCAGATCCACCCAGAGACCTACTGATGATTAAAAAAGAAGAGGCTCAGGACACGCTGGACCCACACATGGATATTTCCACTGGGCTGAAGGAGGAGCCCACAGACCACCAGGATATCAGTATGTCATGTTTCTTTCTCTCTTGATTTTGTCTTCTCCTTCCTCCGCTCCAGTATATTTGTATGTCTCTGTCTTTGTCTCCATAGCTTTCTCTCCTAATTTTTTATTGTATCAAATGAATGTGTTCACGTTTAGCCTAACTATTTGTAGCACTTCATTCTGGAGTATCTGTCTCCTGTGTTCCCCCTGTTGGATTGAATTGCAGCCAGGAGAGCTAAAAGGATAGAAGGCTTTTGATGTATTAAGCATTAGCTAAATGGGTCAGTGGTCTTGTTTTGTTAGTTCTCATTGCTTCCTGTTAAGTTGCCTCGTTTTTCATTACAGAAACTCCAGATCTTTTTAACGCATTTATTTCCACAGTGAATTTTTATAATTTACTTTACAGCTTGCAAAGTATTAGCTGAGCTTTTTAAATCAGTCAACATATGAGGCTACAGCGTTAACATCATTTTAATGTTTTTGTCTGAGTTATCAATGGGTTTTATACATGAATGACTAACCACTATATTTAGTATGTTAATACATCAAGTGCCGTTCAGCAGGGGGCGCTGTGGGCCGTCAGTGCCAGCGCTCTGTTCAATGGGGGTAATGCCGTGTTTGCAGTGCTAAAACTATATTAAATATTATATCTATGGATCTAATAACGTTGTCGATTGTCAGTCAGTTTCGTCCGGTCAACATGCAAAAAACATAATTTTTTCATCCGTACATTTCCGTTTTATACCGTGGTGAATATGAGTATAGTTTGAGTGATTCTGAGTAATCCCAGGAAAAGATGCGAAAACAGCATTTTAGTGAAATTCACTAAACACGTTGCCATTCATCGCTTGGATCAACAATCAATCTGAAATCAAGCTAGATTATTGGTATTATCTTTCATCATGCACGCATGATAGAGGGTTTGGAGCGGGGCGCCCATCTGTGCTGTGATCACTGCCAACGGGACACCACACACACATACCACACATACACGCTTCGATCGCGGGGAAGGAATGATCGGATAAACGCAAGATTGGTAATATATAGTCCTTACCTTGACTCTGATGTACTGCAAAAAGAATAATCCAATTATCTGATCGCCATTCCAAATACTGGTCGCGGTAGTGTATCCAGCGTTATCCAGCATTGCACATGAACGGGGGGGGGGAGCCTAGTCGATGCATCGTTATAAGCGCTTGTCTTGCCGTAGTATTTAGACCCCGCCTGCACGCCGCAGCTCGGCCCAGAAAACAAACCACATATTTTCAAATGGAGTCCAATAGCGGCCGCAAGGTGTTAGGCGGCGGTATCGGACCATTGCGGTCTCAGAGAGAGTGCCATTCAATCCTACAGCATAGCAGGATGAATTATGAATGGAAATAGCAAATAAAATAAATAACGACACAGAAACGTAGATTTTTTTTTTTCTTTTTTTTTTCTTTTTTTTTAATAATTTTTTAAACAAACACATAAACAAACATGACAACCTAAATTTAGATATACAAACATTAATTAACAGTGCACATCCAATGAAATCACCATTTAGATAAATGTCTTATACAAGATATACCCCTAATACCTGCTATCTAATACCCTACACACATATGCTCTCGCTCGCTCCCCCCCCCCGGATAGATAAATCACTTCGAGATATGTAAGAATCCAGACCTTCCGGCAAATTTTTTCCGGTTGAAACCATCGTGATGCTATCAGCTTTTTAGCCGCTGTGATACCAGACAAAACCAATCTCTTTAGCTGTATAGGTACTGCACACTAAAAAACATCATTCAGCAGTAATACAGAGGGGTGTACAGGTATATTCAGAGTTAAGAGATTTGATAATTGCTGGGTCACTTCTTTCCAGAATATCTTAACTGGTAGGCAGTCCCAGTAACAGAAACGTAGATCTACGTTTCTGGCACTCAACCGCTGGGCCACAGAAACGTAGATCTACGTTAACGGCACTGGATGTGTTAAAGGAGAACGGTTTTACTATTTCTTTCACTATTTTGGCAATTTTACACAATTCCTGTGAGACTATGTAAGTTTTTTTTTCCAAAAGAAATCATTGTTTTGTATTTCTAATCAAGTACTCTAAAGCACCACTTTCTGCACTTCAAGATTTCAAGCTGTTTTTGGCTGGGCTCCGCCCATACTCGCAATGCGATTTGAGTGACAGACACCCAGCTGCACGATTTAGGACTTGATAGCGAGCTATAACGTTAGTTTCTTCAGGTAAATTAGGTAGCATGCCCAACAAAAAGAGAAGCATAACGTTATATTGCATGCACGTCTTATACGCTCGACTTTTGACATGTGTCTGGTGGCTACAAACATAGAGGGAGCGTTATTATGCAGATGAGAATTCTTACACGTCAGAGGTACGCATACGTTTCAGAATGGCTTAGTTCAGTGAGGGAGAATCTCGTGACGTGAACTGGACGAATGCGCCAAAATGATAATTAGAGACATAGACCCCATTGATACAAACCCACATTCCTAGAAAACAATGCTAAACACTGGAAAAGGCCATTTATAAGATAGTTCCCCTTTATGAAAAAATATGGAAAAGACCCACAGATTTCTGCTAGAGGTAGAAACACAACATTTGATGAGAACTAGATCCAATGTAAATCTGATATTTAGCATGTCAAAAGGCTGTTAAACCTTTTTTGTCTACCAATTAATACATAATAAAAACGTTTCTTTGTCTTGTATAACCACATGTCTTGACAATTCTCAGTTATTCATGTGTTAACCTCTTAAGCCCTAGCCCTATTTTCAGAAAATCCGCCTAAAATACATAAGTAAATGAGAGATTGCTCGCTCCAATTCTACAAGGGCCATTTGCATGTTCTTGGTATCTAGGGACATCTATGGATATCAGGGAATGTATTCCCAGTAGGGATGTCTGATATTATCGGCCTACCGATATTATCGGCCGATATCGGCATTAAAATGTGATATCGGAAAATATCAGTATCGGTTTTCAAAAAAATATATATATATTCTTTATTTATTTTTATAATTTTTTTACATTTCTATAACCTTTATTTACCCAGGCAAGCAAGTAAGAACAAATTCTGATTTTATTTATTGTCAAAAGTATGCATAATGTTGTGTTAATTCCACAACAAGTTAATTACCTGAAATTATTCAATTTTGGGGGGGGGGGAACCCTGCACATATCGGTATCGGTTGATATCGGTTGATATCGGTATCGGAAATTAAGAGTTGGACAATATCGGTATCGGTAAAAAAGCCAATATCGAGCAGCCCTAATTCCCAGTGTCAGAAATATTGTGTCCGTTACTAGGCTTGAGTAAATTGTGATGAACCAAAGGAGAATATAACATTTCTTTGACTTTTTTTTTCATATTTGACGGTGAATAACACCATGCTAAAAATGACCAGACTTGAAAAATGGCCAATGAGCTCATTCAGCACCTTCTTGAGATCACGTGTAAAAAAAAATCGAAGCAGGGGCTGGCGTGAGCTGGGAAATGTAGTTTTCTTTTTTTATTCGAAAGCCCATCGAAAGCCCTGGGTCTCTTCTCAAAAGACTACACTCAAGTTAGTGTTACGAGCTGGCTCAAGCTTGTAACAAAAAGGGAGACGCTGGCACAATTTAAGAAATAACAAAAAGGAATTAATTTAAATATAACTATAGAAAAGAACAAAACATGTCAGCCAATAAGAATGAGTATCAGGGTGTAGGCAGTGCATGGATGAGTGTGTGTGCATGAATGTTGGAAGTGTAAAAACAAAAGCATGCTTCCAAACAAACAAAAGTAACCAAACAGGTGGAGAGAGACAAGACAAAAAAAAGCCTCCATGTATAAACCGGCCCAGGTGTGCCCCAATTGCCCTGATGAGGCCAGCTCTGCCAGCTCCACCCACCAATCCTGTGAAACAAGGACACAAGCAGAGCAAGCAAACAATGTGGGGGAGGGTCGTCACACCCCCTCCCATAAAACAGGGACCCTAGGGTCACCCTCTCCTCAACACCAACATTTTACGTCAACCATCAATACATTTTACAAAAATGACATTTCCCATCAACAAATTTTACAATCTACCCATGAAATAACCATTTACCACACTCAACTATACCTGACAGTTGTCTCGCACAGACATGCCTGTCAACTCCCCATCCAGCCAGTTCAGCCCCAGCCTCAGCGGGGCTCATTCAACAATACTCTCTTATTATTCTTATATTCTTGCTTACCTGTCTGTTAAGAGAACAATAAGAAAAGTCACCGCCACATTCATAAAGCCGTTCTTAACGTCGTAATCGGTTCTTACCCAGGTCGGTTGCATGGTGAATTCCACTCATTCTTAAATTCAAATGCGCGTTCGCGCTACAATCATTTGCATACAGACAAGCCCACCATCTCCTTATAAGGTGAATGAGGCGTGTGTAAAACAGCCGAGTTTCAGCGTCTGATCGCTGTCTGATCCATTCAACAGGAAGCGATTTGCGACAGATCTCAAAATGACACACACACGACTCGCGACTCCAGTGCATGTGTGTGTTCCTGTGGGTCGCTCATCGCATGTGTGTGTGTGTGTGTTAATCTGATGACAAATAAAGACTTATACTTGTACTTATACGTATACCGCATATTGTATAGTGCGAAATAAATCGTTCCAGCAAAGTAGGCTTTGTCAATACTGAACGACTTGACGACGCTTGTCAAGAACCAATCGTGCAGTAGGTTGGGAAATACTGGAATGCACTCAGAACTATAGGAGCAGAGAGGAGAGGAGAGGAGAGGAGAGGAGAGGAGAGGAGAGGAGAGGAGAGGAGAGGAGAGGAGAGGAGAGGAGAGGAGAGGAGAGGAGATGTTGTATGCGTTCTATGCGTACGGCCTGGGCAGCCAGCATCTAACTGTTCTAACAGCAATATATAATCCATTTCAGAAGAAGAACGCACGCAATAAGTTATAATAATAATAATTATTATTATTATTGAAATGTTCTGGGTTTATAAAGTCGTATTTGGGGCAATTGACCAATGGTTTGCTTTCAACTAGGGATGCACCGATATGAAAATTTGCCACCGATACCGATACCGATTGTTCAACTAACACAATCGGCCGATACCGATACCGATACCGATATTTGTGGCAAAATATCTTTTTTAAATATTTTTTAAATATAAATATTTTTTGTAATTTTTTTTTTTTTATGAAACTACTGTATATTTGTCTTACAAATTGTGCTCACCGATATGAACATAGGCCTCTTTACTTACTTAAAAAAAGGAAACATCAAGAAATAGCACTATCTCTCTCCCAGTATGTTCTGCAGGGCTGCAGCTAGATACTAGTTCTCCCAGCATGGTCTACCTGCTGGGCTGCAGCGAGATACTATTGTCTCAACCAATGACATTTTGATTGACAGTCGATTCTGCCAATTACGTCACACACCGCTTGCACCCGCCTCTGCTGTTACCACCAATCGGCAAGCGTGTTGCATTTTTTACTCCTGCTTTTGTCCGCCATTGATTTTGACGACAGAGGTTTTCTAGAACAACAACACGGCGCGGCCGACGTTTAGCTTTTAGCTCCGCAGGATGACTTAAATGAGGCATAATGATTTTACTGCAACTAATGTTATAATAAAACAAAGCCTTTCTATACATGTGTCTGATTGAAAACGTTATTAACAGATTGCAGAATGGGTAAAACTCAGGGCTCTGTGAGCAACGGAAGGAACTGAGCTAGTATGAACGCTTGCTACGTTCGGGTAAATAATATGCTGATGTTATGAACGTGTAACACTAACTATATAATGTTAATGCCACAAAACTAATGCCTTGTTAATCATAAGTAGTAACTTTGATGCAGTAGCTTGTGTGTGTGTGGGCCGGGGGCGGCGTTGTGCAGGTAGGTCGCGAGTGAACTTTTTTTTGTCTTGACGCTACACAAATTGATGGATAATTATCGGCTACTGCCATCGGCACATTCGAGCTTATCGGCCGATAGGCCGATTGCAGTCAACAAGGCACTTATCGGCCGATACCGATACCCGACCGATACATCGGTGCACCCCTACTTTCAACCCATGAACTCCTTCCTCTCTCACCTTTTTATATATTATTTTTTTATTGTATCTATCTACTAAAACTATATTGTTTGTTTTGTAAAGTGTCTTTGAGCATTAGGAAAAGCGCTATATAAATCTGATGTATTATTATTATTAATAGGCTTTTTTAATGTTTCTCATCGGGTAAGAGTTTCTTATCTGGGTAAGAGTGCTCTCGACCACTCTTAGAATTTGGTCTTGCCTGAGAGAAAAGCAACAATAAGAAAACATTGCTGAATCCCAGGTAAGAACAAAATAAGAGGAAATGCTAGTTAAGAACGAAGTCTGTTCTTATATCGCTTCATGAATGAGGCCCAGCAACTCTAGATGGTGCACTAGAGAAGCCTTTTAACTCATTCAGCGCCGGAGCTTAATCCGCGAGATGGCGCTAGAACGCCACGCTTTAATCAATGGGGGGACTGCGAGATTTGCGAGTGCTTAAAATATATCTTAAATTATAGCTATGGGTCAAATACACCCGTCGATTATCAGTGAGTTGCTTCCAGTCAACATGTACAAAACGGATTGTTTTTTCATCGGTACATTTCCGTTTGATACCGTTTTGAATACGAGTATAGTTTTGGTGATTTCTAGTAATCCCAGGAAAAGACGCAATAATAGCCCTTTAGTGGAATACACAAAACACGTTGTCATTTTTCGCCTGATTATAGAATCTTCCTGAAATCAATGCTAGATCATCATTATTATCCTTCCTCGTGCAAGAATGAAAAGTGGCCTGGACCGCGGGGCTCCCCCCCCCCCCCCCCCTGCCACCAACGGCACACAGCCACACATACACACACAGAGACAGCGTCGATCGGGGTAGAAATAAATATCAGATCAACGATCAAATTTATATATAGTGTTCTTACCTTGTATCTGATGTAATACAAAAGAAATAATCCAATTATCTGATCGCCATTCCAAATACTGCTCGTGGAGGTCTGTACCACATTATCGAATGTTACACACTGACGGGCGGGCAGGGTTACTGTTCTGTGCGTTGTTGAGGCCTACCTCGCCTGAGTATTTAAACCCCGCCTGCACGGCTCGGATCGTCCCAGAAAAGAAACTACACCATTCCCAATGGGGTGCAATACCAGCTGGAAGGCGTAGGCAGCGGTATTTGCCCTTTTGCAAGCTCAGACCCATTCCCAACGATAACATCAGGCTGGATGGATAAAAAAAAATTATGGATATCGCTAATAAAAGAAATAACGATTAAAACCCGACTATACTCGGGTCTGGCGCTGAACGGTCGGCGAGTTAACCCGACTATCATCGTGACTGGCACTGAATGAGTTTAGAGAACAGGAGTAAATAACTAGAATGGGCAGACAGACATGAATGACGAGAACAACAATATCCATGGGGAAGGCGTACGGGATAGCGCATCTACCATGATATCTCACTGGCTAGGAAAGCTCAACAGCACCTCTACTTCCTCCGCAAACTGAGAGGAGCTGGAGCCTTCTACCGGGGCACCATCAGCTGCATAATTGCGTGGTATGGCGGCTGCACGGCATCCTGCCGCAAGACCCTGCAGTGCACGGTCGGAACAGCTGAGAGGATCGTTGGTGCCCCCCGCCCCTCCCTCCAGGACATTTATAAGACACGCCTGGCCCGCAAAGCACTACGTATCACAGGCGACATCACCCACCCCTCACAACGCTTCTTCACTCTCCTTCCCTCTGGGAGGAGAATGAGGAGCCTCCAAGCTAGGACTAGCAGACTGAAAGACAGCTTCATCCATAAGTCTGTTGTCAGGAAGCTGAACTCTCTCCCAGCTCTCCCCCCTCTCTTACTCAGCCTCCACAGAATCTGAACTATGACCCCCCCCCCCCCCCCCCCCACTGACACACACGCACGCACGCGCGCACACACGCACGCACGCACGCACGCACGCACGCACACACACACACACACACACACACACACCATCCCACAGTCAGACGCTCACTGCTACTTTACTAACTCACTGCCACTTTATCTATTTTACTATGTACTACTGCTGCTAGAATATTTTACTAAGTGCAAAAATTCTAGCAGCAGTAGTACAAAGTTATCTTTTACCTCTTATTTATTTCACTTTCATTGCATTTTTAGCTACTGTTTATATTGTATATAGTCCTGTATATTGTGTGTGTATATTGTGTCCTATGTTACTTTATGTTTATATTGTCGAGATCTTTTAATCTTTTATATACACCGTGGGAGGGGGGAACGTAATAAAATTTTCTGTATGTCTTGCACATTATGGGAAATTACAATACATTTGACTTTGACTATTACATTTAGTCTAAAGATTTAATAACATCCAGTCTGACAAATATGTAATTACACAGGAAACTAGAAAGGCATTCAACCTGTGAGAGGGGGCAAAGCCTACCCATCTGGGTACCGTCCGCTATAGGGAGGTGTAGTGGGTGTAGTGGTTACGTTATTGCTGTTTCCGGCCGGTCCACCATCTTGAAAACGCAACGTAATTCCCCATTGGCCATTTCTAATTAGTCTTGTTTAAAACAAATAAAGCAATAACATTTGCATGGTGTATCTGTCTGTGCGTATTCATCCACAATCTATAGCTCAACATGAAAATATTTGCAATTAATCGAAAAAAAAAAAATCGCCAAATTTTATTTCAACCAAAAATGCTTAAACAATAATGTTAGTGATAGAAGGGAACTCGTTTTGTGCAAAAATGGAAAGCTTTTCAATATTCATGAGGCAGAATTGTTACAATAGCCGATAATCCTTTTTCCCAATGATAAATCCCTATACAGGTGGACCTCGGGGGCGTTCAAAAGCAGACTACACCTCCCTATATACACCTACTATGAAAATGTGTTATTAGGATAGCGCTATATTTCATCCCTGAAATCCCATGGAGCAAGGCACCTCACTAGAATTGACCTAAAATCAACTGCTGTCTTGACAGCTGTGCTCACTCACCACTCACTGAACCACTGGAACGTCATGAATGGTCTCGGCACAAGGACTTGGTTTGGATTCTCTCCTTCTCCAGAGATTGTGTTTCCTGGCCCTACGTTTAATCAGCCATGTCCTTTGGCCAAACAAGTCTGAGCTTTTCTAGAGCTTCAATGTCTCTGACTTCACGTATTTGACATCCTTTTAGCCACAGGGCGTCGTCGACTGGCAAGCTATAACCTTGTGTAAAGATAAAACCTTCACAAATCCTGACACACACACCTCGCCTGAGCTGTTAAACGAATTAAAGGTGTTTAACATACGTAATTATCCTCTTATAATCACAACAAAAGCCAGCAATATCCTTCAGCCATATGTGCCAAGTTTCATCCAAATGAGATCAGCATTGTAGGAGTTATAGCTGATATGGATACACAGACAGACAGGAGTGATTGCAATACTCCCTGGCCAGCGCTTCACTCACGGTTGTACTCAGAAAGTGGGGAAATCATGCCACTGTAAACATGTAGTTGTGTCTCCCTCTGCCCCAGATCCACCCAGCGACCTACTGATGATTAAAAAAGAAGAGGCTCAGGACACGCTGGACCCACCCATGGATTCTTCCACTGGGCTGAAGGAGGAGCCCATAGACCATCAGGATACCAGTATGTTACTTTTCCTTTTCTTGTCTTTCTTTTCTCTTGTTGTCCTTCCTCTGTTGCAGCATAGTTGTATGCCTCTGTGTCCACAGCTTTCCCTCCTCTTTTGTTCCATAAATTCCCAATCTGTGATTTTCTTTACAAAGTGGGGTATTTTCACTCTTTTTTTAATCAAATGTTTCTATTATTTTTCAATTAAACACAACACAATACAGTGACAACAATAATACACAGGACAGTACTTCAACAATAATAATCATAATAATGACAAGACAATTAAAAATAATAAATACAGAATATAAAAACTTTAATAAATACAAAATACAGAGTAAAATTTTTAAAAAAACACCACAAAAGACAGTAGACATTCCCCCCCCCCCCCCCCCCGACCGCCATACCCCCCAGGACCTATCCTGTGTATCTTAAAAGACCGCTAATGGCACGCATACCAGAGGCTAACTGCCTAAGAAAACAGGCACAGAGGCACTGAATGGGGATTTCACCCATCTAATGAACACACTAGACTAGACAAATATCAAGATGTATCCATCAGTGGACCAATTGCATGCTTTTGCAGAGGACAAGAAGCCTTCCGTCAGACATTAAGCACCCCCACAGCCCAAATGGAATGATAAAAATATATATATATATATATATTTAAAAAAAGATTATATTTTTTTTTTTTCAAATTCTTTTTTTTTTTGCTAATTTTGGCCAATCATAGTAGACTATCCAAATCCTTAGTCGGGGACAGCCCTACTATCTTGTCGTTGCTAAGCGCCCTCTCCTTTGACCCAGATCGAACTTTATCAAAAGTTGTGACGTCGCCTGGCAACTCCAACATATCTCTGGCCACAGGGCGTCAAAACCCTCAAAATCCTGACACACACATACCTCTCCTGAGCTGTTAAACTAAACACCACTTTGCAGGCCTGACTTAAAGGTGTTTAACATACTTAATTATCCTGTTATAATCACAACGAAAACCAGCCATATTCTTCAGCCATGTGCTATGTTCTATCGCTCTCTCTACCTCTCTGTATGGCCTCCCCCCTCCCCCGCTGTTCTCTCTGCTCCTGTGTTGAGAAAACAACTGGCCCTCTGTGTGTCTCCCACAGCTTCTATCCTGTGTTATCTTAAAAGAATGTTACTATCTTGTCGTTGTTAAGCGCCCTCTCCTTTGACCCAGATCGAACTTCATCAAAAGTTGTGACGTCGCCTGGCAACTCCAACATATTTCTGGCCACAGGGCGTCGTCGACCGGCAAGCTATAACCTTGTGTAAAGATAAAACCCTCAAAAATCCTGACACGCATACCTTGCCTGAGCTGTTAAACTAAACACCACTATGCAGGCCTGAATTAAAGGTGTTTAACATACGTAATTATCATAGAATAGAATATAATAGAAATACTTTAATCATCCAGAGGGACATTTTGGCACTACAAATCACTCACAGTAAACATTTAGGTAGACAAAATAAATCACGAATAAGAATAACAAAAAATTGAGAAGAATAAAATAAGCCTAAGAATAAAATAATAATAATAAAATAAAATACGGTCTGTGATTCACATGTAATGTATGTACATTCTAATATAAATATACAGTACAAAATAGAGATCTACATGAACTCTTTCTGCGCCATACCCGAGTATAGTCTGGTTATTCTGAAAAAACCCTCAGCTCGGAACTAGGCTAAATCTGCACCTGGCTCACTGATAACAAACTATCATTACACCTGGGTAAAACAGAGTCCATTCTCTTCGGTTCAAATAACAAACTCAGCAAGACCGACAGCTTCTCAGTTACAGTGGGTGACAATATTGTCACAAGGAAAGATGAAATTACATACCTAGGTTCCATCCTAGAGGCAAATCTTTCCTGTGACAAAATGGCATCCAATGTAATAAAGAAAGTCAACCAACAAACTAGATTCTTGTACCGGATCTCCTCTCTGGTAAACAAGAATACCCTGAAGACTCTGGCAAGAGCACTCATTCAAGGGTACTACGACTATGCTTGCACCTCATGGTACCAAAGCACCTCAAAGGCGCTAAAAACAAAATTACAAACATCACAAAACAAACTGGTCAGACTACTGCTTGACCTTACTCCTAGAACCCACCTCAGCCCTGCCCACTTTGACAACCTAGGATGGCTTAGAGTAGACGACAGAGTACAGCAACTTGCAATGGGCCTGGTCTACAAGATACACTACATGACTAAGGTACCCATGTACATGTCAAAATACTTCCCAAAGGTCAGTGAATACCACGACCACAACACCAGAGGGAGCTCCACAAATCATGTTAAACCCAGATTTGGCTCAAACAAGGGACTAAACACGTTTAGCAATTATGCCACATCAATGTGGAACACCCTACCCATGGCTGTAAAGGAATGTGAATCACTACCCACTTTCAAAACCACTCTCAAAGAGCACCTACGGGAGACTGCAATTCGAAACTGGCCCCTGTAAATGTCCTAACCCAACCCCCTCCAATGTACAGTAAATGTCCTAACCCAATAATACACGAGACCCTCTTCTTGGGACCAAATAAGGTTTCGTCGATAATCCAATGTACAGTTACCCCCCCACCCCGCCTAAAAAAGGGGCGATGTTTAGCGTGTAGCCTGTAACAAACTACAGTGTGTAGAAATGAACTAATTAGTCAGTAATGGACTATGAACAATGCCTGTCAAATGAGCCATACTATTGTCTCCATACTGTAGCTATAATACAGAACACACGATGTTCATATGAATTGAAAATGGGGGACCCTGATGTAAACAAGACAAACGTCTTTCTATGGTCTGCATCCCCTTAACAATTGTGTGTATTGAGCCGTACTGTATTGTACCCATTCTGCAATCTGTTAAATAAAGTTTTCATTCATTCATTCTTTCATGGGTCTGCAAACATCTCTAAAATGGTCAATAATGCTGGCGTCAGGCGGTAGAGATGGGGAAAGTCGGTGGCAGTCAAAGAGTTAAGTGTACTGTAAGTGTAATATTGACAATTTTGTTTTAAAAGTAAAAGTCCAGGAAGATGGTAACTGTCACTCTGTGCTCAGTGATGCAGTGAGGCACAGTGATGCATTGTAAAGTCTGATGGCTGTCGGAATGAAGGACTTCCTGTGCCGTTCAGTGCTACATTTTGGGAGTGTTATGCTGCGTCCCATTCCTCCCCTTGGCCCTACAGCTTGGCCCTACCCCTCGAGTCACCCTTCAGAGCGGAGCCATAAGGGGTGAATTGCACTACGAAATGGGACAGCACTAGCACTCACAAACGTAAACAGTTACCGACAGCGTAATGACGCAACTCGCCCACGCTGCATTTTTCTTGCTGTCAATCTCATGCCTGGGAGCTGGCGGTTGCTATGCCAACCGAGGTTAGCGCGATGGAAACACAATTGAGAAGAGCGCGCTAGTTATGAATTAACTGTTCACACGTTTCAGTTCTTTCCTCTTTCACATTTACCAGAAATCTATGAGAGACGTATCGTTTGTATTCAGATCAACTTCCAACACTTGCCAGTGGTTGTTTGTTGTTTTTATTATAACCCAGTGGTAACCTTCTGTTGAGAATAATTGTCCAGGCGGTCAATAAAGTATTTATTTTCTTCTTTATTAAATTTTTTTTCCTTCTTTTACTTCCAACACTTGCCACTTGCCATCCTTCATGCCGGTGCCAGCAGCAGCGGTAGCAGTCGCCTTATTATTCTTCTTTCACCACTTGCGTAACAGCAATCCTGCGAGTAGAAGACGTTTTCATCGCCTGATCACAGTTTTGGGTTTGAACGAGGTAGGTAACCGTTTCTGGCAAGCTTATGTTTTGTTGTCTCAAAACGTATCAAGTAGCTAACGTCCCACTGTCAGCTGGCAAGTGTTGTAACGGTAGGACTCGCTTGCTGCTCGCAGAACGTAAACAGAGACCATATAGGAAATGTTTTTTTCTGCATTGTGTAAAGTCGCAATAGGTAATGTTAACATGTTAGCTATAATGATGATTTCATATAACTATGAAATCTATGACACCACCCCCTCCTAATGTACAGTTTTCCTCTCCCTTGTATGTATATATTTTCTGTTAGGATCTCTGTTTAACAGTACTGTATATTTGCATATCTTGTATGTCACAAATGTTACAGTACTGTATACCTGTATGTCATGTATGTCAGAAATGTCATGATATATATCTGTATGTTGCGTATGTCATTGTCATTATGAATTGAAAATGGGGGACCCTGGTGTAAACTAGGGATGGGCGTGAGTAATCGATCGATTACTCGTAGCTATGAGAAAAATCAATCTTAAATTATTAAAAAAAAATATTAAAAAAATAAAGTTTAATAATTAAAAAGAAATTACATATCTGTTTCACATGATTATAACTGTTTGTTGGTTTCCTTAAACATATACATACAGTTTTTCCCCCCCTTTACGAGTAATACACGATCACTCTGTATAGTATGCGATCAATCTATCTGGATTTTTATTTAAATGCCCATCCCTAGTGTAAACAACATTCATTCACTTTTGGTATTAGTATCACTATTCATTAGAATTATTAATTTAATTTACAATCTAATTGATTGATATCGGATATTTTTTTCTCATGAGAAACAACCCATTCACTTCACACTAGTGCTAATGTATACATCAATTTATTTTCCATTACAGACCAGCCGTCTTGCCTCCTATGCCAGACTGAACCACCATGTGCCCATCCTCCGTCTGTGGTTCAATGTGGAGTTGGAACTGAAGCAGGATTTCAGCTTAACCAGGCAGGCAATGAACAGCGTGCAGAACCTCCTACATAGGGAACAGGATCACGGATGGGGTCAGCACCTGGAAGTCCTGATCTACATTTATTGGCTGGCTCACGGACTGTCCTATAGGGTGGTATGCAGAGTATTTGGCGTGCCCAAGTCCACAGTGCACCGGGTTGTCCATAACATAGCCCAACGGATCGATGACAACCTGGGGCGGGCCATTTCTTTCCCTCCTCCAGAGGAGCTGGCTGCAGTTGGACAAGGGTTTGGTCGGCTATCGGGGCATGCCGCTTTTGACCAAGCAGTGGGTGCAATCGACGGCTGCCACATCAGGATCAAACCCCCCTCCTGGAACCGATTAGATTATTTAAATTATAAAGGTATCTTTACCATTAACATGCAGGCCATTTGCGATTCAGCTGGGAGATTCCTGGACATCTTTGTGGCCTACCCAGGTTCGGTCCATGACAGCCGGGTGCTGAAGAACAGCTCCTTCTATGTGGCCAGTAAGTACCCTGCCACCGCTGGGTACTTCCTCCTTGGTGATGGGGCTTATCCCTGTCTGGAGACTCCAGTGTGCCTGATCACCCCTTACAAGGAACCTGTACGTGGTCGCGTGCAGGAGAATTTCAATTACCGTCACTCAAGGGCTCGTTCCATCATAGAACGAGCCTTTGGGATGATGAAGACACGATGGAGGTCAACCCTTTTCAGGGCATTGGAGGTCAGTCCAACATTTGCTCCCTTGGTCATTGGATCGTGTGCCTTTCTCCACAATGTGTGCCTGGACAACGGTGACATGTTGGATCCAGATGATGAGCCAATAGATGTGGCACAGGATAACCTCGACCCTCAGCCTGCTGGTGAGCCCCTTGCACAAAATGAGACCCCCGGGAACGCAACAAGGGACAGACTTGCTACCCTCATCTCTGGACATGTGTAGTGTGTTTCTTTTTATGACCGCTTTCTCATTTCATTTCGTGTTTGCTACCCTTCCGGCCAGGCTTTTTTATTTAATAAAAAAAAGGAACATTTTAAGATTTATTTTTAGCATTTTTACACCTTATGGTCACAGGACCGACAGAGGAGAGGGAGAACGGGAGAAGATGTGGGGAAGGACATGCGATAAATCCGTCCGGGAGCGGGAGGCGAACCCGGGTCGACCCTGTAGGTCTGCATTCCTGTAGGAATATCTTATCTTATCTTATCTTATTCAGCATTTTACTGTAGTGTGTTTCTTTTTATGACAGTTTTCTTTTGTTTCCTTTTGAACGGTCATTAGTCCACTACAACTCCCTTTTATTTTATTGTTATTTAGGTTATTTGTATGAACTCCGTTATTAGGAGGTGCCTTTGTGGCTTATTTCAGTTATTTCTATAATACCTCTTTATTGAGTGTTGTCCTGTTCTTTGAACTTGATTTATTTTCTTAAAGTACTCGTGTTGAGGCTTCCACCTGCAAAGGTTGTTTTTTTGTTGTTTACTTTTCCCCTTCTCCTTTATGTCTGCTTATCAGTTTAGTGGTTATTCGTTACACAATGTTTATGCTTGTACATAAAAAGGTTTTTGGCATCCAAACTCTTGACATTTTGTGTTGTTGTTTTGTAGCACAAGTGTTAATCAAATGTTAGTCAGGTCAGGTTCCTTATATCCATACAGTATGTCAGTCAAGTAGAAAATGAATGGGTCAGACTATAAAAAGCATATACAGTGTATTACATCGTACTGGTAGTGGTAGTACATATTACATTGTACTACAGGATACAACAGGGTACTACATGGTACTAAATGATACTACATGGTACTACATTTTACTAAAGGACACCACATGTTACTAACATTTTGTATTATGTATATTATTTATGCTTAGCATACACAAAAACCTAACACAGCATTTACCAAAGAAAAAAAACATTGTTATGCCAGCCATATTAGATTTCATCTGCCGTCTTGTATATGAATTGTGTTATTAATCTTTCCATGTATTATTAACTAATTCAGGGCCAACCACGAGATTAGTCGGGTTAACTCGCCATGCCAAGACCCGAGAAAACTCTGGTTTTAATCGTTATTTCTTTTATTAGCGATATCCATTCATTTTTAATCCATCCAGCCTGACGTTATCATTGGGAATGGGTCTGAGCTCGAAAAGGGCAAATACCACCGCCTATCGTGTCCCGGATGCGTGTTACTGTTCCGCAACTGTAAGTTACTTCCGGGGTAGGCCTGATTGGCCCCGACAGGCACGTGACGCAGCAAACTCAGGACGCGCAACGAGGCTGCTGAGAGCTGTCGCGCGGAAATAGGCTGTCTATTGCCATTCTCTAACACAAACTCTAACCTTAACCAGCTCCTTAACAGCGCCTAAACTTAACCGTTCTAACCTTAACCAACTCCGAAACAATGCCTAACCTTAACCTTAACCATGCCTAACCTTAACCATAGAAAGAATATTGCCATTCTCTAAGACAAACTCTAACCTTAACCAGCTCCTTAACAGCGCCTAAACTTAACCGTTCTAACCTTAACCAACTCCGAAACAATGCCTAACCTTAACCATAACCATGCCTAACCTTAACCGGCGAAAGAATACACGTTAAAAAAAAATTTGATGGGATTCGAACTCGTCAACAACGGACCGCAGGATCGCAGGACCGCTGCTCTGCCAGGTGAGCTGAAGCGCCGAATGAAAATCATGGCGGATTAGGACGGTTACATAATTCCGCAAGCTCTGCCGCTCCGCTCCGCGGAGCGTGCCGCGCGGCAGAGAAAGTTGCGCGTCACGTGCCTGTCGGGGCCAATCAGGCCTACCCCGGAAGTAACTTACAGTTGCGGAACAGTTATAGGCCAACGGCACAGAACGGCAGAACTAATTATACGGCTCTGCTACTACTGTTACAGCAATTTTTGGTACTTATTAATACAATGTGCATTGATCACTGTTGCGATATATCATTTACATATCTGCTACTTTAATATTTACATTATATCACTAGGCGATGACGGCAATTTCGAACGTTAAATGCTAGCTGTGCTAGCTGACTGATTGATTGAAAAGTTTATTAACAGATTGCAGAATGGGTAGGCCTACAGTACAGTTCAATACATACAATTGTTAAGGGGATGCAGACCAGAGAAAGACTTTCGTCTTGTTTACATCAGGGTCCCCCATTTTAAATTCATCGTAACATATATGACATACAGATAGACAGTACTGCTACATCTATACATTTATGATTAGATTTATGACTTATTTTACATTAGCCATATCACCAGTTGTTACACAATCAAGCATCATTGTATTAATCAGCCCACATTATATGTGGGCTATTTATATTCAATATATATAATAGCATTTCAGGGGAGTGGCAGAGAGACTTGTGCTTCTACACATCATAATGCTATATAAGACATTCATACATGCACATGTGAAAATGCAGTGAATATCATATCAAGCTGTTTACTCTGCATTTCTTAGCATTTACATTTCATACTGTAACCATTGATACTACTCAATTAAGCCAAGAACGAAGTTTGGTCAACAGTAGAAAAAATACAAGGCAAGCAATTGCATTCCACACATTTTGTATTATTATAGGCCTATAATATGTCCATGTAGAGGTCCAGTCTTCCAATCCTGTTGTTTGTAGTGCTAGGGCCTTTCTGTCACCACTGCTGCTCACCTCAGACTGGACACATACACGTCATTATAGTGGTAATTTATCCTAGAAAACAAAACAGGGAGATAGAGTTATGGAGTTGCTCATGCACTCTACAACAACACACATCTTGTGCATAATCTTTCTATGGCCATAAAAACAGATAATAAACTATTCTATTTTTGATACAATTTGACTCATCTGAATTTCTACAGTTTCACTGTTTGACTAATTTAAAATATTCCACAACAGGTTCAATGTGTCCGGGTTCTTTGCAACAAGTGCTGGCCTGAAATTCATGGTGGAGCAGGAACAACGACCTCCATCTTACCAGACAACAGCATGGCTCCTGGAATGAATGAAAACTTTATTTAACAGGTTGCAGAATGGGTACAATACAGTACGGCTCAATACACACAATTGTTAAGGGGATGCAGACCAGAGAAAGACGTTTGTCTTGTTTACATTTTTATTTTTAAAATTGAGCTCACCACCTACAAGGCTTTAAAGGGTGAAGCCCCAAGCTACATTGCTGAGCTTATAACCCCTTACTGCCCTAATAGGGCTCTCCGCTCCTCCGACCAAGGAGAGCTCGTCGTCCCCCGGACCAAACTGAAAACCAAGGGTGACCGGGCTTCGTAGCACCCAAGCTATGGAATCAGCTACCTTATGAAATCAGGTCTGCTGTTAGTGTGCAGTCTTTTAAACAAGGTCTAAAAACCTTTTTATACAGTGAGGCTTTTAATTGATCGTGTATGTGGTATATATAACGTGTGTATGTGTGATTGTATTTTACTTCATTTATTTTTTGAAGTATTCTACAATCTTGTATGTGATGTAACATGTGTGGTTATTCTATTCTGATTAACCTTTTGCTGCCTGTAAAGCACTTTGTGATTTTAATCTGGAAAAGCACTATATAAATAAAATGTACCTTACATCAGGGTCCCCCATTTTCAATTCATATTGACATTTATGACATACACAACATACATGACATTTATGGCATAGGGACATACAGGTATTTAGTACTGATACATTTGTGACATAAACGGTATTCAAATATACAGTACTGTTACCCATAGATCCTGACAGAGTATATACATATGATGGGGAGGGGACTGTACATTAGGAGGGGGTGGGTGGGAGAGAAATATACATACGGTGGGGAGGAGACTGTACATTTCTACTAATAATATACAACCTATCTACTAATAATATACAAACTACATTACTACTAATAATAATCAACCTCACAACTCCAAATGACTGGGACACGTCTCTCATTAGAGTCAAGACCACGAGAGGAGAGCCAGACAGGTCTGTATCCACTGTGTTATTGTCTATATATTATATTATGTAACCTTACTGTACCTTATATGAAGACCAGTCTATCTAGTGTCATGTGTTATTGTCTATATATTATAACCTTACTGTACCTTATATGAAGACCAGTCTATCTAGTGTCATGTGTTATTGTCTATATATTATAACCTTACTGTACCTTATATGAAGACCAGTCTATCTAGTGTCATGTGTTATTGTCTATAATAACCTTACTGTACCTTATATGAAGACCAGTCTATCTAGTGTCATGTGTTATTGTCTATATTATAACCTTACTGTACCTTATATGAAGACCAGTCTATCTCGTGTTGCTCACTTTAACAATAAATCTAATAAACAATGATAAACTAATGAACACCAATATAATAACTGCAAATAATTTGGTAAATATAACGTTAGGCCTCAAAAAAAAAAGCCCTCAGCTCGGAACTAGGCAAAATCTGCATATGGCTCGCCGACAACAAGCTATCATTACACATGGGCAAAACAGAGTCCATTCTCTTCGGTTCAAATAACAAACTCAGCAAGACCGACGGCTTCTCGGTTACAGTGGGTGACAATATTATCACAAGGAAAGATGAAATTACCTACCTGGGTTCCATCCTAGAGGCTAATCTTTCCTGTGACAAAATGGCATCCAATGTAATAAAAAAAGTCAACCAACGAACGCGATTCTTGTACCGGATCTCCTCTCTGGTAAACAAGAATACCCTGAAGACTCTAGCAGGAGCACTCATTCAAGGGTACTACGACTATGCTTGCACCTCATGGTACCAAAGCACCTCAAAGGCACTAAAAAACAAATTACAAACATCTCAAAACAAGCTAGTCAGACTACTACTTGACCTGACTCCTAGAACCCACCTCACCCCTGCCCACTTTGACAACCTAGGATGGCTTAGAGTAGACGACAGAGTACAGCAACTTGCAATGGGCCTGGTCTACAAGATACACTACGCGACCAAGGTACCCATGTACATGTCAAAATACTTCCCAAAGGTCAGTGAATACCACGATCACAACACCAGAGGGAGCTCCACAAATCATGTTAAACCCAGATTCGGCTCAAACAAGGGACTAAACACGTTTTGCAATTATGCCACATCAATGTGGAACGCCCTACCCAAAGCTGTAAAGGAATGTGAATCACTACCCACTTTCAAAAACACTCTCAAAAAACACCTAAGGGAGACTGCAACTCAAAACTGGCCCCTGTAAATGTCCGAACACAACCCCCTCCAATGTACAGTAAATTACCAAGTATGGTCTTGTCAATAATCCAATGTACAGTTTTGTTTGTACAGTTGTACAGTGTCCCCCACCCACCCCACCCATACCCAACCCCCCCCCCCCCCACTCCTACCCAACCCCCCCCCCCCCCCCCCCCACCCACCCAACCACCTCCAATGTACAGTCCCCCCCCCCACCCCCACCTACCCAATCCAATGTACAGTTTCTACGTCAAATGTATATACTCTTTTTTTCTGGACACTTTTTGTATCACAAACAGTACTGTAATTGCAAATCTGGTATGTCATAAATGTATAGATGTAGCAGTACTGTCTATCTGTATGTCATGTATGTCATATATGTTACGATGAATTGAAAATGGGGGACCCTGATGTAAACAAGACGAAAGTCTTTCTCTGGTCTGCATCCCCTTAACAATTGTATGTATTGAGCTGTACTGTACTGTACCCATTCTGCAATCTGTTAATAAAGTTTTCAATCAATCAATCAATCAAGCAGAACGCAGTTCGTTTCTCTACCTTAGCAAACAACTTTTATCAAAGATGGAGTACTCTAGAAAGTTGGACGACGTTCCTTTTGCTGGCTGTGACCAGGGGTGCAGTCGTAATCAGTGATGCAGTCGTAATATGGGAACTGCCCACACACCACGCGCACGCGCGTCCATGCGCATACATGTGCCCTCAGTTGCGCACAGAACAGATGATTATTATGCATAACAATGTTTTAAATATAATTGTAGTTACAATTTCTTTAATTGAATTAACTTAAACTAGAAAAGTAAATACAAACTAAATTAACAATGTAATTTAGAGTTATTTTACAGAAGGACAGTTTCCTTCAGACTGAAGCACAACTTGTCTCATCCTTCCAGTCGGGAGATCAAGCAGCCCCCCACCAATAGCCTACAGCCAGGGCTTGTATTTTGTTTTGGCACTTCTCGTAGGTATCCTATTATTATGCAAAGTCTAGGCCGGGTAGCTTCATTGCTTTCTACAACGGCCGGGTACTTATCACACGGCGCGACGAGTGCGCGCGTGCACATCATTGCGCGCACTTCTGCCCTGAGTGACCTACTAACACGCCGTGTAACCGCGTGTGTGCACGACTGCATGCCTGGTCGTAATATCAGAAGTGCCTGTACTCTGTTTAAATGACGCCAATGAAGTCCAAAGCGACTTACAAGTTCTGTACGACAAGTCATCAGGAAGGGCACAACTCTATCAGCTGAGTAACAATGTTCATCAAAGTGTTGAGTGCTACAGTGTAGGCAGGGGTGTAAAGTACTTGAGTAATTGTACTTTGTTACAATACTTAAGTACTGTTTTGGGGGATTTGTACTTTACTAGAGTATTATTAGGTTTGTATACTTTGTACTTTTACTCCATTACATTTCAGAGAAAAAAAACATAGTTTTTACTCCTTACATATAAAATGCAGACCTACAAAGTACAAAGTACAAATCTCACAGGTCCAACCATTTTAATTAGTATATTTTAATTGTTTATCTGGCAGAACTAACGTTAATGTTATTAATCCTGTGACCACAGGTAAACAGTAATCAAATCCCCATCAATGGAAAATGAACCCGCCCATACCCATGCTGATTGGTCCTTGTGCAACACTAGAAAGCGGGGATCTTTGATTAAACACCTGCTATCAGAAGAATAGACAGTCAGATCCGCATTATGCTGTGGTTAATATTGTGATATTATTCAGGGTACTACAGTATTAGTGTCTTTAATATTGTGATATTATTCAGGGTACTCCAGTATTCTGTCTTTAATATTGTGATATTATTCAGGGTACTCCAGTATTCTGCCTTTAATATTGTGATATTATTCAGATAATCCAGTATGCTGTGGTTAATATTGTGATATTATTCAGGATACACCATTCTGTTTTTAATATTGTGATATTATTCATGCTGTGATGTGAATTCCGTCCATGTTAGTTTACCTTCAATGGAGAAGTGCATTAAATAATTTTAATCCAAAAAAAGTGTCCTCTGTTCTTTCATTTCAGCATTGTCTATCGCAGAACACATTCCATTGTTGGCAGAGTGTATGCTTGGTTTCATTCCAGCTTTGCCTAAACACCAGCTGATGATTTCACTAATTGGCTCACCTCTTCAACTAACTCACCTGGTGCAATGTATAGTTAAAATGAAAACTTGGCCCACGATGGAATGAGTTTGAGACCCCTGGTCTATCCCTTTAAAAAAAATGTACTTTTACTTTTTAGTACTTAAGTACATTTAAAAGTAGGACTTTTTTACTTTTACTCAAGTGTGTTTTTAGCCAGATACGTTGACTTTTACTTGAGTCAGATTTTGAGACGGTACCCATACTTTCACTTAAGTATAATTTATGGGTACTTTTTACACCCCTGAGTGTAGGTTAGTTTATTAGGACAAGTGCATGACAGTAAGGTTAGTTAGGGTTAGTGTCACCAGACCCCCACGGGAAGTATCCAGGTCTAAGGTTAAAGTGTGCAAGTGCACGGATACACTTCCCAAAGGGCTCAGCCGACCTACCACAAGGAATTTCCCCAAGACCACAAACAGACACAGGAGAATGCTTTGAGAAACCAAGCTGCCCTCTCAACCAGGTTATCGTCCTCTTCTTCTTCTCCAGCTCTGACTTCAATCTTGCACCTTCCACAGCAGTGCCCAATACTTCTAAAGGGCAAACCCCTGGAAACAGAAATATTACAATTATTGTTAGGGAGTTTCCACATATACATGACATCACAATAATAACATTTTGCTTTTATTCTACAGACAAGAAATCTCAAGAAGAAAACAGACCCGATTCCGCACCAGCCATCTCCAGTGAAGCTTCCAGCGATCTACAAAGATCTGAATACTGCAGACACAAACCTGGTAGCACTGGAAGAACGCACTCGGGCCCAGGCTCTGTCAAATGACTGGTTTGAAGAGCGGAGGTCACGACTGACTGCTTCAAACTTTGCGAAAGCGGTAAACAGAAAATCTGCCCCAACAACAACATTTCTGGAGAGTGTTTTCCGGTTAACATCCATTTGTGCCCCGGCTTTGGAGTATGGGAAAAGGAATGAGGCAAAGGCCAAGGCCAAATATCTGGAGGTTTATCCCGCCAGACATTTTCAAGAGTGTGGTCTTGTTGTCAATTCAGAGTTTGATTTTTTAGGAGCCACACCTGACGGGAAGTTGTGTGACAATGGCGAGAGTGGGATAGTCGAAGTGAAATGTCCTTATAAGGCAAGAAACTGTTTGATATTGGAGGCTTGCGACAAATTCCCAGATTTCTGTTTACACAAAGATGAGGGGGGCAGTATTTCATTGAAGAAGACGCACGACTATTATGTGCAAATACAAGGACAACTTATGGTGACAGGCTGCCAATTCTGTGAATTCATAGTTTTTACGCAGAAAGATATCTTTGTGGAAAGAATATTCCCAGACATACAATTTATGGAAAGATTACTGCACAGACTTGCTGAATTTTTTAAAGATCATGCTTCTCAGTTCCTAAAAGAAAGGTAGACCCTTACATTCTCCTTCAGTCTGAGTAGCTGTGCACGTCTGTGTAGCTGTATAACTGAGCTCTGATTGGTGGTTGATGACATCCAGAGAGGGATTGATACTGTGAAGTATCAAAATCATAATCAAATAAATGCACTTTAATTAATAAATCCATGTTGTTCATAATCATAACATTTGGTCTCAGTATTATTTATGTATTGTTGTTTGATTGTAACAAGAACTTGCAGTATCTTTGGTTCACAAATTAATACTAGATATGAGCATTTATAACAAATTATTAAATGACATCTGATTCACACATGCAAATGGTGTTTTTAGTTAGTGATTCACATCTTCACTAACGCATCACAATATTCAGACAATACCGCCTATAAGGACTTTGACAATACCCAGTCTTCAGGACTTACAAGTTAGTATTTTCCTGCAGTAGTTATTTTTTAGATGGGGGGTTGTCAGGATCAAGCAGGCGTCTTTTCCTTGGCAATGGACGCACAGACTTACATGTGGTCCCATCAGCTTTTATAGGGTCTGGATATTGCACAGTAGGTCCATCCCCGCCAACAAAATGCTATAAGGTGAGATAGGCATGACAGAGAAGAGAAAGTGGATCACAGATATTGTAAGGCATTCAGGTTACTCATGCTAGCTGATTGAAAACTGTATTAACAGATTGCAGAATGGGTACAATACAGTACAGCTCAATACACACAATAGTTAAGGGGATGCAGACCAGAGAAAGACTTTCGTCTTGTTTACATCAGGGTCCCCCATTTTCAATTCATAATGACATTTATGAGTTATGACATACACAACAGATATATAGCATGACATTTATGACATACAGATACAGTACTGTTACATTAGGAGCAGGGGAGGAAACTAACTTTTTGGCTTACCAGCCAACTGGCGAGTATCTGATTTTTTTTACCAGCCAAACAGATTTTTTACCAGACAAAAAAAATCGCTAATTGTGATAATTACTTCTTTGTATGTCTTCGTCTAAATAGATTTTCAATCATAGTAAAATAATCACACCGTGTCTCTACTCTTTAAAATATGTATTAGCATAAAACATTAATCTCTACTCTTCACAATATTAGCATAAAACATATTAACATGAAAGAGGTATCTATTCTGGACTGGGTTGGGCTGAACTGGGCAGTGAAAGATGCTGGGTTGGACTGGGTTGGGCAGTGAAAGAAAAAAACCGAAGTATGTTGTGAAGTGTATAGATAGATGTGAAATATATAGATGTAGCAGTAGTCTATCTGTATGTCATATGTTATGATGAATTGAAAATGCCGTACTGTATTGTACCCATTCTGCAATCTGTTAATAAAGTTTTCAATCAATCAAGTTAACTTTGAACCTCGGTTGTCAAGCCTCGTCAATGTTGTGTATGCATCTGGGTAGGCACACTGTGCCTTTAAGACAGCACGGTGGTCTTACGACAGTACCGTCAAGTGTTGTGATAACGTCAGTTGGGTTGGTGTGCTGTTGTACACAGTGCACTGGTTGAGCTTAGCTAGCCCCTTTCGTGACTGCGATGTGCAAGCCAGGGGCTTTTGAGCATGAAATAAAATGTCTAACCTTACGTCGTAGTCCGGTGCTTTTTTGGAAACATTATAGTCATAACAGATACACCTAGCTGGCTGCTTTGAGCACACGGGGCTAACGTTAGCTAGCAAGCAGCTATCGCTAAAACTAGAAGCTAACCACTGTATACATTTCCAGTAGACTAACATTACACCTCTGTGATTTAAATGTGTCCTTAGTAACTTATACTCGAGGGTTGTACTAGGGTTGGATGCAGTTCCCCGTTGGTCAGTCTGTCTGTTTTCCATCTTCTGCTGTGTTTAACGTTATCCGTTTGAGAGTGCTCCTGATGGCTAGCCTAGTAACGCAGGACTTTTATCATTATATGTCCGTGGGTTGGCCAGTACTGCGCAAACTTTTATTAAACATTATATGTCCGCGGGTGGTCTTGTGCAGTGCTCTCGTGGCACTGTCAACTAAAGCGAGCACTCAGAAGACGCGCACCGTTTGCCAGTGCAGTGATTGCAGAATGTTTTTTTTTTTTGTATACTCGCCAGACTGGCGAGTGGTCTTCATGAATCACTCGCCAAACGTAAAAAATACTCGCATTTGGCGAGTAAAGTGGCCTAATTTCCTCCCCTGATTAGGAGTCAAATTATGAATTGGAAGTTGTCCAGTTGATTCTAACAACCGAACTAACTTAGCTAACGTTAGTTCGGTTGTTAGAATCAACTGGACAACTTCCAATTCATAATTTCCAAGGGTGTTGACTAAGTAGCTGTAGCTATATGTAGTTTTCCTTCAGCTCATGAACTGATCGGAATGTTTTAGGAGACTCTTTTTGGCGACGTTAGGTTAAACCATGCGTTAGCATTAGCTAGCTTAGCATTAGCAACATTGATTGAGGTCTGGAGAGGAGACATGATTAGCTGGCTACCTAACGATCGGCTAGCCATCTATCTATCTATCTATCTATCTATCTATCTATCTATCTATCTATCTATCTATCTATCTATCTATCTATCTATCTATCTATCTATCTATCTATCTATCTATCTATCTATCTATCTATATACAGTATATATAAGATAACAAGTGATGACTTCTGTTTAACTCAAATGTTGAAGCATATATTACTGAAGTATATTTTTCGGGCTTACCGTCGAGCATACAGCCTTGTTCTTGTTGATCTTGTCCACATTCAGCTGTGTATGGGGCCGTCCACAAGCCTTAATCCACTTTAAACATTTTTCCAACTGTGTTTTAGGCTTTGGAAAATTTATAAAACGCGCTCCCTTTAGTCTTTCTGGATATCTCTGGTCAAGCAGGCGTCTTTTCCTTGGCAATGGACGCACCGACTTACATGTGGTCCCATGTAATTTCTGGAGCATTTCTTTATCCACTCTGGCGTGATGGTGTATTGTACTCGCAAATCGCTTCCTGTTGAATATTTCTCTCTCTACGCTCATAGCGAGGGGGGCGTACTAGCGTAGGTCAGTGGCCAATCAGAGCGCAAAACGGGAACCCGGAAACACGAACGCGTTGGTAAAAGCATAGACGCAACCCGGACATCTCCATGAATTTATAAACCCCCTCGGACGCCCCGGACAGGGCGTGAAAAGAGGACATGTCCGGGCAAAAGAGGACGTTTGGTCACCCTAGCTTATGTGAACATAATGATAGGCGTTGAAATGAAGAGCCTCCACTTGGAAAGTTTAGCAAAGCCATCCTCCAGTGTTTTCTCATTTCCATATGAATTGCTGCTCTCAATCATACTCTCTAAGCTATCTGACATCTCTGGATGAAAACAACGTACTGGACTGTAGATCTGACCTCTAAAACAAAACGCCATGCGTTGACCTATAGGCTAGTCGTCGTGCTCTTCATAATAGTATTTGGTAATTGTTTTTTTTTACCGTGATAAGCTTTGAGGGGATCCTCCACTTGCTCAATGCAGGTGTTGGTGAAGTTTTGGTCCTCTTCTTTGAGTTGCACATGCCAGTTCTGGTTCTGTGTGGACACTGTGCCTCTCCAGGGCTTAAGGTCTACGCAGAACAGCCCTTGACCTTAATACAAGAGAGAAGGAGTTGTATGGAGCCAATACCTTTACGACTGACCACTAGTATGACAGTGTGACTGACCACTAGTATGAGTGTGTGACTGACCACTAGTATGAGTGTGTGACTGACCACTAGTATGACAGTGTGACTGACCACTAGTATGACAGTGTGACTGACCACTAGTATGACTGACCACTAGTATGACAGTGTGACTGACCACTAGTATGACAGTGTGACTGACCACTAGTATGACAGTGTGACTGACCACTAGTATGAGTGTGTGACTGACCACTAGTATGACAGTGTGACTGACCACTAGTATGAGTGTGTGACTGGCCACTAGTATGACAGTGTGACTGACCACTAGTATGACAGTATGACTGACCACTAGTATGACAGTGTGACTGACCACTAGTATGACTGTGTGACTGACCACTAGTATGACTGTGTGACTGACCACTAGTATGACAGTGTGACTGACCACTAGTATGACTGTGTGACTGACCACTAGTATGACTGTGTGACTGACCACTAGTATGACTGTGTGACTGACCACTAGTATGACTGTGTGACTGACCACTAGTATGACTGTGTGACTTACCACTAGTATGACTGTGTGACTGACCACTAGTATGAGTGTGTGACTGACCACTAGTATGACAGTGTGACTGACCACTAGTATGAGTGTGTGACTGACCACTAGTATGACAGTGTGACTGACCACTAGTATGACTGTGTGACTGACCACTAGTATGACAGTGTGACTGACCACTAGTATGAGTGTGTGACTGACCACTAGTATGACAGTGTGACTGACCACTAGTAGTATATCACATTGATTGATTGATTGAAAACTTTATTAACAGATTGCAGAATGGGTACAATACAGTACGGCTCAATACAAAAAACTGCTAAGAGGATGCAGACCAGAGAAAGACTTTCGTCTTGTTTACATCAGGGTCCCCCACATGATATGCCTGCTAGTTTTCAGGAAGGTCATCATGGACATGAATCATTACATTCAATTTCACAAGAAGGATTATTGCTATGAAATGCATTGATGGCCATTGGCCATGCAGTAATACCTGTGAGGATAACAATGTTGATGTCATCTTTGGCTGTTTGTAGTTGGTTGGGGACACGCAGATTGCAGAAAACATCTTCCTTTTTTAGCCCAGCTATTTGTCTAACATAGGCAACAGTGACATAAAGAGACACAAACCATTAAAGGAAAACTCCAACATTTTGGGAAATTAGCTTATTTAACATCTTCCCTGGAGTTAGACAAGAAGATACATACCTTTTTTGTCTCCGTGCGTGCATTTAGCTTAGGGAACAGTCGCTCCGTTAGCATAGCTTAGCTTCATCACTGGAAGTGAGGCAGATCCGGAGCCTTACAGTGTATAGTTTGATTGATTGATTGAAAAGTTTATTAACAGATTGCAGAATACACTCCAAATACAACTCCAAAACGTTCATGTAAACATGTTGTGACCTGTGTATTCATCACGTGGAGAAATAAAAAATTATTGAATTAGACAATTACGTTTTATAAGCAAATATACTCTGAACAATTTTTTTGCCCAACCACTCCTCTCTGAGCGCAGCCAGTGATTTCAACGTGACGCCGTGTTTGTTTACATTCTCATTCATTCAAAAGATCCGGGGTTGTCAAAATAAAAGTGCAACGTTTATAGCAGCGGAAAACGTTTATTTTGTACATTATCTAACGTTAACACGAACCTAAACTAACGTTACAACTAACCTAAAGTTAGTTTAGGTTCGTGTTAACGTTAGATAATGTACAAAATAAACGTTTTCCGCTGCTATTACGTCACACTTTTATTTTGACAACCCCAGAAAGGAAGTCATTATATATGCTTTACCATCCTCCTGTTCTGCGTTAGCTCCGGTTAGCTCAGAGCGTCCGGTATAACAATATACCAGCCATTGGATTACTGTTTTCTAAATTGGGGAGGCTTTTAATCGTCAAGGTAAGAGGATTTCAAGTCATGGTATCCATAAACTTCAATCGGTTCGGATCTTTTGAATGAATGAGAATGTAAACAAACACGGCGTCACGTTGAAATCACTGGCTGCGCTCAGAGAGGAGTGGTTGGGCAAAAAAATTGTTCCGAGTATATTTGCTTATAAAACGTAATTGTCTAATTCAATTATTTTTTATTTCTCCATGTGGTGAATACACAGGTCACAACATGTTTACATGAACGTTTTGGAGTTGTATTTGGAGTGTATTCTGCAATCTGTTAATAAACTTTTCAATCAATCAATCAAACTATACACTGTAAGGCTCCGGATCCGCCTCACTTCTAGTGATGAAGCTAAGCTATGCTAACGGAGCAACTGTTCCCTAAGCTAAATGCACGCACAGAGACAAAAAAGGTATGTATCTTCTTGTCTAACTCCAGGGAAGATGTTAAATAAGCTAATTTCCCAAAATGTTGGAGTTTTCCTTTAAGAGAAATTACATTTTGATGAGATGTGTACAGGAGCAGGCTGTATGTTCAATTTACACAGTGTGTTCCCTCTCTTCCAACATACCTGACATACTGTAGAAAGTCATGCAGTGTTTGTTTAGGCAGTAGGCTCTGCCCTTTGGCACTTTCTGAAGCAGCTGAGCCTAAATTAAACTGGGCTAGCCGGTTCGCGTGAATACTTTCCCCAAGGCAGTTGTCCTTCCGCGTTCGGTTTGCGCGCCCTGATTGGCCTCTCAGCGCCCAATCGCGTTAGCCCTACTATCGCCTAACTACTTGCTCAATATACTACCATCACTTTAACGCGCTATTCATATCAATCGACATCAATATAAATAACGTAGTTTTGATTGATTGAAAACTTTATTAACAGATTGCAGAATGGGTACAGTACAGTACAGCTCAATACATACAATTGTTAAGGGGTTGCAGACCAGAGAAAGACTGTCGTCTTGTTTACATCAGGGTCCCCCATTTTCAATTCATCAGATTCATAACATATATGACATACATGACATACAGATAGACAGTACTGTTACATCTATACATTTATGACATACCAGATTTGCAAATACAGTACTGTTTGTGATACGAACATCTCTCTATATTAACTAGCCCCTTACGTGACTGAGATCTGCAAACGCCCCTGGCTTGCAGATCACAGTCACGTAAGGGGCTATATATTAACGTAACTAGCTATTCATATCAATCGACATCACATCAATAGTTAGTATATTGATGCACGGCGGTAGCAGTATAGCGATGCACAGCGGTAGTAGTTAGTGCATTGATGTGCTAGTTAGTTAGTATATTGATGCACGGCGGTAGCGAGTTAGTTGATAGTTAGTAGTATATTGATGCAGGTAGGTAGCTGATGTGATGGACTTGTGGGACTGAGAAAAGTTCTGAAAGTTAGGAGCGAGCGTTAGGAGTAACGCGTAGGTAGCTGATGTGATGGACTTGTGGAACTGAGAGAAGTTCTGAAAGTTAGGAGCGAGCGTTAGGAGTAACGCGATTGGGCGTTGAGAGAAGCGTCAGTGGCCAATCAGGCCGCGTAAACCGAACGCGGAAGGACAACTGCCTTGGGGAAAGTATTCACGCAGCCGGCTCCCAAGTTGAAGCATTCTGGGAGTTATCTGGAAGAACAGGTAACGTGTATTACTTCAATTGTACCTATAGCAATATGATCGTTCTTCTCAATGTATAGTGGAATAGCTTACTCTGCGCATAACACGTTGTTCATTCATTTGATTGGCTCCTTGGAAATAAGTCTGAGACGAAGACAGGCGCGTCAGGTTCAAACCAGAACTCTCTGTTGTTTTAATGAAAACAACAGAGAGTTTAATGAAAACAACAGCTTAATCATCAGGTTTACAGCATAAATTTTTTTTTTTTTTTATTGGTCTTTTTCCCCCCTCCATTTTCCTCCGATTTTCTCCCATCCCAATGTTAGTCGTATGCCAATTCCCAATCCCTTCCTGGTCGCTGCGCACTTACCCCCCACAGTCAGATCATCTGGGAGAGTGGAGGCTATCACGTGCTTCCTCCGACACACGTCCAGCCAATCAACCGCTTCTTTTCACCTGGCAGCGCGGATCCTCCCTGAGAGGGCGTAGCGTGTGGAAGGATCACACTATCCCACTCAGGTCCTATCCGCGCTTAGCAGGCGCCCCGACCGAACTGTAGGAGTCGCTGTTTACAACGACCCGGACCCACCCCGCCAGCTTCTCCCACCCTCTAATACAGCCAATTGTATTAGTGTGAACGGCCAGCCAAGCTGGTGACAACCCCGGAGCTGTGAGCTGGATTTGAACAGGCGAATCCAGCCCACAGCTTCGGGGTTGGTGACGAACGCAATCTCCGCTACGCCACCTAACCGCCTAGCATCAATTATTTCTATTCTATCAGTCTTCAGGAGGGCTTTCTCGTTCGCGTCTCTGTTCTCGAACTGGTCGGTGGTGGATTCTCCTGCCGTCTGTGTCTGTGTGTCTCCATTCAGTTTCACCTGCAGTTAAGAAGAGAAAACACCTCCCACTTTCCTGCGTCGTCCCGTGACGTCAAACCAGGGACCTGGCTTTTCTATTGGCTGAATTACTTATAGAAGTTAGCCCTTGTGGTAATACGTCATCCTGTTCTTGAGAAACGGCCTTACAAGGTGACCCTGACGTGATCTTTCTCGAGGGGGCAATCCTATTTTCTATAAGCGGTTTTACATCAAATCACTTGTTTTATGAAATGCATTGTTTTATACGGAATTTCATGTTTAGATTACTTTCTATTTAGTAACTAGAGTAATACCATTCTTTCTCCCGATTTCTATAGCCTAGTATATATCTTTTAACCTGTTTTTTATGGATCTGATCAAACTTAGTTCCTCTATAAGTTTAAATTGGTAGTTCTAACTATCTTTTATCACTGTTTTCAACTACTCATGCTCTCTAAACAATAGTCTAATGTGATTCTGTTTTACAGCTTAATTTTACTCTGAATTGATCCATATCTTTCTTGTTTTAGTTTTAAACTAAAATGGTTTCGTCTTTAGATTGTTTGTTCTATTGGGCAGAATATTCCTGATCATTCTGTCTCTATTCTATGTATTAGATTTGTTGTAACCCCAGTTATACCTCTATCTCACCAGCCAGAGTTTCTGCTGAGTTTACTGCTTTGTCCAACTTTTAGGCCATTACTTAAAAACAGTTCCTTATAGCCATGAGGCAACCAGGTGTCCCTGGACGCGGGACCCCATACAGATTGAAATAGATTACTTACTCAAGCCCAACAGAGGTTTTCCTGAGTGCCCTGTTGGTTTTCTAGCTAAAGTAAACAAACATTCTTCCGGCTACTTCCATCCAGCCTTCAGGCGGCCATATTTATGGTCTAAAGTTAGTTAAAGTGGGCCTACTCAATCACACTCCGTTGGGTGAGGGAAGATTTTCCTCCTATGCCATTTGTTCTGTTTTATCTAAATTACCTCTGTGGCCTTGCTATAGAAGCTATGTGAAAGGGGGAAGGTTGCTTTTGGTGTCCTGTTCCTTTGCCAGAGACCACTAGATGATTTGATCCATCCTGTAGTATTGTAAACTGGGAATTTTGATTTAAACAATTTACGACACAGGCCAAGTGCTCTTGACTGGAACTACAATAATAACAAACACAGATTTAAGGGAGAAAAAAAACATGCTTTGCAACCTAAGGCTAATATACCCTTTCGGGTTTTCTAAAAACAACTAGAACCTCATAACTTTCAATGGCCTGTAGTTGTTGTGACATCAGCACTGGAATCTTCAATTATCAAAATTATGGTCATATGTCTGTAGCCTATTAGTCAACGCATTTGAAGCGTCATTATCAGAATGTCAACATGTGTTGGCTTTTGTTATTGTTGTATGACAAATAGCTCTTCATTACTTGCTTTTCTAAATATATATATATATATTTTTTAGACATGCTAAATTGAAGATTATTTACGTACTTTTGATTTGCTGTTGTTGACGACACACACATAAAGCAGAAACCCCCTCTGTGAAACAAACTCACAGTAGAAGCTGAGTTTACGCGAAAGAAAACTCAAAACCTACGCGAGAGAAAAAAGCAACGCTACCTCACAACTAAAGTCACAGACAGAAGCGGTAGAACAAAGGAATACATACACAGTGGAGTGTCGCGTAGCTGTGTAAAGCCAGAGGAAGGATAGAACGGAATCAGAGGTTCTCTTATGATGTTTCTTTAAACGTTGGCTACGTGGTTTTGCATTATGTTGACCAATGTAACAGTATCCAGGGAGCGCTGTTTCACAATTTTATAACTATTTCAGGGCCCCCTCTAGCCCCTTACGTGACTGCGGTTTGCAAGCCTGGGGCTTTTGTGACCGCAGTCACTTGTTTATGGGACGCGACCATAAAAATACCACCAAAAAAGTGGTACTCATAACGAACTTTGGCAAGATGGCGTCTTCTTCTTCTGCAACTTTTTTTGTCGCAGTGATTGCTGGACGCACCAGCCATGCGACAAAAAAAGTTGCAGAAGAAGAAGACGCCATCTTGCCAAAGTTCGTTGTGAGTACCACTTTTTTTTCCTAACAATGTTTTAAACTGTTTATTAGCAACTCCGAGCTTCCAGACCACACTGTAAAGCTGTGTTAAACCCATATTGTACGCTGGGTATCTTTGAAATTCATATCTAATATATTTTTGACACACCCCCAAGCCCGCATTCACGCTTGGTTGGTATTTTCTAAAGTGGTCGCGTCCCATAAACAAGTGACTGCGGTCACAAAAGCCCCAGGCTTGCAAACCGCAGTCACGTAAGGGGCTAGGTGTAGCACTGGTTAGCATCTTAGCTAGTTCAGCTCAATACATAAAATATGAAGATTGCCAATATAACACAAATAACACATCCATAAATAAACACATACCGCTTCGCCTTCCAGCTAGGTGCCAAACAAGGTAAAAAGGGGGGTTTCCTTCACGAAGTTATATAAATGAGAGATATCCGTTATTTACGTTAGTAACTCTCTCCCGTCAACCATTTCTCTGAACCTGCAAAGGTAACCGGATATCGTTGTTACGCAAGAGTATCCACAGCGCGAGGGGGCAATAGGGTCCAGCTGCATCCCCGGAGAAATCCGCTCACTGGCAAATTCCGCCAGCCACAGGACACGCCTGCCGCCGTATCTCGAAGTACGTCCGCGCTGCGTCTATACTTTCCGTAGCCGCATTTCTGCAGACCCCTCTCTGATTGGTTGAGCCAATTTCTGCAGACCCCTCTCTGATTGGTTGAGCGTAGCCCCTCTCTGATTGGTTTAGCTCGTCACGCGGCAAAAGGCGAGCGTAATGTTATCATATCAAGAAGATAAAAAGAAATTTACTACCAGATTCGCGTATAACGTTATTTCGCGTGACAACACAGCCAGCTGTCAGAAACTGTACATTGTAACGTTATATAACATAACGTTATATGTTATTTCGCGTTTTATAACGTTATGCACATTGTAACGTTATATAACATAACGTTGTTATTTAGCGTTCATCTCATGCACCTTGTTGTGTATCCTGTTTCTTTTTCCTCATTATTATATTCAGAGTTAATTATATTGTTTACACTGTCTTTCTTCTAACCCTGCCCATTTGATGTTCCCAAACATTTTGGGAACATCTTATTCAGAAAGTATCACAGAGACTTCTATTGACCAAGGAATTAGTTATTATTAGTAAGACACAACATTTCAATCAAACATATAATAACATGTGTTTCATCATACCAACTGATCCTGGTGTGACAATACCTAACATTTAGATTAACCCAGTTAATGCCTTAACTAGACAGTTACAATGTAACATTTAGATTAACACAGTTAATGCCTAACTAGACAGTTAGAAGAAAGCAGGAAGCCAGCACTCTCAGATTCAAAGTTTTTATTGCAGCCTGGAACATACATGTTTCGGAATCAATGTATAACTAGACAGTTACAATATAACATTTATATTAATTAACCCAGGATTGCTACGGACTTTACTCCTGTTGGGAAACTATAGCAATGGTCTGTGCTCACCACACGAGCCGGCGTCTACCCCCAAGCTTCATTTTACCAATCAGAGAGGGGCTTCGCTCAACCAATCAGAGAGGGGTCTGCAGAAATGGGCTCAACCAATCAGAGAGGGGTCTGCAGAAATGCGGCTACGGAAAGTATAGACGCGTCTGGCGTGACGTGCGGTTGTAGAGAGTGATTGATTGAAAACTTTATTAACAGATTGCAGAATGGGTACAATACGGTTGGAGAGTTCCTTGTTCCATTATCAACATGAGAAGGGGGGGGGCGAAGTTACCGAACGTATATCGAAAACCCATTTAGACTGTTTCTCATTCCTGTACTGTTTATACTCTGCTCCTGTGTTGTAACCCAACCCCCTCCAATGTACAGTAAATTACCAAGTATGGTTTTGTCAATATTCCAATGTGCAGTTTTGCATTGTCCCCCATTTCCATTGCCGAGAACCAGTCCCATGGCCAAATGATGGTTGAAGGCGTTATCTAGAAGAAAGCACAAACATAATTTCTGTTAACGCGGCCAGTACAGCTCTTGTGCATTAATCTCAGTGTCCTGTCAGCGGCAGGCGTGTCCTGTGGCTGGCGGAAGTTGCCAGTGAGCGGATTTCTCCGGGGATGCAGCTGGAGGCTACTCCGAGGGGGACCACCAGTATTTTCAAAATAAAAGACAGCAAAAAAACAATTCCACGTAAAATCAAGTCTAACGTTATAAACAGAGGAATTTGGTTCTTTACACTCCCATCAAATCATTGTTGTTTCAAATATTGTAGGAAACCATGCATAAGCAAACACAATGATTTCTCAATAAACCATAAGCAATAACCAAAAATTATGGTATTAAAGTTGTCAAACACTTCAAACAAAATCAAGTCAAATACATCTTTAAGAGATGCAAGGGTGCCTTACTTAGTAAACATCTAGTCACTTAGACATATTGTCACTCTCCTAACCAGACCATCTCTATCCACTATAGTTTTAGAAACTCTACCTAATCTCCATTCATTTCTCAGCAGATCATCATCTTTCATCATCACTATATCACCTATCTGGAGGTTTCTCTTTGGCGTGTGCCAGCATTGCCTGATGGCGATAGTAGGTAAATGGGGGAGATAGATCCACACGCTCTGGAGGGAGATCGGCCATTCTTTGTTCTTCTGTGTCTCTCCTGAGCCTTCTGCAGGTCACACATTGATGGAGATGAGATGCCACGACCCAACCAAACCCTAAGATCCAGTAGCCCTTTGATCTGATCTTGTTTATGGTTATGCCTTTACCGTGATGTTTAGCCTTTTCATGGCAGTGTGTGATGATCATCTTCGTGATGTGATGTTCCTTCGGAATAATCGCAGGGTGTTTGACTGCATGGGGAAGATTGGAGTCACAGAGCATTCCTCCCACCTTGATTACACCATCCTTGATTGCAGGGTGTTTGACTGCATGGGGGAGATTGGAGTCACAGAGCCTTCCTCCCACCTTGATTACACCATCCTTGATTGCAGGGTGTTTGACTGCATGGGGGAGATTGGAGTCACAGAGCCTTCCTCCCACCTTGATTACACCATACTTGATTGCAGGGTGTTTGACTGCATGGGGATATTGGAGTCACAGAGCCTTCCTCCCACCTTGATTACACCATCCTTGTCTAGAAAGGGGTTAAGGCGATGCAACTTGTTATTTAGTGGCAGCCGAGAGCCTTTCTTCAGTAACTTCAGTTCCTCTGGATATGTTTGTCTCTGTAGGTCTTTGATTATGAGGCACTCCACGTCCTCTCGCTCCATTACTGTGGAGAGACCATTTGACTTCTCTTTGTTGATGCCGTTCTTTAGTTTGTCTAGGAACAGGATGTCATCCTGGGAGACTGTTTTTCCATCCTCCTTGGCATCCTTGAAGTCGGACTCCAGAACGCGAATGGCATCTGCAGGGGTGACTGGTGGGAGCTCTTTGACCGCGATCCGGAAGCATTCTCTCGCCTGGCTTGGAGTGTCAAGGCGCGGTGAAGAGCACCCCACAATGCTCCATCCTAAATCGGTTCGAACTGCATAAGGTTCATCATTTCCTCCTGATATTACTTGTCTTGGTGCCATGGCCCTTGAACAGTCATATCCTATCAAAAGACCAACCTCACAATCCTGTAGCGGTGGAATCTCGTCTACAACTGTGGAGAGATGATTCCATTTCTTGGCCGTTTCCTTTGTTGGAATGTGGGTGCGGTTCACCGGTATGCAATCCTTGGTATAGGCAGGATGAAGATCGATGTGCAGGGAGGAGCTGTAGCCTCGTACACGAAGCCCTGAAACTCTTTGGCTTTTGACTATTGTGTCTCGTTCTATCATGGTAGTTAACTTCAGTTTAATTGGACAGGAGTCTGCCTTTAGAGTGTTACTGACTTTCTGGTCGACGAAAGTGGTGTCACTTTGTGTGTCCAGCAGGGCGTAGACCAGTTTTTCCGTTCCTGACGTGTTCCTTGAGGACACCCACACGGGCACAATCATCGACGTGTTGGTGGCTTGTCCTGCTCCAGCAGTAGTGACTGCCAGTGACGTTGCGGCAGCCTCCGTTTGAACAGCTTTGCTTTGGGAAATGTTTTCCCGTGGTGCAGGCCTTTCCTTTCTCACATAGCTGTCATCATGAAGACAAGTGGGATGTTTACCTTCGCAGGTGTTGCAGGAATGTCGATGACGGCAGTCCTTGGCACTATGACCGAATTTTGTGCAGCCATAGCAGAGCTTATTTTCCTTCACAAATTCCCGTAGCTCCGCCAGAGTCCTTGCGATGAACTTGGGACATCCATGTAGACTGTGTTGATTGTCTTGACAGAACACACAAGGGGGCTTTACGTTTCCCTTGGCTGGTCTTTGCCTGTCACTGTCGGCCTCAGTTTGAGTGCTGAGAACACACGCTTTGTTCCTGTTGGGGTCCCTGTTGTTTCGTTTTTCTGTGCTGGACTCAAGGGTGCGGAAAGCATGGAATGAGGTGATCGGATTGCAAGCGATTTCTGCCTCCATCGCCACGAATGTGGCGAAGTCCTTGAAGCTGGGGAACTCTTGAGTCCTGTTCAAGGCTTCGGTAGTCTTTCTGTTCCAGCTTGACATTGCCCAGTCTGGCATCTTTTGGATTAGCCTTCTATTTTCTTCACAGTCATTCAATATTTCGAGACTCTTCACATGCCTCATTGCGTCTTGACAGGCGTTTAAGAAGTCTGAAAAGTCTCTTAGTCCCTCTGCATCCTTTAGTTGTATTCTTGGCCAATCTGCGAGCCTGTCTCTAAAGGCTCTCTGTACAACGAAGGTCTGGCCATATCTGTGGTTTAGTTTGTCCCACGCGTCCTTGTAGGCTTCGCTGTCATTTCTATAGAAGGTTCCTTCCAGGATTTTACGAGCAGGGCCCCCTACATACTTCCTCAAATAATAAAGTTTATCAGCAGATGAGACGGCTCTTGTGTCAATGAGTGACATAAATGAGGCTTTCCACTCAAGGAACTGGATAGGATCGCCATTAAATACAGATGGCTCTGGAACTGGAAGTCTATTTAGAGCTATGCTATCTTGGAAGGCCTTGGCTAGGGATGATACATTTACATCAGTCGACAAGGTTGCGACGTTGGGGGGTTGTCTGCTTGCCGCCGAGGAGGCATAGTGAATTCCTTCGGGACTATTTGAGTGGACGCTGCCTTCCTGTGTGTAAACTTGCAGCCTGGCCCGGGCTGTCTTCACGTCCTTCTCTGCCTGGAGGCGTAAAAGCTTGCGCTTCTCAACTGCAAGCTGCTTTCTTTGTTGCCCCTCTAAATCTTCTAGCTCGCGCTTCTCAACTGCAAGCTGCTTTCTTTGTTGCCCCTCTAAATCTTCTATTTTCTCTGTTTGCTTCCTTTCTTCCAGCAACCCTTCATACTCCACCTCCTTAGCGGCAAGATCTGCCACAGCGTCCACCAGTTTGACTGTCAAAGTGGCGCTGTCATGAGTGATGAATGATTTGTGACTCACTCTCGAGACAGTGGATCCATAGATGGACAGAGTATAGCTGCCTTTAAGCAGTTCTTTGAGACGACATTGTACTTGTTCTCCATCAAATTCTTCGTCAATGTCAAAAATCCTCTCATAGACGACTTTCTTAATCTCTGTTGTAACTGCCTCACATGTATTGATGAGGCTTCTTAGTTCAACTGATGGTGTGTTGTGACCTCGTATTTCAAGGTAGGCGCTCAACACAGCCTCTTTTTCTTCCTCCAGAGCTTCGGACATTAATGCCAATTCCCTTTCATTAAGGTCCGACTTGAGCTGCTTTCTTGACTCATGGACTCCAATTTTCCACCTTTCATACGCTGAGGCGAGTTTTCTTTCCTTCCTCTGTGCCTCTTCTTGTTGCTTTTCAAGCATTTTAGGGGTTGGATACCTTATTCGGCCTGAGCGTCGGAGGTGCTCCTCGCCGTCTTCCTGACTTTGACCGTTGAGGCTATTTAGGATTTCTTTTTTGTTTAGAATTTCCTTCTCTATACGTTCCATCTCAGTAGTCTCTAGCGTTTGTTCGAAAGCCACCTCAAGCTTACAAATTTTAAGCTGTAGGCTATCTATTTGATTTTCCAGCTCTAATTGTGGAGAAAGGTGCTCAGTCTCAGCTTGCTCCATTTTTAAATATGCAAAATTAAATCTGATCTGAATAATAAACCGTTGTTTTTACTATTACTATAAAAGATCAAATATACTGTAAGGGGCTGAGGGGAATGGTGATCAATGGATGCTATGTTCCTGCCTGTTGGCTCCCCCCAATGGAGAGAGGAAGACTGACAGCTGCACACATGCAGACACACACACAGCTGTCTTTCAATTAGCAATCAGCATGCCTCTCAAAGAGGACAGACCAAGAACATCAGAGGGTGTCTTGGAATGGAGAGTGGGAGAGCTGTGGGGAGACAACCAAACTGTGAGTTAAACAGCCGGTAAGCCAGAGAGCGGCCCGGCCTAGTTAAAGACTGGACTATAGCAAAGACAATTCGGTGCTTCACTGGGAGCCAGTATGATTTTTGTTTGTTTCTTAATTTTCTGTTTTGTTTAAATAAATGCCCCTGGCCATTGTCCAGCGGGGAGCTAAAGCTGTTTGACTGTGTGTTTGATTATTTTGTACAACCATATTGCACCTTCCACCTACCCCTGTCTGCTACCTTTGTTACATTGGTGGAGAATGCAGGCATTGCAATATGTTTGTACAATAATCAAACACTGTTAAAAGCTGCATGGACAAATAGTAAACAGACTTGATTTTTGAAAAAAAAAAAAAAAAAAAAAAACAGCATGGAGAACCTGGTGATACAGCTGTTAAAGGCCAATGAGGAGCAGAAGACTATGCACCGGGAGATCCTGGCAGAACAAAGGCAGCAGAATGCTCTCATGTATGCAGAGATGAAGAAAGGTATGGCGCCAGGCCCTACCCATCACAGTGGAGCTGGGGGTCAACCCAACCCGAGCAGGTTTATCCCCAAGATGACTGAAAATGATGATGTGGAAGCCTATTTTCTGGCATTTGAACGAACAGCCACCAGGGAGGGGTGGGCTGAGGACACCTGGGCAGATCTCATTGGACCTTTTCTCACCGGGCCTGCGCAGCATGCCTATCTTGACCTCTCCCCTGAACAAGCTAAGGTATATACCCGTCTAAAAAAAGAGACTTTGGCTAGGTATGGTTACAGCCTGCATGCTCGAGCTCAAAGATTTCATGAGTGGAAATACACCCCAGAGATGTCTGCCAGAGCCCAGCTGTATGACCTAGCTCGTTTGGGCAAATCCTGGCTGATTAATGACCCAGAGGGGGTGAGTGTGTTGGAGAGAGTGGTTATGGACAAATGTATCCATACATTACCCTATGATGCCAAGAAAATGGTGAGCCATGGTAACCCAACCGGGATTGATCATCTGGTCAATCTTGTTGAAAGCCACCAGGTCACAATTGAACTGCTAAAGTCAGGAAGGACTGAGCGACCAGAGGCTGGGAAAAACAGGAAAGTCCCAGAGAAGGCCCGAGTGTGGGAAAAAGAACCAGAGCAAGAAGACCAGGTGCTGAGACGCAGACGGTTCCCAGTGCTTGAGGATAGGAGGAGGTGCTTTGAGTGTGGAGAGGTGGGACACCTCGTCTGGGACTGCCCCACAAGGGATGAATCCATGCCTACTGCCGCCTCGGCTAGTGGAGGCTCAGGGAGGCCTTGCCACCTACTGGACTCCTGTTGGGCCACCGAATGCTCCCCTCCCCACATGGTGCCAGTAAAAATAAATGGAAAGGATGCAGGAGCACTGGTGGATTCAGGTAGTTCAGTCTCACTGGTCCAACCCCATCTCCTTGACCAGCTGGAACCTGGTGAGTCGATACCTGTGTCCTGTGTTCATGGGGATACCAGGGAATATCCTGTGGGTAAGGTTCAGCTCACCACACCTCAGGGTACCTGTGAACTGAAGGTGGGAGTGGTTCCCTGTCTCCCCGTCCCGGTGCTGGTTGGCCGAGACTGCCCCCTCTATGAGAAACTATACCGGAGGAAAAAGGTGAGCGAGAGAACTCAATATACTCGATGTAATGTAACCTCAAAAGGACGCAAACGTATACTAACTTCCCCAAAGGTGTATTCCCCAGGAGGAGAGGCCTCCAAGCTGGTGTGTGTTGCTCCGGAGAACGATGACCAGAGCTCCACAGGGCCCAGCTCAGAAGAGGAGTTGGAGAACCCATTTGCTTCCTTTCCAGATGAAGTGAGCTCGGGGGAAGCCGAGCAGGGAGCCCAGCCCTTACCCTGGTTGAGAGGACAGTTTGGTACGGCCCAGTTGGGGGATCCCAATCTGCTGAATGCTCGGAGCAATGTGCAAGAGATAGAAGGGAAACTGGCTCCCGGGGTGAGTAAACTCTCATATCCCCATTTTCTGATAAAAAATCAACTTCTCTACTATGCTCAGATGGTGGACCGTCAAAAAAGATGTTTGCTAGTGGTGCCCAAACAGTATGTGTCCACAGTTTTACACCTGGCCCACAGCCATGTCCTCAGGGCCCATCTGGGGGTCGAGAAGACCAGAGACCGTATCAGGGGACGGTTCTATTGGCCAGGAGTGGTAAGAGCGGTAACAGACTACTGTCGCACATGCCCAGAATGTCAAAAGATGGCACCAAAACCCCACTTCAAAAATCCACTGATACCATTGCCGATTATTGAGGTGCCCTTTGATAGGATTGCCATGGACCTAGTGGGACCGCTAGTGAAATCTGCAAGGGGACACCAATATATCCTTGTTGTCCTTGACTATGCCACCAGGTATCCGGAGGCCATTCCTCTCCGGAACATGACAACGAAGGGCATTGCACGAGAGCTGCTCCAGATGTTCAGCAGAGTTGGGATACCCGGAGAGATACTTACGGACCAAGGGACCCCCTTTATGTCTAGGATCATGAAGGACATGTGTCGGCTCCTCAAGGTAAAACAAATTAGAACTTCAATATACCACCCACAAACGGATGGTTTGGTCGAAAGATTTAACAAGACCCTGAAGTCCATGCTCCGGAAAGTGGTTGATAAGGATGGCAGGGACTGGGATCAGTTGCTGCCTTACCTCATGTTTTCCATTAGAGAAGTACCACAGGCATCTACAGGATTCTCACCATTTGAACTCCTGTATGGCAGGCAACCAAGGGGCCTACTTGATGTGGCTAGAGAGGCCTGGGAAGAGCAGCCCAGCCCACATCGCAGCCTAGTGGAACATGTGGAGGTGATGCAGGACCGCATGAAGGTACTGTGGCCAATGGTAAGGGAACATATGTCACAAGCCCAGGAAGCCCAAAGACGGGTCTATAATAGGGGTGCACAGCCACGTGAGTTCCAACCTGGGGACAAAGTGTTGGTACTGGTACCCACCACTGACCACAAGTTTCTGGCCTCCTGGCACGGACCATATGAGGTGGCCGAAAGGGTAGGCCCAGTTAACTACAAAGTGCGCCAGCCAGGACGCCGAAAGCCTATTCAAATCTATCATGTCAACCTGCTTAAGATGTGGTATGCCAGAGATGTGCTGGTATCTTGTGTTTCTCCTTGTGTCTTCCCTTACTCCTCACCAAGGGATGAAGGTGTCGAGGTGACGTATGGGCCAAGGCTCTCAAAAATGCAGCTGCAGCAGATGAAGGAATTGGTGCAGAGAGCCTCAGGTGTGTTCTCCAGTGTACCAGGCCAGACCACCCTGGTGGAACACCACATCCAGACAGAGCCGGGTCGGAAGGTGAAAATGCGGCCTTACAGAACCCCAGAAGCCACGAGGGTCATCATTGAAGAAGAGGTCAAGAAGATGCTGAGACTGGGCGTCATAGAGGAGTCCTATAGTGAATGGGCTAGCCCGATCGTCCTGGTCCCTAAGCCAGACAACACAAAAAGGTTCTGTAATGATTTTCGGAAGCTTAATGAAATATCTAAATTTGATGCCTATCCCATGCCTAGGGTTGACGAGCTGATTGACCGGCTGGGGGAGGCCCGGTACATCAGCACCCTGGATCTAACCAAGGGGTATTGGCAGGTGCCTCTAGCAGCTGACTCCAGGGAGAAGACTGCGTTTGCTACCCCCACAGGGCTGTACCAATACACTGTGTTGCCCTTTGGCCTGCATGGAGCCCCAGCCACCTTCCAAAGGCTAATGGACAAAGTGTTGAGACCTCACCGTGAGTATGCAGCTGCATATCTGGATGATGTGGTAATCCACAGTGAGGACTGGGAGAGCCACTTGGACAGGCTAGCTGCGGTATTGGAGGCTCTCCGCAAAGCAGGTTTAACAGCCAATCCAAAGAAGTGCAAGCTTGGTTTGGAGGAGGCTGAATACCTTGGTTTCACCATCGGACGAGGAAATGTGAAACCACAGGAGCGTAAGGTTCAGTCTATTGAAGAGTGGCCCCGACCAGCAACTAAGAGACAGGTAAAGACATTCCTGGGACTTACCTCCTATTACTCTCGTTTCATCCCTAACTACTCCTCTATAGCTGCTCCCCTCACAGACCTAACCAAAGCCACCAAGCCCCTCATGGTGGAATGGACGGAAGGGGCAGAGAAGGCGTTCCAGGGTCTCAGAGAGGCACTTTGTGCACGGCCCGTTCTGGTCACCCCGGATTTCACGCAGGAGATGATCGTGCAAACGGATGCGTCAGAGGTGGGAGTAGGAGCTGTACTCTCTCAAGAGATACGAGGTGAGGAACATCCAGTACTCTACATCAGTAGGAAGCTGAACCAAAGGGAGCAAGGATATGCTACGGTAGAGAAGGAAGGACTGGCTATCAAGTGGGCACTGGAGCGTCTCAGATATTATCTGGTGGGCCGACATTTCTCTCTCGTAACTGACCATGCACCCCTAGTCTGGATGTCCAAAAAGAAGGAGACTAATGCTCGAGTCGGTAGATGGTTTCTTTCCTTGCAAGAGTTTGACTTCTCTGTGATCCACAGGTCGGGAGCCAAACACGGGAACGCAGACGCCCTGTCCCAGAGGGATGCCCTCTGGACCTTATTTGCCTCTCCCAAGCAGGGACTGAAGGGGGGGGTATGTAATTGGCTGAGGGGAATGGTGATCAATGGATGCTATGTTCCTGCCTGTTGGCTCCCCCCAATGGAGAGAGGAAGACTGACAGCTGCACACATGCAGACACACACACAGCTGTCTTTCAATTAGCAATCAGCATGCCTCTCAAAGAGGACAGACCAAGAACATCAGAGGGTGTCTTGGAATGGAGAGTGGGAGAGCTGTGGGGAGACAACCAAACTGTGAGTTAAACAGCCGGTAAGCCGGACAGCGGCCCGGCCTAGTTAAAGACTGGACTATAGCAAAGACAATTCGGTGATTCACTGGGAGCCAGTATGATACTCATAGCCAAGCTCAGGGACCTGGGCTTGGGCTATGACCTCTGCCAGTGGGTCTTGGACTTCCTGACTGGCAGACCCCAGGTGGTGAGAGCAGGCAACTGCACCTCCTCATCCATCACCCTCAACATAGGGGCCCCCCAGGGCTGTGTTCTGAGTCCCCTCCTCTACTCCCTGTACACACACGACTGTGTGGCTCAGCGGAGTAGCAATACAATCGTCAAATTTGCTGACGACACAGTGGTGGTGGGCCTGATCTCTGCCAACGACGAGAGGGCCTACCTGGAAGAGGTCAAGGTCCTGGCGGGATGGTGCCAGGAAAACAGCCTCTCCCTGAACGTCAGCAAAACAAAGGAGATGATTGTGGACTTCAGGAGGTCGGGGGTCAAGGACTACAGCCCCCTCAGCATCGACGGGGCACCGGTTGAGAGAGTCAACAGCTTTAAGTACCTCGGAGCCTACATATCCGAGGACTTGACATGGACCACACACATTAACAGTGTTGTGAAGAAGGCACGACAACGCCTCTACTTCCTCAGGCGCCTAAGGAAGTTCCAAGTCAGCCAGAAGATCCTTAAGAACTTCTACTCATGTACAATAGAGAGCATCTTGACCGGCAACATCACCTCCTGGTTTGGGAATAGCACTGCACAAGACCAAAGCAGACTACAAAGAGTGACACGTTCAGCCGAACGCACAATTGGAGGGGGGCTCCCCACCCTCCAGAACATTTACTACAAGCGTTGCAAGGGCAAGGCTAAGAGAATCATTAAAGACTCCAGTCACCCGAACAACTGCCTCTTTGAACTGCTGCGGTCAGGCAAGCGATACAGGAGTCTCAAGGCGAGCACAGAAAGACTCAGAAGAAGCTTCTATCCCCAGGCCATCAGGCTGCTAAACGAACAATGAATGAACACTACACAACAACAACCACCAAACGCACATAGCACACACATCCACACGCACACACTCACTTTAAACAAACACACTGTAGCACCCACTCCACACACTTATAGCACACACCCACTTTAAACAAACACACTGTAGCACCCACTCCCCACACTTTATATTTATGGATGAAGGATTGCACTACAACTCGTACACCTTACTGTAAATTGTACCTAAAATTGTACCTCATCCCATTTCTGCTTTGCACTAGATAGTACTGTACATTAGTACACTGCATAGTATTGTGTATTGTATATTATATGGTAACTCAGAACATTGTACATATGTCTATACCGAACACTGTGACCTCATTTTCTTCTTCTAAATTCATGCTATATTATGTTATTATGTTATTTGATACTATCTTGTCTAGCACAGTCTCTGGAGCGTAACAGTAAGAAGCATTTTGTATGAAAGTATTCTGTACTTCTGTATGACAACTATTAAAGAACTTGAACTTGAACTTGAACTTGATTTTTGTTTGTTTCTTAATTTTCTGTTTTGTTTAAATAAATGCCCCTGGCCATTGTCCAGCGGGGAGCTAAAGCTGTTTGACTGTGTGTTTGATTATTTGTACAACCATATTGCACCTTCCACCTACCCCTGTCTGCTACCTTTTTTACAATACCTTACTATTTTTTACTGCACAAAGAATCCTAATTATGTATACCACTCAGAGAGAACCAAAACCTAACACATGTGCTGAATGATGAATATTATAAACATTTCCTTTCATTCCCGTGAATACCCAGTTATGTTACAATTTAGACTGCACATAGTTATCCATAGAAGCATTTTACAATCAAAGTCGATCAGGTAACCAACAGTAGTTATAATCACAGTGCAAAAACAAGGTTTCTATACAAATACCTTTAGTGTGGAGGGTACCTTAGAATTCTGCATTAAATTAAGAAAGGTTCTTAATTGTTGACTTCGATTTCTTCTTCAAACTGTCAATGTGAGCATCAATTGTTCTTATTGAAGATGAATTGTTCCTTTTTAATGAAGTAATTGTTCCATACCTCTGTCTGACCGTCGCATCAAACCTCCAGCCAGCTATGAATGTTCTTGTTGAAGATGAATTGTACCCTTTTAATGAAATAAGTGTTCCTTTTCCTTTGTCTGACCATCGCATTAAACCTTTAGCCAGCTATCATCACGTGAAGTCCTTTTGTCTACAAGACCCATGGAATGGCGCCGAGTTGCTTGATGAATTGTCCGTTGTCCGTCGTGAGTAGCAACTCAGCCTTGTGGTACGTCGTCGTAGACCAGGCTTCCTCGGTGCAGCGGCGCGGCAGGGATGATGAGGGGCCAGAGCTCTTACTGTAGCATTTCCAAGCTGGACTTTACTTCAGACAAAATGAACTCCGTGAGACTGATGGCCATGGTGTGGTATGCCAACCATTTATTGACACTAGTTCACCATTAGACAACGTAAGAGCTGAAAGTGGAAACAGACATACAGTCATTCGTTTATCCAAACCACGTTTGCAGTGAAAGGTGTAGCACTGGTTAGCATCTTAGCTAGTTCAGCTCAATACATAAAATATGAAGATTGCCAATATAACACAAATAACACAATCCATAAATAAACACATACCTCTTCGCCTTCCAGCTAGGTGCTAAACAAGGTAAAAAGGGGGGTTTCCTTCACAAAGTTATATAAATGAGAGGTATCCGTTATTTACGTTAGTAACTCTCTCAAAACAAACTGGTCAGACTACTGCTTGACCTTACTCCTAGAACCCACCTCACCCCTGCCCACTTTGACAACCTAGGATGGCTTAGAGTAGACGACAGAGTACACCAACTTGCAATGTGCCTGGTCTACAAGATACACTACACGACCAAGGTACCCATGTACATGTCAAAATACTTCCCAAAGGTCAGTGAATACCACGATCACAACACCAGAGGGAGCTCCACAAATCATGTTAAACCCATATTCGGCTCAAACAAGGGACTAAACACGTTTCGCAATTATGCCACATCAATGTGGAACGCCCTACCCAAAGCTGTAAAGGAATGTGAATCAACCGATGTCAAACTGTACTCTAAGATATTAGCCATCAGATTGCAAAAGCATATGACGTCTTTAGTTCATACGGACCAAACAGGCTTCATAAAAGGTCGCCTGATCAATGATAACATAAGGCGAATACTGCACGTACTAGATACAGACAAAGAGGACATCACACCTAAGGCGATACTATCCCTGGATGCTATGAAAGCATTTGACAGGTTGGAATGGTCGTTTCTATGGGCAGTATTGGAAAGGATGGGGTTAGGAAAAGGTTTCATTGATATGATTAAAGTACTATACAAGGACCCATCGGCCATGATTACAACAGGCACAATCATCTCCAAAATCTTTCCGGTATCACGCTCTGCCAGACAGGGTTGCCCTCTTAGTCCCGGACTATTCAATTTATCATTAGAGCCTTTAGCACAATATATAAGACAATCCCAATCCATAGAACCAATCGTAATCAAGGGCACACAACAAAAAATTAGTTTATATGCGGACGACGTAATATTGTTCATGCAAAACCCCAACACCACATTGCCTCATCTGCTCAAGTTGATTGAGAACTTTGGTGATCTATCGGGATTTAAGATAAATTGGCCGAAGTCGGCTTTCCTTCCACTTAACACCCCTGCAAAAAAAGGTATAACCCTCCCAGGTGCGATACCGATGGTAAAACATTTCAGATGCTTGGGAGTGGAAATATTCCCCACCATAAGACAAACGGTGAAGCACAATTACACAAAAATACAGAACAAAATCAAGGACGACCTGGACAGGTGGGCAAAACTTAAAAACTCAGTACAGGCAAGGGTATCAATAGTTAAGATGGATGTATTACCAAGAATCAATTTCTTCAGCTCAATGCTTCCGTTACCTCCTCCAGAGGGCTACTGGAAAAGATTACAAACCTCCACATACAAATTTATTTGGAATAACAAACCGCCTCGCATAAAAAGATCCACCGCACAGAGAAGTAAAGCAGACGGTGGCATGGCAGTCCCAGATTTTTTACAATATTTTAATGCCTTCACATTAAGACCATTGAAGAAGATATGGTTTGACCCCGAGGCTTTGGTATCTTGGAGAGAATTAGAAGAAAACATAGTAGCCCCACAGAGATTGAAAGACATAGCATACACTAAACTTTCAATCAAGCATTGTGAGCGAGAATTTGGCCCAATAATAACCCATGCAATCAGGACATGGCGGGAAACTCAAAGGAAATTTCCTAACAATCAAGTATGGCATAATCACACTCCCATATTCAATAACAATGCTCTCTTAATGGGAAAACGACCTATAAGATTCCCTGTATGGGAAGAAAGAGGCATACACTCATTAGGGGATATTTTTAATAACAAGGGCCTCTGTAGTTATGTCGAAATATGCATAAAGTTTAACCTCACCGAGTCCACATGGCTTTTTTACATACAGTTAAAACTTTGTATGAGATCTCACGGTGTTCCATTACACATACCAATTGAACACCACAGATACCACAAATTTTTCTATGACAGAAATACATTGGGAGGTTTTGTATCAGGTTTTTATTCACAATTACTAACGTCCTCGTACGAAACCCTTCAACTAGACAATGTCTGGAGGAGGGATATACCAGACCTGGAAAATGACTTTGATTGGCAAGGAGCCTGGGCAAATGTCCGACTTACATCAAGGAACCCGGATCATCAACAAATCAATCTGAACTATATTCACAGGACATACTTGACTCCTATAAGGCTGTGCAAAATGGGGCTTATACAAAACTCCAAATGCTCCCAATGTACAAATGGGGACGAAGGAACATTTATGCACATGTATTGGGACTGCCCACCAGTTAAGGCATTCTGGGAAGATGTGTCCCAACAATTATCAATACTCGTATTTTGGAATATACCTGTACACCCCGCGGTATTGCTATTGAATGATGTTTTTGAGTTTGCAGTGAACCCACAACTAAAAAGATTGGTTTTATCGGGTATCACAGTAGCTAAAAAACTGATTGCATCACGTTGGTTTCAACCGGAAAAAATGTGCCGGAAAGTGTGGTTTCTTACATATCTTGATGTGATATATCAAGAAATATCAACAGCAAGAATTCTAGGGCTCAATGAATCCAAAATGTTAATGTGGTTAGAAGTGGTGGAGAGAATAAAAGCTAGCCTATAATGGTGATGTCTGGTTAGGAGTGAGGGATAATAGAGGTACTATCCAAGAGGGGGTCCGGGAGGGGGGGATTTGAGCTGGAGCATATGTGTGTAGGGTTTTAGAAAATAGGTATTCGGGGTATATTATATACTAACATTTATATAATTGTAACTTCGCTGGATATACACGGTATACGGTTAAAATGTTATTATTGACTATTTTTGTTTTATCCTGTTTCTGTACTTGCATATATTTTAACCACCTTTACTGAAAGTTTCATTATACATTGTGTGTTGAGTACTGACCTTTAATAAGTTTTGTTTTGCAATAATAAAAAAAATTAAAAAAAAAAAAAAAAGGAATGTGAATCACTACCCACTTTCAAAAACACCTACGGGAGACTGCAATTCGAAACTGGCCCCTGTAAATGTCCTAACACAACCCCCTCCAATGTACAGTAAATTACCCAAGTATGGTCTTGTCAATATTCCAATGTACAGTTTTGCTTGTACAGTTGTACAGTGTCCCCCACCCACCCCTCCTACCCAACCCTCCCACCCAACCACCTCCAATGTACAGTCCCCCCCACCCCCCCCACCTACCCAACCTCCTCCAATGTACAGTTTCTACGTCAAATGTATATACTTTTTTTTCTGGACTCTTTTCGTATCACAAACAGTACTGTATTTGCAAATCTGGTATGTCATAAATGTATAGATGTAGCAGTACTGTCTATCTGTATGTCATGTATGTCATATATGTTACGATGAATTGAAAATGGGGGACCCTGATGTAAACAAGACGAAAGTCTTTTTCTGGTCTGCATCCCCTTAACAATTGTATGTATTGAGCTGTACTGTACTGTACCCATTCTGCAATCTGTTAATAAAGTTTTCAATCAATCAATCAATCAATCTCGTCAGCGTGAATACTTTCGGCAACCAACATGCCCTTCCGCGTTGCTCTGATTGGCCGAGCGCGCGCATGCGCATGAGCCGCGACAAGCTCCTCAGAGGCAGGAATACTAAGATCCCCCTTAACGCAATTTATACAAATGGAAGTATTGATTACGCCGTAACGAATCATTAAAAAAATATACCGTTAACTGGAATATGTTGTGCCTTGACAAACCAATAAAAATATCGCGATTTACCCGGTGGCTACAACAACACACATTAACTACATGCATCATTGTTTACAATGAACGGTGGGGCTAATCTAAAGGACTGGACACGGACGCGTTAAACTAACCGAAAGTTAGTTGTTCACCAACAATCTACAGACACAAACAAACACAGAACCGGACTGTTATATTAAATTAATTGATTGCTGTTTAACGCGTCCGTGTCCAGTCCTTTAGATTAGCCCCACCGTTCATTGTAAACAATGATGCATGTAGGTACTGTGTGTTGTTGTAGCCACCGGGTAAATCACGATTTTTTATTGGTTTGTCATGACAAACCAATTACATAATCCAACATATGTGTAAAGGCACAACATATTCCAGTTAACGGTATATTTTTTTAATGATTCGTTACGGCGTAATCAATACTTCCATTTGTATAAATTGCGTTAAGGGGGAGCTTAGTATTCCTGCCTCTGAGGAGCGCGTCGCGGCTCATGCGCATGGCCAATCAGAGCAACGCGGAAGGGCATGTTGGTTGCCGAAAGTATTCACGCGTCCTAAACATGTGCCGACCAACTAGGCCCCGGTATTCACTGACATATTCAACTTGTCCTTAGAACAGTCTGTCATCCCCACCTGTCTGAAAAAGTCCACCATTATCCCTGTACCCAAAAAATCCATGCCCGCTTGCCTCAACGACTATCGCCCTGTAGCGCTCACCTCCATAGCAATGCAGTGCTTTGAGAAGCTAGTGAAGGGCTACATCTGTTCCTCCCTCCCAAACACCTTGGACCCCCTGCAATTTGCATATCGCCCCAACAGGTCCACAGAGGACACCATAGCCCATGTGCTGCACACAGCAGCATCACACCTGGACAAAAGGCAGGGAACTATGTGAGAATGCTATTCATCGGCTACAGCTCAGCATTCAATACCATAGTCCCCTCTAAACTCGTAGCCAAGCTCAGGGACTCTGCCAGTGGGTCTTGGACTTCCTGACAGGAATACCCCAGGTTGTGAGGGCAGGCAACTGCACCTCCTCATCCATCACTTTCAACACAGGGGCCCCCCCAGGACTGTGTTCTCTGAGCCCCCTCCTCTACTCGCTCTACTCGTACACACATGACTGAGTGGCACAGCGAAAAAAAACACAATTATCAAGTTTGCTGACGACACAGTCGTGGTGGGCCTGTTCTCTGCAAACGACGAGAGGGCCTACCTGGAAGAGGTAGAGGACCTGGCGCGATGGTGTCGGGAGAAAAGCCTCTCCCTGAACGTCAGCAAAACGAAAGAGATGATTGTGGACTTTAGGAGGTCGGGGCCAGGGACTACAGCCCCCTCAGCATCGACGGGGCACCGGTCAAGAGAGTGAACTGTTTTAAGTACCTCTGAGTCCACATATCCGAGGACTTGACATGGACCACACACATTGACAGTGTAGTGAAGAAGGCACGGCAACGCCTCTACTTCCTAAGGAAGTTCAAAGTGAGTCAGAAGATCTTCTACTCGTGCACAATAGAGAGCATCCTGACTGGTAACATCACCTCCTGGTTTGGGAATAGCACCACACAAGACCGCAGCAGACTACAGAGTGGCCCGTTCAGCCGAACGCACAATTGGAGGTGGACTTCCCACTCTCCAGGACATTTATAACAAGCGTTGCAGGGCCAAGGCTAAGAGAATAATCAAAGACTCTAGTCACCCAAACAACTGCCTCTTTGAACTGCTGCGGTCAGGCAAGCGCTACCGGAGTCTCATGGCCAGTACAGAGAGACTCAGAAGGAGCTTCTATCCCCAGGCCATCAGGATGCTCAATGACAATGACACTATGTAACAACCCATCATCTACACTCACTTTAAACAAACACTCACCTTATCACTCACTTTAGACACTTTAACACACTTTATATTTATCTATTATTAAAGAGATTTGCACTACATTCATACCTCATTTGCACCTTACCCGAAGTTTTGTTTCAAGTTTCTTTAATAGTTGTCATACAGAAGTACAGAATACTTTTATACAAAATGCTTTTTTCTGTTACGCTCCAGAGACTGTGCTAGACAAAAGATAAGTATAAAATAAAATAAAATAGTATAGCATGTAAAAATAGAAGTAAAAATAGAAGTCACGTACGTAGACACAGTGTTCAGTATATACATATGTACAATGTTTGATGCAGAATAGAGTAACTGAGTTACCGTACAATATACAATATACTATGCAATATACTAATATACAATACTATATAGTGCAAAGCAGAAATGGGATGAGGTACAATTTACAGTAAGGTGTACTGAGGTATGGGTTGTAGTGCAAATCCTTTACCAATAAATATAAAGTGTGTCTAGGTGTTCTAAAGTGTGGAGAGTGGGTGCTGCAGTGTGTTGTTTGTTTAAAGTGAGTGTGCGTATGGATGTGTGTGTTGTGTTGTGAGTGCATTTGATGGTTGTTGCATAGTGTTATTGTTCGTTGAGCAACCTGATGGCCTGGGGATAGAAGCTTCTTCTGAGTCTTTCTGTGCTTGCCATGAGACTCCGGTATCGCTTGCCTGACCGCAGCAGTTCAAAGAGGCAGTTGTTTGGGTGGCTGGAGTCCTTAATAATTATCTTACTTAAGACTTCCGGTTTGAACGCAATGTGAAGCGACACGCGTTTGGTTACAGCTCCGCTCCCGTCAACGTTCATTTAGTTTAAAAACCTTATTTGAACAATACCAAAAGAGATTAAACCACATCGTATGTATTGATAAGACCTTCTACTAACTATATCAAAAGACATAAAGACTCAACATGGATATTAAGGATAAGAAAAAGGTTGGAAAGAGATTCGGCACAGATACTCCAACGGTGCCTATTTTGACACGGTCAAAAAATACAACATGCGAGGCAACGGCGGTACCGTTGTTGACTAGCCCCGATGGGGGGACTATAGTGGAGAATATACCGGGACCAATGATGACTGGCCCCGAGAGGGAGACAGCAGTTGACAACACAACGGTAACGACGTGTAAAAATACCGTAAGAGATAAAGCAGGGGAACTTGAGAAGATAATCTCCAACAAACCCATCGGGTCCATCATTGCACCCACAACATCAACTGACACAAGCAGTGCAATTTCACAACCCGACTTCAACTCTCTGACTATCCTGATGAAGGAACAGATGGTCGCTTTCAAATTACACATCGAGGAACTCAAAGATGAATTCAAAGCACACGTCGATGCTAAATTCGAAGAGGTTATGAAAGCAGCCGCTGCACAGGCCGGGCGAATCACGGCAGTGGAGAATACGGTGATAGAAATTACACAGATGGTCCAAGTGAACGAGAAGAACGTCAACGATGGATTAACAGAGTTATCGAAGGAGATAAAACAGGTGGAAGAAGAGTGTCAGAAGAAAATACAAGAAGTCGAAGAGAAAGCAATGGAGAGGCAGCTCGAGACCCAACGTTACTACAGGCGAAATAATATCCGCATTGTGGGACTAGATGAATCAGTCAATTGCACAGACGACAGCTTTCCAACAGTGTTAGTAGATATTTTAGGTAATAACACCCTTCCCACAGCACCGACAGTGGACCAATGTTACAGAGTCGGTACACGCGGCCAAAGAGGTAACGGTCCGAGAGTTATCATTGTTACCCTGCGTAAGACGGTAATAAGAGACGCCATCATTAGAGCAGCGCGTAATCAAAGGGGGAAACTGAAATATGGTGAAAATTCAATATCTATCTACGAAGATCTATGTAAGGAGGCCATCGCTCAGCGTTTCCCCTACAAGGATGTGATGCAGAGAATGTTTAAGAGTGGTCTCAGGCCAATCCTTAACTACCCGGCACTATTATCGATCTTGGGAAAAGACGGTATTAGGTAGGGAATACGCACGCCTAAAGCCGCCGAAGATTACATGAAGCAACATGGATCTGGTCCCCCCGGGCAGGACGCAACACTGGCTCGAATCAGATAAGCTTACTCATCTCTTTCTTTCTCTTTGTATTTTAGTAATTTTATTAGAATGACTTTACCACGGCTCAACAAAAGTAACAGATGATATGCACGCTGGCAACAATAAGGCACAAGATGTTTAATATGGCTCGTAAGGCATTATATTTACAGTCTTCTGGTCTCTGTGGAGACAATAATCCAACATTGACATTATGAACATTCTGGAACATTCTGGGCTCCGCTCTCGACTGCTCAGGGACACAAAGGAATATCCCGGAAAATACTAGAAGGTCATGACCCCTGGGTAAGATCATTCTGGAACATAACAGCAGTGTTTACATATTTACTAGTATTCTACAACCTTCTAGAATATAATGCACCCCTTCAACGAAGGCCTGTAAATTTAACACTAACATCCGGTGTGAATAAGCATAGGATTCAAGGACTGAAGTTAGTTTAATTAGGCTTTAATAAGGCAAAAAAAAAAAAAAAAAGACATTAGCCACATCTAAATGTATAAGCACGACAAGGTTATTCTAATATTTTAAATAATTACTCCACTGATTTAGAGATTTGCACAATGTAGCTCTAAAAGTCTCTGTTTTTCTCTTTTTTCTCTTTACTCAATTTTATTTGATCAGTTTTTCTCTGATGAGTTTTATTTTAGTTCTCACTCCTTTTTTATTTTTTATCTTTCATTGTTATTTTTTTCATTTTAAGGTGTTAGTGTTTATCTCCACTCTTTTCCTTTTTTCTGATGTTTCCTACATAAGTTAGTAGAAGGTTCAAATGAATATATTAATGAAGGTATATTTTTCATTTTTCAAACTATTAATGTACATTAATGGGAAGGCGCAAGACCAAAAGCGACATTCTATTGAATTAGAATGAAAGTTTTAGATCCTATGGCAATTAGCATAGGAAGAATAGGATTACAAAGCTCAATTTGGGTAATCCGGTGGCCTAAGGGAGGGAGTCATACGTGTAGGATGTGTCTATGGGACACAATCCTGTACGACTCTCGGTGGGAGGGGGGGAAAGGGGATTTTTATTTGTATATATGTATGTTTTTAAGCTCGGCTCTCAACGGGACCTCACTAGTTGGATGTATATCTATTGTTGCCTCGCACTCCAGAAGCATTACCAATAACTACACAACAACATGTATAGATTATGGCTAGTTTGAATATAATGATCTGGAACACTGGGGGAATAAATAACCAACACAAACGCAAAAGCGTGCTCACACTGATGAAAAAAGAACAGGTGGACGTTGCTCTGCTAAGTGAAACGCACATTCTAGAGAAAGACATAGATACGTTAGCGGACAACACATATCATAATATTAGTCACTCTTCTTTTGGTACTAGAACTCGAGGTGTAGCCATAGTCGTTAGACGTAAGTTGAATATTGAATTAAAGGGAGTATGGTCTGATGTAGATGGTCGGATAACTATAGCTAAGATTGTACACAAGAACAGGAAAATAGCATTGGTAGCGGTATACGCCCCAAATTTGTACGAAGTGGGTTTCTTCACTACACTAACCAAAGCAATGTTAGACCTTCCCGATTACTCATTTATAATAGGTGCAGATTTTAATGCCATTTGGAATCCAAGGATGGACAAATCTTACCTTGCCTTTTCCAGCGAACAAAAGAATTCATCTAATGCATTAAAGGATTGGTCGAAGATTACAGGTGTAAATGACTTATGGCGATCACTTAATCCCACGACCCGAAAGTACTCTTGTCGATCTGCGAGACATAACACATTATCCAGAATAGATTATGTCTTTGCATCCCCGAGACTATTTGATAACTATGAAGTGGAAATGATACCCAATGCACTATCAGATCACTGTTATTTACTCCTAAAAGGAACATTTGGTATACTATCTTCCCGAGCCCCAAGATGGCGATTTAACTCGATGCTGCTTAATAACAAGGAATTCATTACACAACTCAAAGAAGCTCTTACAGTATTCCTACGGGAGAATGCAAACTCGGTGCAAGACCCCAGAATAATATGGATGTCGGTAAAGGGAATGATCAAGGATTTCACTGATAGCTTTTCCTCCAAAATGCGCAAGAATCGATGCACAAAACTGGCTGAACTGGAAATGCTTTACTCAACGTTATTTAATTCTTTACAATACAACAACTCAACTCGACTAGAAAATCAAGTTAAGGTACTAAAAAAAGAGATCAATGCCATATACAGACAACAATCGGAAATACAAATACGTAGCACAAGACAACAGCAGTACTCCCAAGGTTCTAAACCTAGTCACCTATTAGCCATGCGATTAAGAATTAATGCAAAATTTGCAGATATAACTACCATTAGAGCACAACAAGTACTTGAAACAGACCCTGAAAAAATAAATGTGACATTCAAAGAATTCTACTCCAACTTATATAAATCAGAAACGACCTTCGATCAAAACAAAATGGACACATATCTTAATCAAATTATTCTCCCTAAACTCTCAGAGGATGAATGAATGAATGAATGAAAACTTTATTTAACAGATTGCAGAATGGGTACAATACAGTACGGCTCAATACATACAATTGTTAAGGGGATGCAGACCTGAGAAAGACGTTTGTCTTGTTTCCATCAGGGTCCCCCATTTTTTAGGATGACGCTAAACAGTTAGAAACACCGATCACACTAGAGGAACTCAAGAAGGCCATATCCGAAATGCAAAGTGGTAAGGCTCCTGGAAGAGACGGTATCCCACCAGAAATGTACCTCTCTTGTTGGGACATAATTGGACCCTTATTACTAAATATGATCTTATACTCAGTCAAGGAGGGGAACTTCCATAAGAACGACAATATTGCACTCATAACAGTCCTTTTCAAAAAAGACAAAGACCCCACCGAGTGCGATAGTTACAGACCCTTAAGCCTCCTCGGAACCGATATCAAACTGTACTCTAAGGTATTAGCCATCAGATTACAAAAGCATATGACGTCTTTAGTTCATCCGGACCAAACTGGCTTCATAAGAGGCCGCCTGATCACTGATAACATAAGACGAATACTGCACATACTAGATGCCGACAAGGACGACACCATACCTAAGGCGATGCTGTCCCTGGATGCAATGAAAGCTTTTGACAGGCTGGAATGGTCGTATCTATGGGCAGTATTAGAGAAGATGGGGTTAGGTAAAGGTTTCATTGATATGATTAAAGTAGTATACAAAGACCCATCGGCCATGATTACAACAGGTATAATCACCTCCGGAATCTTTCTGGTATCACGCTCAGCTAGACAGGGTTGCCCTCTTAGTCCCGGACTATTCGATCTATCATTAGAACCTTTAGCACAATATATAAGACAATCCCAATCCATAGAACCAATCGTAATCAAGGGCACACAACATAAAATTAGTTTATATGCGGACGACGTAATACTGTTCATGCAAAACCCCAACACCACACTGCCTCATCTGCTCAAGTTGATTGAGAACTTTGGAGATTTATCGGGATTCAAGATAAATTGGCCGAAGTCGGCTTTCCTTCCACTTAACTCCCCTGCAAAAAAAAGATATAACCCTCCCAGGAGAGATACCTATGGTAAAACATTTGAGATGTTTGGGAGTGGAAATATTCCCCACCATAAGACAAACGGTGAAGCACAATTACACAAAAATCCAAAACAAAATCAAAGACGACCTTGATAGGTGGGCAAAACTTAAAAACTCAGTACAGGCACAGATATCAATAGTTAAAGCCCAACCTCTAGGTTAAACCCTACTGATCAATTATGGGTAGTTTACATCATTGGTATATAATTTAATTATTAATTTTTTTCCATTTGACACCGGAAATGCCACTCTGAAAGAGTTAAAAAGGTCCACGCACGAATAACATGCACGCGCGAATCAAAAAAGCTTATCAAACGCCGACGTCACAACAGGACAACAGGTGCATATTAATGAGCCGAATCTAAAAGCTTATCAGACGCTAGCACCTAGCACGGCCGTGACGTCACTTCAGGAAACGTATGCCTTATGTCCGTCCGGGTCATAGTACTAGATCAATGGTGGCTCACTCGGTGCATCACAGTTAGCCTATATCTCCGCCGTCCCTGCTACACTCACTGACGTTAGCCTATAGCCCGCCGTCCCTGCGGGTGGTTCTCTCCTCTTTGTGTGCCCCCGTCCCCGCGGAGAAGCTTGTGGACTCGACAACAGCGGCGGCCGCAGGGCGCCGGAGCCCGCAGCGCTAGTTAGCTCATAGCTATCTTGTAACACTAGCCTTTACGGGCTCGAGCACCCTACGGCTGCCGCCGCCGTCGCGTCCATGGGCCCCCCGGCAGGGCACCCGTGGGGACGGGGTGTACAGAGAGGAGAGAACCATTTTGGGTCGGCCGTTCATGCCGGCCAGCGAGCCGGATGTCGGGATATGTTGTTAGCACAATAGCTACCAAGCTAAGCTATGTTATCTCTGCCTGCCACTAGCTGTGCCCTGCACCTGTTGTGACGATAATTTCGATTACACACGCACGTTATGAACCATTGATTAAAATATGCACGTGCATGGTGATTGTGTTGGGCAGACAAAATGTTTGATAAAAACGCTAAAACTGGGTCAATTTCAATACTTTTTTTTCCCTTCTTCATGAAAGCCACTGTTGGCCTAGTCCACATTGTTTATTGAACAAAAATACAACGTGGAGGTTGACCTTTAAGATGGACGTACTACCTAGAATCAACTTCTTCAGCTCAATGCTACCGTTACCCCCTCCAGAGGGTTACTGGAAAAAATTACACTCCTCCACATACAAATTTATTTGGAATAACAAACCACCACGTATAAAAAGATCCACCGCACAGAGAAATAAAGCAGACGGTGGCATGGCATTTCCAGATTTTTTCCACTATTTTAAGGCGTACACATTAAGACCATTGACAACATGGTTTGATCCCCAAGCATTAGTATCCTGGAGAAAATTAGAAGAAAACATAGTAGCCCCACATAGACTGAAGGACATAGCATACACTAAACTATCAATCAAGCATTGCGAACGGAAATTTGGCCCCATAATTACTCATGCGATCCGGATATGGCGTGAAACACAAAAAAAATATCCTAACCCACATAAATGGCACAATCATACTCCCTTATTCAATAACAATGCACTTTTGATTGGAAAACGACCTATAAGATTCTCTATATGGGAAAAGCAAGGCATACACTCATTAGGGGATGTTTTTAACAAACAGGGTTTCTGTAGTTATGAAGAAATACGGAAAATTTTTTATCTCACCAAGTCCACACATCTTTTTTACTTACAGTTATTGTTATGTTTGAAGACTCAAGGTGTTCCATTAACGAAACCAATTGAACACCACAGATACCACAAATTCTTCTATGAAAGAGAGACATCAAGAGGTTTTGTTTCAGATTTTTATCATCAATTACTAACGTCCTCATATGAAACCCTCCACCTAGACTCCGTCTGGAGGAGGGATATACCAGACCTGGAAAGTGATTTTGATTGGCAAGAAGCCTGGGCAAATGTTCGACTCACATCAAGGAACCCGGACCATCAACAAATCAATCTTAAATATATTCACAGGACATACTTGACTCCTATAAGACTGAAAAAAATGGGTCTTATACAAGACTCCAAATGCTCCTTATGTACAAATGGGGACGAGGGGACATTTATGCACATGTACTGGGACTGCCCACCAGTTAAGATATTCTGGAAAGAGGTGACCCAGCAATTATCAAATCTCTTAACTTGGAATATACCTGTACACCCCTCTGTATTACTGCTGAATGATGTTTTTGAGTGTGCAGTACATCCACAGCTAAAGAGATTGGTTTTATCGGGTATCACAGTGGCTAAAAAGCTGATAGCATCACGATGGTTCCAACCGGAAAAAATTTGCCGAAAGGTCTGGATTATTACATATCTCGATGTGATCTATCAAGAAATATCTACAGCAAGAATTTTGGGTCTCAATGAATCCAAAATGACATTGTGGTTAGAAGTGGTGGAGAAAATAAAAGCTAGCATATAATGGTAATGTCTGGTTAGGAGCGAGGGAAAATGGATGGATTATCCAATGGGGGGTCCGGGAGGGGGGGGGTACGAGCTGGAGCATATGTGTGTAGGTTTTTAGATAACAGGTATTAAGGGTATATCCTATATAAGACTATTAACTAAAATGTGATTTCATTGGATGTGCACTGTCAACTAATGCTTGTATATCTTATCGTGTGTTGTCATGTTTGTTTGTGTTTGTTTAAAAAATAATAAAAAAATAAAATACAAATAATTCTCTTAGCCTTACCCCTGCACCGCTTGTTGTAAATGTCTTGGAGAGTGGGAAGCCCCCCTCCAATTGTGCGTTCGGCTGAACGTGCCACTCTCTGTAGTCTGCTTCGGTCTTGTGCGGTGCTATTCCCAAACCAGGAGGTGATATTGCCAGTCAGGATGCTCTCTATTATACATGAGTAGAAGTTCTTAAGGATCTTCTGACTGACTTGGAACTTCCTTAGGCGCCTGAGGAAGTAGAGGCGTTGTCGTGCCTTCTTCACAACACTGTCAATGTGTGTGGTCCATGTCAAGTCCTCGGATATGTGGGCTCCAAGGTACTTAAAACTGTTCACTCTCTCAACCGGTGCCCCGTCGATGCTGAGGGGGCTGTAGTCCCTGACCCCCGACCTCCTGAAGTCCACAATCATCTCTTTTGTTTTGCTGACGTTCAGGGAGAACTCATTTCATCTCTGCATTGTACCTCAGTTACTCATTTTACTTTGTATTGTATATTGTATACATGTATATTGACTGAACATTCCTTTACTTACTTCTTAATAACGTTTTTCTTTTTTTACTGTATGAAGCACTCTCAGGGGCTCATACAGAAACAAGCATTTCATCATAAAGTATTCTGTATGACAAATAATAAACAAACTTGAAACTTACTTCTACGTCTGGCTACAATGAAAGACATGTTAGCCTTGTCTCAGGCTTTCCACACGCAATTATGCAGAAAGACTTCTTTAAATCTAGTGTCAAGACAAGCATATAATCAAAGGTATTTTATAGATTACATAAAAAAGGAGACAGAAACATTTATATTAGGTATTTGAATGAAGATAAAGGGAAATCAATCACAAAACAGAAATAGGTCAAGACTCAATAATGTCAACTGTTGGCAAGATGCTATTGTTGAGACATCCTAGTCATTAGGTAGACTTTAATGAACAAGGATCCAGAATTATATGCACCCAAGATGACAAAAAGGTTTTCATTTTCTGCCTGCCAGCCAGGAATTGCATGCACCTCCAAAGTGAGGTTTTTAAATACAGAAATGTTAAATGAACTCTGTCAATCAAAACAAGTATGTGCTGATAAAACCATTTGATTCCTATCAAACCTAGATTTGAAGTGTCATTACTGAGTTTTAAGGGGTGCATGCATTATTCAGATATTATCTACTATTATCTGAGATAATTTACCATCACTGATGAAACTGACATATATTATATCTTTGTATATATATTTTTAAACAGTACTTAAAAATCATTACAATGTCTGCTAGTTCTCCCTTTAGCTGCACTCCTACAAGGTGCATGCAATCCCTGGTAGGCAGGGGCAGCAGATGTCTTCATATAAACTCTGCATTTGCAGAATGTAAAGAGCAAAACTCTTCATTCTCCTTCCTCCTCTGATTTAGAGGACGAAAGCAAAACGTATATTTATTTTTGCATTGCTTAATACAGTGGTTCTAAACCTTTTTCATGTCAAGGACCCCAAATTTATATAAATTAGACTTTTGACCCCAATTTGATTTGAGGAGGTTGTTGTTGGATGTGATTTAAACCAGAATTCTGTAAATAACAGTAGAAAATAAAACTTATGATCAGGATAATCCATAAGGGTTGAGAACCATTGGCTTAATACAGGAACGTTACTTCCAGTTCCCCTGTTTTGATGCTGCAGATAGTAGTAGAGAATCTCTGGTGAGGCTACCTCATAATCATTCAGCACCTGCAGCAGAATAGTGACATAAAACAAAGTACTTCCATTGAGTATACTGCTTAGTATAAGTACATGGGGTTCATATTGAGTATACTGCTTACAGGGCCACGGGAAGTCTGCGGGAAGTGGGGGTGCTGAGATATTGATCGTTTTTGATTAAATTTTATTTTATATAATTCTTTTTTTATAAAATATATATATTATATAATTATACCTGTAGTTGTATTGTCTGCGAGACATCGCCACCACGCAACAAGTCAAAATGCTTGCTATCTGCAAACAGCTCCACTCTCTGTGTGTATACTCTGCTTTGGTCAAATCACATTCAGCGTGGGTGGGGCCTGAGAGTGCTGAGGCTGACGTTCTGCAGATGGATACTATTGAGTCAGAGCGTTCAACAGGGTCTGAAACGTGTTATGAGGGGGTGCTGAGATAAGTGATATAATAATAACGTCATAGGTTTACCACTCTGGTAAACCAACACTCTCGTTCGCTAGAGGAGACCACTGCACTGCCCAACTCCGCGCTCTCACGCTCAGCTCTTTGGAGCGTGCGAGACAAACATGTAACCGTTTTGATGCACACATCACAGCCCAGCTTACCCCACCTGTTGCGCCCTCCCTCTGCAATTCGTTCCCCGCATACATGATCGCCGACATGCAAAAGGTCTTCTTTTTACCAACGGATTTCCAGTTCCGCGTTGACGCTTCCAGGCCGCGTCTATTCGAATCCCAACCGGTTCATGCGTCGGCTACACTCTGTTAATAACACTGCATTATCGAGACAGCGCCCCTATGACGATCTGGCAATGAATTCCAAGAGTAGGGTAAATCTGCAGTGCCGCTCCGCTCTGTGACATGAGTAGCCTCGGTTACAAATTTGGAATAAAAGCCAAAACAACCTTGCAGTTGCAGTTACACTCCCCGCCAGCAGGGGGTGCTGCAGCCCCCGCCGCACCCCCAGTTGCCGCGTCCCTGACTGCTTAGTACAGGCAAATGGGGTTCCTATTGAATGTATTGTAAACTGTGTTTTGGGACCTGTTCTCTCTTCTTTTCAAGTCGACTCCTAGACTCCTTCATAACGCGGGACCTCTTTAGAGATGTCTTTATTCGGCATGGACATGGGACATGCAATGGGCGGCACACACACACACAGGAATACACACACATTGTCTTTCTCAGGGTCGCCGATGCGATTGAGCTCTGCGGTTAACCCATCCCGTCATCCTTCCCCCCAAGGGCAGCCGGGAGCAGACAGGGCATCGGCGAGGTACCGCGCCCGGGGACCAATCCAAGTGCTCCTGCCCATCTTCGTCAAGGACGTGACAGCGATCTGTTGTGCATGTTTTTCCATTGGGTTTCTCGTATCGGGGGTGGGGGACCCATGCGAGCACGGGGAGAACATGCAAACTCCACACAGAAAGGCCTGGGAGATACCCCACCTGAGTAACTGGCATCGCGGAAACCTGGTCCCCAAGATGGAATCGAACCCTGGACCTTCTTGTGAGGCGACAGTGTTAACCACTACACCACCGTGCCGCCTTCATGCGTTCTCATGTGCGTCTTCAGATCGATCTTCCTAATGTACGCTTTCCCACAAACTGAACAACTAAATGGTTTCTCTCCTGTATGTGTTATTGTGTGCGTCTTCAGATGTTTAAGTTTACGTTTATTTGGATCCCCATTAGCCACAGCAGTGCTGGGGCTATTCTTCCTGGGGTCCATAACACGTAAAATACAGTTACAGACTTATACACTCACAACATTCACATGTCATACAGACAATTAAAACAACAATAAAAACCCTAATCAAATTCATAATACAATACAACAATATATACGCCTTATGAATTCATAATACAATACAATAATACCTACTCATAATTAATTCATAATACAATACAGCATAATATACTATTTAGCTTTTACATACATTATCTATTTTCATATCAGCCAATTATACAATCTTTTAATAATATATCCCTATCAGACACATGCCTTTTCATCTATATATACCTATCCTATATGTGCCTTCATACTGAACCCTTTTCCACAAACTGAACTACTAAATGGTTTCTCTCCAGTATGAGTCATCATGTGTCTCTTCAGAGCTCCCTTCCTACTGAACCCCTTTCCACAAACTGAACAACTAAAAGGTTTCTCTCCAGTATGGGTTTTCATGTGTCTCGCCAGATTTATTTTCTCATAGAACCCTTTCCCACAAACTGAACAACTAAATTGTATCTATTGAGTATGAGTTATCATGTGTCTCTTCAGATGTGCCTTCATACTGAACCCTTTCCCACAAACTGAACAACTAAACGGTTTCTCTCCAGTGTGGGTTTTCATGTGTCTCGCCAGCTTTTGTTTCTCATAGAACCCTTTCCCACAAACTGAACAACTAAATGGTTTCTCTCCAGTATGAATTCTCGTGTGTATCTTCAGATGTGCCTTCATACTGAACCCTTTTCCACAAACTGAACAACCAAATGGTTTCTCTCCAGTATGAGTTATCATGTGTAACTTCAGATGTGCCTTCATACTGAACCCTTTTCCACAAACTGAACAACTAAATGGTTTCTCTCCAGTATGAGTTATCATGTGTGTCTTCAGATGTCCCTTCATACTGAACCCCTTTGCACAAACTGAACAACGAAATGGTTTCTCTCCAGTATGAGTTTTCATGTGTATCTTCAGATGTGCCTTCCTACTGAACCCTTTTCCACAAACTGAACAACTAAATTGTTTCTCTCCTGTATGCGTTATCATGTGTGTCTTCAGATTTCCCTTCATACTGAACCCCTTTGCACAAACTGAACAACCAAATGGTTTCTCTCCAGTATGAGTTTTCATGTGTATCTTCAGATGTGCCTTCCTACTGAACCCTTTTCCACAAACTGAACAACCAAATGGTTTCTCTCCAGTATGAGTTCTCAGGTGTCTGTTCAGGTGTCCTTTCTTATAGAACTCTTTCCCACAAACTGAACAACTCAATTGTTTCTCTCCTGTATGCGTTCCCATGCGTGTCTTCAGATCTCCCCTCTTGGTGGACCCAGGACTACTGTTAGACACATTCTTTATTTTCGGTGTCTTCTTTTGCTTCAGAGTCATCAAACCTGGTCCCCCACTCTCCTTCCATCCATCACTGTCATCAGTCTCACAGTCTGAAGAGATGAGCTCTCCTGTATGCGTTCCCATGCGTGTCTTCAGATCTCCCTTCTTGGTGGACCCAGGACTACTGTTAGACACATTCTTTATTTTCTGTGTCTTCTTTTGCTTCAGAGTCATCAAACCTGGTCCCCCACTCTCCTTCCATTCATCACTGTCATCAGTCTCACAGTCTGAAGAGATGAGCTGGCCACCTCTAGTTGGTTCTAATTCACCAGCTGGATTTAAGTTACTGGCTGCCTCTGATCCTCCACAGTCCTCTCCATCAGGTTCTGTTTTCATCTGTTCAGTTGGGGTGCTGGGTAAAGAGGAAGCTTCTCTGTTTTTCTCCCTCTGGGTTTGAAGAGGCTGGAAGGGCAGATCGTTCTCTTCATCTTCACATTTCACTGGGTGTTCTGTGATCATGGAGCGATCAGCTTCTTCCAGCCCTTGATGTAGTTCATATTTAATCTGAAGGAACTCTAGGTCCTGGGTTTGACTGAGTTGCGAGGACACAGTATTCTCACCATCGTTTTCATATTTCACAGGGTGTAAGGTCATCTTGGAGCTATCTGCCGCGTCTAGATCTTGAAATAGTTCCTCCTGTTCTTCTTTAATCTGTAGGGACTCTGGGTCCTGGGTTTGGTTAAACCGTGAGGAATGTGGTTTCTCTTCATCATGTTCACTCTTCACAGAGACAGGGTTGAATGTGAACTTAATGATATCAGCCTCCTCCAGACCTTGAAGCTGCTCTCCCTCCTGACTGCTCCAGAGTTCCTCCTGTTCCTCTTTAATCTGTTGGGGCTCTGGCTCCTCCTGGCCCAGACTGGGGCTCCTCTCCTGCTGCTCAGGGGGAACCTCCTCACCACAGATAAACAGATGTAAGGCAAGGGAGTCTATAAAGAAGGGCATATGATAATTTAGTTAGGACAGCCGAAACACGACCAATCTTTCGCCGTCTACTAAAAACACACTTCTTCAATCAATATCTGAAATGAAAAAAAAAAGAAAATAAAAAGAAAAAAAAATATATATATATATATATATATATCTTCGTTCTTACCATCTTCTACCATCATGCACTCTTTCTTTAATCTTAATTAAAGTACGGCACTAATTAATCTTCCTTGTCTATATTACTACCTACTATACTAATGTGTCTCTCTCTACTACTATGCACTCAACACTGCAGCACCCAAGTTTCAACACTGTTTTATGAACATTGTTACTCAGCTGAAAGAGTTGTACCCTTCCTGCTGACTTGTCGTACAGAACTTAATTTAGTGTCAGCTAAATTACTAAATGTAAATGCAAATAATTTAATGATCAATATGTCATTCTCAGCAGCTATAGAAGGTAATATTGTGTGAAAACTAGACCGTTAAAACAATTACTCCACAACAATAAAAAGATAGTAATTTAATAGCATGGTAATCGACCATGGATCTACCGCTACGGACGACCCCTGGTGGAATATGCCGGTTGGGCAAACAAAACCGCTGAATAAGTTTCACGCCACGCAGGGGCTAGCAGCAACAACAACAACAGGACGTTTTATTCTTGTTCTTATTAACCTCTTAACCTATTAAGCCTGATGGGTCCAGTACCAGACCCACAATGACATCACGCCATAAATCCATCTCTACAGACTATATGAATTAATATATTTTTTTTTTGATAAAATATTTAGCCAAGAGTAAAGACCCTAACCCTGTCAAAACAGCAGTCAAAGTGTATATTTTCAGCAATACGTTTGTTCACCAATAGTTGAAAGTCTTATTAGTGAAAGGGCGGAGCTAGAGACGGCATGGAGTAAGACGTGTTTCAGAGCAGCTCCACACAAACTTTGTAAAACATACCTTTTTACCCTACAGTCTTTGTTTTGTTTTAGTTTTTTGTTGGGAATAGGACAACACTATCTCAGTCCCCTCTCCCCCTCCCCCACTAATCTCTTGTCACATATACCAGCCCCACCCCTTCCCTACACAAACACAAACAAACCCTCAACCCCAAGAAGAGCGACAACAACAGATCAGCGCAACTTGCGCTCTGGAGAGAGAGGCGCACGTTCATTCTCTTGCGTACAGTACACCTTTATCCCTTCTGTCTCAGAAATCCAACTCAAGTAAGATGTCATTCTTTTCAGAATTTCACTGGCTACACAATTGGCCAATTTACTTTCAGAATGCAATCGACAGGCGAAAGGTATTTATAATTAGTAAATATGCATATTGTCAATTCAAAATTAACCCACGTTTATTTCCTGTCAGTTATTGCATTAGCAAACATTGCAACAGGAAATAAACTTGGGACTCTTTTATGTTTTAATGTTTATGTTGTTTATGTTGTCAAGTTGTCTATAAATGGCTTTTAAATAAACAGGTAAATCCCCACCCAGGGAACTGTCACATTTAGCCTACAGGCAGTCAGCTGTCATAATGAATTTAGTCAACGTCCTCTTGTAGATTGGACTGATAATTGCTCCACTTTTCACAGTTTGTCAAATATTGGTGGAGTTAGACAATGTTTTACCCGGCACTATTTCCTACACATAATTTTGCCTATATGGTACATTGCATTTATATTCGGAATAGGGAATGTGCGAGGGACCATGTGATGCAAATCACCAGTTCAAGTGACACTCGTTAACAATCATGAATGAGAAATGCTCTGAAATCCAGAAGATTAACGGGAGAAATGTTTGCAGGTTTAGCCAACTAGCTCCATACTGATCATACAGATACACATTGGGCCTCATTCACCAATACTCTCTTATATATTTTTCTTATGCATTTTGTCTGTTAAGAGAAAAATAAGAAAAGCCACCGCCACATTCATCAACCCGTTCTTAACTCATCGGACGCCACTCACGAATAAAGTCGGGTTAACTCGCCAACGCTGGAGCGCCAAACCAGAGAAAAGTTGGGTTTTCTATCGTTATTTCTTTTATTCGATATTCCCATTCATAATCCATCGAGGGAGCCTGTGTTATCATTGGGAATGAGTCTGAGATCACAAACGTCCAATACCGCCGCCTGCTGCCTTGCAGTCGATATTGCACATCCTTTGAAACTCTCTATCTTAGGCTGTGCGTCGATCTAAAGTGTCCGGGCGGAGTTTTCCTTGTCGGGCAGGACAAACGTTTATAACGCATGGATTGAGGAGAATCAAGCACTCCTGGTTCATGTTCTTTGGTGGATTATGTTGGCAACACGATCGACATCAATACTTGGAATGGCGATCAGATCATTAGAATATTTTTTTTTTTTATCCACTTTTTCTCCCATTTTCTATATTTTCTCCCATCCCAATTTCGTATCATCCAATTCAACCCTCCCCTGTCACGAACGCTGTTTCTTGCCTCCCACAAGCCGGCTGCAATGTGGACTAAGTCATACACAGCACAAGTCCCCTCCGGTACTTGAGGTAACAGCAGTCGCATCTTTTCACCTGCGCAGCTCGATCTCTCAGTGGCGAGGAGTAACGCGTGGGAGGCTCACGCTGCCCCCGACACTTCCTAATTCTACTGCGCAGGCGCACCAACCGACCTGTAGGAGTCGCTGTCCACAACGCCCGATCCCCACCCATCAGTTTCCCACCCCCTAATACGGCCAATGTGTATTAGTATGAACGACCAGCTAAACTGAAAGCCCAGCGTCTCCGCATTCGTGGCGAGAGCCTTGCCCACTACGCCACGTAGCCGCCCCTGGAATATTCTTTTTGGAGTACATCCTAGTCAAGGTAAGGGCTATAGGGAGGTGTAGTCTGACGTCACTGGTTGTTCCACCCGTATAGGGATTTATCATTTGGAAATGGATTATCGGCTATTGTAACAATTCTGCCGCATGGAAATGGAAAAGCTTTACATTTTTGCACAAAATGAGTTCCCTACTATCACTAACATTGTTTAAGCATTTTTGGTTGAAATAAAATGTGGCGATTTTTTTTAATGATTCATTGCCAATATTTTCATGTTGAGCTATAGATTGTGGATGAATAAGCACAGAAATGTACACCATGCCAATGTTAATGCTTTATTTGTTTTAAACTAGACGATTTAGAAATGGGCAATGGGAAATACATTGCGTTGGACAAAATCTGTTCTTATATCGCTTCGTGAATGAGGCCCATTGACTTTCAAGAATCTGCACCATTTGTGCAGGTAAATTCATAACCTCACATCTAGAGACCTAAAAAGATCTACATTGTCTTCAATCAGCAAGTCTTCAATCTCTGGACCTAAAGATTTCCCTATGGATTTATTCCTGACTGTATTCGGCCAGGAACCAGCCATATACAGGAGGGTATACCGGCTAGTAGGGGTGGACGGTATAAACGGTATACGGTATAAACGGTATGAATTTGCTCTACGGTATGGATTTTGAGTATACCGTGTAACCGGTAGTGCAGCTCTAAAATAGCAATGACGTCATGTAACCACAGCGCGACTATTTCACTGGCATTTGCCCCTAAAAATAGATAGAATTAGTCATAGATAATAGATATGTGCGAACTGGAAAAAGTTATTTAGGAGGCTTCGCGCAGTGGGCGTGCCAGCCCCTACCGCACGCATGTAAACACGGGTCTAGTAGTCTAGTGGGACGGGACACGGGAGCTGTCGGCGTCTCCCTGAGCTAACGTTAGCTTAGCTACCGTTACAAAATGACCCAGTCAACTATTCACTTTTAGTTTAATACATGATGGGGCATTGTCTAACCGAACGGTATCTAGTCGGCCAGCTACCGATAGCTCCTGACATCAACAAACGCCCCACAAAGTCTAGTACTAGAGACGTGTATGCTACCTGTTAGCTCACGTTAACACAAGTTAGTTCACCGTTCAAAACGAAATGTCCCATTGAACTAAATAATTCACTGAGGCGTTGTATTAACGTTATATATGCAGTAGCTACAGATAGCTCATGATATCAATGTCTTATAACACTGATTCGATGCGTATTCGAGCTGAGGGCTTGCTAACGTTATAATACCAATACAATAGGGTCCAGGTGCAGCGCCGGAGAATCCTGGCCGTAGCTCTGCTCGAGGCTACTCGAGTATAGGTCCAGGTGCAGCTCCGGAGAATTCTGGCCGTAGCTGGAGGCTACTAGAGTACACACAGACAGTGGAGCTTGTTGCGTGGTGGCGATGTCTCGCAGATAATACCAGTACAAGTCTAATTATATAATATATATATTTTATAAAAAAAAAAAAATGATATAAAATAAAAAAATTTTTTTTATCAAAAACGATGATACCGTGATATATACCGTTACCGTCTATGCTTCAAATTATACCGTGATATAAATTTTAGACCATACCGTCCACCCCTACCGGCTAGTGCAAGACAGTCAGAGCTATTCTCTTTATAAAGAGTAATTAAACACATGGCCATTTAGCTTATTTTCCATCTATCAGACTCTTCAAGAATGTATGTGAAAATACCCCACTTTGTAAACAAAATCACAGATTGGGATTTTATGGAAAGAAAGAGGAGGGAAAGCTGTGGACACAGAGGCATACAACTATGCTGCAAAAGAGGAAGGACAACAAGAGAAAAGAAAGACAAGAAAAGGAAAAGTAACATACTGGTATCCTGATGGTCTGTGGGCTCCTCCTTTAGCCCAGTTGAAGAATCCATGGGTGGGTCCAGCGTGTCCTGGGCCTCTTCTTTTTTAATCATCAGTAGGTCGCTGGGTGGATCTGGGGCAGAGGGAGACACAACTACATGTTTACAGTGGCATGATTTGCCCACTTTCTGAGTACAACCGTGAGTGAAGCGCTGGCCAGGGGGTATTGCAATCACTCCTGTCTGTCTGTGTCAGCTATAACTCCTACAATTCGGATCTAATTTGGATTAAACAGGATAATTACGTATGTTAAACACCTTTAATTCAGGCCTGCAAAGTGGTGTTTAGTTTAATTTGTATCTACCTTATACAGATCTTTTTCAAGTTTTAAAGGGGACCTGCATTGCTATTACTAGCACTATTTGGGCAACTTTACACAATTCCTGTGAGTCTATGGAAGACATCTGTAAGGTTTATTTAAAAAAAATCATTGTTTTATATTTCTAATGGAGTACTCAAAAGCATCATTTTCCAGCCTCAAGATTTCAGCCTGTTATTGGCTGGGCTCTGCCCATAAGCACTTTCAGTGACAGTCATCCACACCGTCTGCGAGTGGCAGAGAGAGAAAGTGAGAGAGAGAGAGAGAGAGAGAGAGAGAGAGAGAGAGAGAGAGAGAGAGAGAGAGAGAGAGAGAGAGAGAGAAAGCACTGTGTAAACACAGCTGCGTGCGAGATACGCAGGTCCCCTTCTCTTTCTCTCTCTCCCTCTCCCGTTTGAGGAAGTCTTCCACTGTGCCGCGCACTGCCTACAGCTATAGACAGGGCATTAGTTTCATGCTCCCGAATTGAAAGAGATAGAGAGGGGGAGAGAGAGAGACAGACCGAGAGACAACAGCGCGACGCGCGTGTGTGTATGTGTGCTATGTCGCAAGGGTCTATCTGATTCTCCCCCTCTCTCTCACTTGCTCTGTCAAACCCTGTTTGGTGCGCTACAACCACAGAGCCACTCGGATCACTATCCACTCCATCCTCACCACGTGATGTCACCATGCGAGTCAAATCAGAACGACCTGAATAAAATGGAGCAGGAAATGAATGACCTGAATGACGGCAATCCGCCAATATGGTATTTAGAGACACAAACACATTGATACTAACTCATATTACTAATTTACTATAATACAATGCTAGACACTGAAAAAATACATTTATAATGCATGTCACCTTTAATACTCTTATAACATGAGTCAACAAATGCTTGCTTTATGCAGCCATTTAACACAAAATGATGACCCTCATGCATTGCAAATGTGCATACAATTCAAAACAGAGTGATGCACAAAATAACTTAAAGGGGAACTATCTTATAAATGGCCTTTTTGAGTGTTTAGCATTGTTTCCTAGCTATGTGAACTTATATTAATATGATCTATGTCTCAAAATTCTCATATTGGCGCATTCTTCCAATTCTCCTCTCACAATATTCACCCTCACTGAACTGAGTCATTTGAAAATGTGCGCGATATGTGATGTCAGAGAGACACCGCTGCATGTTAATGTTCAGGCGGCGGGACCCGGCGCAGTGGTTTAGGAGCCCAGGCTCAAAACGACTCGAGATCTTGAGGTAGAAAAATGCTGTTTTTGAGGACTTGATTAGAAATACAAAACAATGAATAAAAAATATATATATATTACAGAGGTGTTCCATAGACTCACAGGAATTGTGTAAAAGTGCCCAAATAGTGAAAGAAATAGTAAAATAGTTCCCCTTTAAAAGAAAATAATAATTTAAAACAATGAATAAAGTGTGCATGAAATAATAGGGGAAAGAAAACGTTAGGAACATTCACCCACACAAGGGCTGAGGACTCACATACCCGACAGCTCTCTTTCTCTCTTGCCCCTTCCTCATCTCTCTCACCCCCCCTCTCTCTCTCTCTATCTCTCGCACACACACACACACACACACACACACACACACACACACAGTGAGATCAGACGGGCAAATCAGCTGCCGCCTCTAGCCTCATCGAGATAGGCTAAGAACGGGTCCCAGATTTTTGAAAACCTTTTAAGTGAATCGGTTCTCAGGAACCTTAGTCTCTCCATCCGTATAACAGAGGTCATGTCCGCCATCCACAGTTGGAAAGAAGGTGCTGAGGAGGACTTCCACTCCTTCAGAATTTGTTTTTTTTAGCAACCTTTGTCCCCAGTGTCAAAGATTGTTGCACAGCTGTAGGAAAGCTCAGCGAGGACTCAGAGCAGCCGAAGATGGCAAGCTCTGCCCCCGGCTGTAGAGTTATCTTGTAGGCCTTAGAGTACCAGTCAAATATTTTGACCCAGAATCCTGTTAGTGAAGGGCAAAACCAGAAGGCATGAGAAAGTGTACCCTCTGATACCTGGCACCTGTCACACAGTGGTGAAACAGAGGGGTAGATCTTGTGCAATCTATGCTTGGAGTAGTGGAGATGATGCACAACTTTAAATTGGATCTTGGAGTGGGGAGAGCTCAGCAATATATCAAAGAAAGAATGTTCAATTGGGAGCTCTTCGAAAGCCTGAACTTTGGATCTAAAATAATTTCTGACTTGTAAAAATCTGAGCCAGTTGGTGCCGGGCAACTCAAACTTCCTCTTTAGTAGATCGAAGGATGCAAAGTAGGGCTGACCCCTATTAGTCGATTAGTCGACTAATCGGTCTAAAGGAGCCGCAGTCGACTGCCAACCAAAAAGAAAATTATAATTTTAATTTTTTTTTGTTCATATCGATACTCTTATTTTGAAAATCCTGTGCAGGTCTCATTTCCGCCCCAAGCGCAGCTCCAGTCATAATATCTATGGCTCCGGGGGGGGGGGGGGGGGGCGGAGCTAGGCGATCATGGAGTAGACGTGTTTCACGTGAGCTCCCTTCTACCGTGCGAAATATACGTTTCTCCCCATTAGTCTTTATTTTATTTGTATTTGTTTTTTGTCTGCTTGTTGAGTCGTCGAGTTTCAACTACTGTCGTTGACTTTTTTCAACTTTCTGCGATGTCGGTGGTGGAGACCAGATCCATGAGCGCCCCAGCCAGCAAACTGCCACCGGGCCTGACCGCGCCGCCGCCCGGTATCGGTGAGATAAGCGAAGCTGTGCTCTCGGTCATGACCAAGCTCCATGCAGACTTTGAGACAGGCTTCGCTGAAACACAAAGAAAAGTGCTGGCGGATTTTTGTGATAACCTTCATCGAGAGATATCAGAGGAAATTAGGTTGGCGGTCGTCCCGTTGAAAGACAAGATGGAGTCGCTGCACGTTGTCTCCTCGGCTAATGCTAACGAACTAGCCACGCTAACGACAGAGGTCTCATTACAAGGCGAAAGGATGGCGGGTCTGGAGACCTCCCTGCTGGCTAGGCAGGCTGAAGTTGCCAAACTACAGTCGGTAATTGTGGAAATGCAGTCCCGGGAGAGACGCTACAACATCAGGATTGTTGGAGTACCGGAGGGCAACGAGGGAGGCCGTCTCTCTGAGACCATGCCGGAATTGCTGCAAGAAATACTGGGGAAAGATGTCCTCCCCACCCCTCCCGTATGTGAGTTGGCCTACAGAGCGGGCAGGACCAGTCCTGGCGTGAACAAAGAGCCGAGGCCCATCATTGTCAAGCTGAACAGGCTTCAGCAGAGGGAACTCATCATGCGGTCGGCCCGTGCCAGAAGGGGTAATCTAAGGCTTGGCGATCACAAAGTGGCCATTTTCGAAGATTTTACGCCGGAGGTTCAAGCACAGAGAGGCGAATACAAAGTGGTCATGTCCGGGCTATGGAAAATAGGCCTGAGGCCCACGCTATTCGCTCCCGCGAAATTATCTGTGCTGGGTAAGGACGATGGTCGGCGTTCATTTTGGTCGTTGGCTAAAGCAAAGGAATATCTCGAGGGGATAGCCGAGACTGTAGCTTGATATCTATGTCGGGTGAGTGACTTGGCGTTGTGGGCCTGAATACATTGATAGGGCCGACTACTCACAAATGCTTGCTGTCATGCCCAGACATGCTAACTGTCCACTGCCCATTCAAACTAGCGGGGCTTCCCAATGACTTCTGTTACTTGCTAATGCTGTCCTCATGGTCGTACTTGTGTATCGCCTCTATGAAAGCTAGCGAGCTAGCTGAACAATGTACATAACAGACTCTAACATGCTATCCGGATTCATCACTAGCTTACGCGCTAGCCTCGGGCTAGCTAGCGGGCTGTGTCTATCATCTGCGCCGAGGCATTCGAGACCCGTTAATATTTACGTATTTTGGTTGTTGTTGCTGTTTAAGTGACATCGGTTTGCACAATTCAACGGTGATCGGGTCCTTAACTAACTTCTTGTATGCTTTTATTTTTATATCCAGGCTGTTTTGAGCTTTGGGCTCCAGTAGGAGAAGATCGGTTGAATATATATATATACAATATATGATAACAGGTTGTGTCAGGTATTGCTTATTACTATCCCCGGGTTAATGAAGGTGTTTAATTCTATTCTTACATAGGTTATGTCATTCCAGCCGTTGTGCCTGATCAGAGGGGCTGTTACATGTGTGCACTTTGACCATAACCCCCTTTTTTCCCTTTCTTCTTATTGTCGTTGTTTAAATGACATCTGTTTGCGCAATTTACCTGTGATCCGATCCTGCCTTAGACTATCTGCTGGTATGCTTTAATTTAATTTTGTTTTGAATTTTCCTTTATCCATTTATGCTATAACATTGCGACATTAATACGCAGACTCGGAAGTAGATGGTTTCAGGGTTGATGTTGAGTTATTATATAATAATGGCTATTTTTCCATTATAGTTGTCTCATGTTAGGGCCATATCTTTATTGAATTTAATTTTTATTTTTATTTGTGTTTATTGGACTAGTGGGGGTTTAATCAGGGGTTTATCTAGAGGGGGGTCGGAGTGGAGAGCGTCTTATTGGATCCATGACTCCAGTGGGAAATGATAGGAAGATGACCATCCTTAGTGGATGGGGCATAGGGAGGGGATTGGAGAGTGGGTATAGGAGGGTTTATAATAGGACGGGTGGGTTAGGGTTTAGAGTAGAAGGAGGGGGGGTTGTAACTGGGGTGGTATTTTTATATGTTTTATGTACTGTTGTCTTATATGTGTGTAATTGTTCCTCCTCTGAACTCCTGGGATTGACCGTCTGGGCCCGCCTGGATCAACGCCTCTGTACTCAGCCTGGCTGCACTGGTATGTTCTCTACGAACAAACTCGACCATGGCTAAATTGAATATTTTAATTTGGAACGCGGGGGGTCTTAACGCCCCACACAAGCGTGCCAGTGTCCTTTGGTTATTGAAGAGAAGAAATATTGACATTGCTCTCCTTAGTGAGACGCATTTATTGGTGGGTGATGTGTCAAGGCTAGCAAATCGACAATATCACGTTATCTCCTCATCATCAGCCGATGATAAGACGAAAGGAGTCGTCATAGTTACAAGACGTAACCTTGATATCAAAGTCCTGGATGTGTGGTCGGACACGGAGGGAAGGATTACTATAGCAAAAGTTGAGTTCTCTCATAGGAAGATGGCATTAATAGCATTGTATGCTCCTAACACGTTTGATTCAGCGTTCTATAATACAATCACGAAGAATATGTTGGAACTTACTGGATACGCTCTCATTGTGGGTGGCGACTTTAATGCGTGCTGGGATGCGGAGATGGATAGGTCCGGGTCCTCTGAAACAAGCGACCAAAAACGGTCCTCTAAGGCCCTCAGGATGTGGGCCCAGGACACAGGGCTTGCAGACCTATGGCGCTTATCCAATCCCACCCTCAAGGATTACTCTCACCTGTCTGCCAGACACAAAACCTTCTCTCAAATAGACTATGCATTCGCATCCCCTAATATGTTTGATAGTTTTGACGTCTCATTGGTTCCCCTGGCTCTCTCGGACCACAAGGGGATTTTCCTTGTGGCAACCTTTGGCAGGCTCTCCACGAGAGCTCCCAGGTGGCGTTTTAACTCAACCTTATTAAAGAACGATGATTTCTGTTCTGAGTTCAGGAGTAAACTAGCTGAATTCTTGCAGATAAATGTTGGCACGGTCGATGACCCCAGGGTCCTATGGAACGCATTGAAAGGATTTATCAGGGGTCATGTCACACTTTTCGCCTCCAATTTGAGTAAATCCCGGTCAAAAAAACTAGAAGGACTGGAAACATTATATGTGGACCTATACGCATCTTTGCAAACTAACTATAGTGAACGACTAAACACACAACGTAAGATAGTCAAGAAGGAAATAAACTCCATACTTAAACAACAGTCTGAGTTCTTGATACATAGGACAAGGCAAAATTACTACTTTCACGGCTCCAGGCCTAGCCATCTATTGGCAATGAAAATACGCTCGAATGATCATTTCTCGGATATCCCCTCGATCAAGACGCGACAGGGTACAATCACTACTGATTCGAAAAAGATCAACGACACTTTTAAAGAGTTTTACTCAGTTATATAGCTCAGAGGTTAATCTCGACGACTCTAAATTTGAATCGTTCATTGGCGGGCTTGAGATACCCCACATTTCTGAGGAAGAGGCTAAGGAACTGGGGAAACCGATCACTAAGGGACTAAGGGAGACGATTGCTGAAATGCGGAGGGGTAAGGCACCAGGCTGGGATGGTATTCCACCCGAGGTGTATTTAGCTTTCTGGGACCAACTGGGTCCATTGATGCTCGATATGATCAATTACGCTATCGAACAAGGGGAGTTCTCAAGAGATGTCAACATGGCGTTGATTTCTTTACTTCTCAAGAAGGACAAAGATCCCAATGATTGTGGTAGCTATAGGCCCTTGAGTCTTCTCGGGGCCGATTTAAAAGTGTTTGCCAAGGTGCTGGCCCGCCGCCTGCAGAGATTTATGACGGTATTGGTACACTGCGATCAAACTGGTTTTATCCCGGGGCGCCTGGCTGCAGATAATCTTAGGAGGCTGTTGCATGTAGTCGATAACAGTAAAGACAATACAGCTCCGTCCACTGTTCTGTCTTTGGATGCCATGAAGGCGTTTGACAGACTAGAATGGTCATACCTGTGGAAGGTACTTGAGGTCATGGGTCTTGGAAAGAATTTTATTCATATGATTAAAGTCCTGTATGCCTCGCCGTCGGCAATGATACTGACAGGCAAAAACTGTTCCACACTTTTCCCAGTCTCCAGATCTTCTAGACAGGGTTGTCCTCTGAGCCCAGGACTATTCGCGCTTTCCCTCGAACCATTGGCCCAATTTATTAGGCAATCGGAGGACATCGTCCCCATAATGATCAATAATACACCACACAAAATTGCTCTCTATGCGGATAACCTACTGATTTTTATGGATGACCCTTCCCGGTCGGCCACAAAATTATTGGGAATAATCGACGACTTTGGTAAACGACCACCCTTAGGCATGGTTTATTGTTCACAAACCACTCCTGCGCGTGATGTAATGCTTAAATACGCCAGGATCTAGACAGATGGTCGTCCCTTCCTAACTCCTTACAAGCCCGAGCTTCCATAATCAAAATGAACGTCCTGCCTAGGATAAATTTTGTTAGCTCAATGCTCCCCCTGCCCCCTCCAATAGACCACTGGCGCAAGGTACAATCGATGGTATCTAAGTTTATCTGGAATAACAAACGCCCGAGAATCAAAAGAGATACTACTCAACGTAGGAAACAAGATGGGGGCCTCGCAATCCCTGATTTTAAGCTTTATTTCTGGTCCTTTTCACTGAGACCTCTGATGTGCTGGCTAGACCCTGTAGATGTTGTATCTTGGCGCTGCTTAGAGGCGGCGGCGGTCTCACCGCTAAGATTGCAGGATGTGGTGTACTCCACTGTCTCTATTTCGAAATGCCGGCTGAGGTATGGACCGATCATAACTCACGTGATCCAAACGTGGCGTAATGTACAGAAGTCGTGTGGGGTTAAATGCCCATGGCACCTGGACTCTCCAATTTTTAATAACCAGCAATTACTTGTTGGGCACAAGCCGGTTAATATTCCTCAATGGCAGAGGAGGGGAGTTCATACTCTGGAGGATATTTATGATAAGAACGGCCTCCGTGCGTTTCAGGACTTAAGAGAATTTTATGATCTTCCCGGCGAGTCCTTCTTTCTTTACCTTCAACTAAGGTCAGCGCTGAGGGCGCATGGCGTGCTGTGGGCTCAAGCTTTGCAACCACACCCCTTCCTCAGGCTCATAGTGGACAGGACGACCTCCAGAGGGTTTGTCTCAGACTTTTATACGCTCTTAATTCAGTCCATGTATAAAAATGTATCATTGGATACAATCTGGCGTGTGGATATCCCGGAGTTGGACCCCGAGTTTGACTGGGATGATGTTTGGGCAAATGTGGCATTATCTTCCCGCAACCCCAATCACCAGCAAATTAATTTTAATTATATTCATAGGACCTATCTTACACCTAGGAAGCTATTTGCTATGGGACTGATAACCGACTCTCGGTGCACTTTGTGCTCTCAAAAGGCCACTGGCACTTATATGCATTCTGGAGGTCAATAGCGGACAAACTTTCTGATCTGTGTGGCTTAACTATCCCATTCACAGCTGTTACGCTACTCCTGAACGATATAACAACACTACCCGCGTCCGTACAACTGAAAAGGGTTGTCCTAGCGGGCGTCACAGCGGCGAAGAGGCTAATAGCAATGAGATGGAAGGAGCCGGAGAAGCTCACAGTGATTAACTGGTCCCTAACACTGTTGGATGTGATTTATCTTGAGATATCCACGGCGCGGGTGATTGGGGTAGGGCAGGCTGGGATTGACCTGTGGTTCGCAGCAGCTGAGAAGGTCAGGACCGCTGTGTGCGGCTGAGCGGGGTTGGGGTGCTTGTTCGGGGGAGTCCGGCGGTCTTATGGGAGGGGGAGGAGGAAATGTCTTGTATGTCTTGTCTTTTGTTATGTCTTGAATTTAACTGGGGATTTATTGGGGGGCAGCTCTTTAGCTATTTCTTCACTATTTGGTCATTTATTAGATAGCCCCCCTTGAAACCTTGAAATTTTGAAATTTAAAATTTAAAAAGGTTGAACTCTATTTTCTTTTCTTTTTGTCTTTATAATTTATAAATTGTTATTTCTGTATTATTATTGTTTTTGTTATTTTCCTGTGAAGTTCTGTGTATTGTGATTGTGGTTAATGTGTTGTCTTGTTTCATGTAATTAATAATAAAAAAAGAATTTGATCCAAAAAAAAATATCTATGGCTCCGGCAGCTAGCAACGTTCGGTTCATATGATACTCTTATTTTGAAAAAACCTGTGGCAACTCCGCGAGTCATATCCGCCCAGTCCGTGTTGTCTGCTGGCATTAAAGCCGAGCAGGGCTGCCGAGCAGTGGCCCTATTTTGCGAGCCGAAATAAGTCTGTGGTGTTTTTTTTTTCTCACAACGGGTCAAATGCATCTAACACGCGTTGCATCGTCGCCATTCCTTTATGATGATGATTGTGGACTTCAGGAGGTCGGGGGTCAAGGACTACAGCCCCCTCAGCATCGACGGGGCACCGGTTGAGAGAGTCAACAGCTTTAAGTACCTCGGAGCCTACATATCCGAGGACTTGACATGGACCACACACATTAACAGTGTTGTGAAGAAGGCACGACAACGCCTCTACTTCCTCAGGCGCCTAAGGAAGTTCCAAGTCAGCCAGAAGATCCTTAAGAACTTCTACTCATGTACAATAGAGAGCATCTTGACTGGCAACATCACCTCCTGGTTTGGGAATAGCACTGCACAAGACCAAAGCAGACTACAAAGAGTGACACGTTCAGCCGAACGCACAATTGGAGGGGGGCTCCCCACCCTCCAGAACATTTACTACAAGCGTTGCAAGGGCAAGGCTAAGAGAATCATTAAAGACTCCAGTCACCCGAACAACTGCCTCTTTGAACTGCTGCGGTCAGGCAAGCGATACAGGAGTCTCAAGGCGAGCACAGAAAGACTCAGAAGAAGCTTCTATCCCCAGGCCATCAGGCTGCTAAACGAACAATGAATGAACACTACACAACAACAACCACCAAACGCACATAGCACACACATCCACACGCACACACTCACTTTAAACAAACACACTGTAGCACCCACTCCACACACTTATAGCACACACCCACTTTAAACAAACACACTGTAGCACCCACTCCCCACACTTTATATTTATGGATGAAGGATTGCACTACAACTCGTACACCTTACTGTAAATTGTACCTAAAATTGTACCTCATCCCATTTCTGCTTTGCACTAGATAGTACTGTACATTAGTACACTGCATAGTATTGTGTATTGTATATTATATGGTAACTCAGAACATTGTACATATGTCTATACCGAACACTGTGACCTCATTTTCTTCTTCTAAATTCATGCTATATTATGTTATTATGTTATTTGATACTATCTTGTCTAGCACAGTCTCTGGAGCGTAACAGTAAGAAGCATTTTGTATGAAAGTATTCTGTACTTCTGTATGACAACTATTAAAGAACTTGAACTTGAACTTGAACTTGCCCACATCGCCCGAAATGAACGTTACGTTAGCGTAAGCTAACAAGCTAATCCTGATCAGAGGTAGAGCCATGGAGAACAGCAGACAGTGTGGACTGCTATTGTTACTGTTTAAACAGAATGACCCAGTCAACTATTCACTTTTAGTTTAATACATGATGCATTGTCTAACGTTATCTAGCTGGCTAGCTACTGATAGCTGCTGATATCAACAAATGCTCCAGCAATAGTCGAGTGTTCGGTAGCCAACGTTAGCTCACGTTAGCTCTATATGAAATGTCCCATTAAACTAAATAGTTCACTGAGGCGTTGTCTTAACGTTATCTAGCCGGCTAGCAGTAGCTACAGATAGCTCCTGATATCAATGTCTTATAACATTGATTCGATGCGTATTCGAGCCCCTGGCTGAGGGCATGCTGAATGTGATTTGACCAAAGCAGAGTATACAAATAGGGTCCAGCTGCAGTGCCGGAGAATCCTGGCTGTAGCTGGAGGCTACTCGGGTACACACAGACAGTGGAGCTGTTTGCAGATAGCGAGCATTTTGACTTGTTGCATGGTGGCGATGTCTCGCAGATAATACAACTACAAGTATGATTATATAATATATATATTTTATAAAAAAAAATATATATATATATTATTTTTTTAATAAAACCAAAAACTATCTGTATCGGCCGATATGGCTCATAGACGATCGGTGATGGGTATCGGTGGCAAAAAACGTGATCGGGGCATCCCTAACGCTGACTCATTCCTTCAGTCCACTCAAAATTATGCTAATATTCCTTATGTTGTTTATGATATTAATTGAAAATAGCATATGAGAGTATTATATAGTAATAATAACACATGGCGATATACTAAAAAGCTATTTATAATTTTTGGCTGGTAAAAAATCTGCCTGGCTGGTAGTTTTTAAAATCTACCAGCCAAATGACTTTTAAGTAAAAAAGTTAAGTTTGTTCCCTGCTGTGGCTGAATAATGAAGCCAAAGTCGTGTCACGCGCAAGAGCATAATATATTAGGGATGCTCGATATTGGCTTTTTTACCGATACCGATATACCGATATTGTCCAACTCTTAATTTCCGATACCGATATCAACCGATATCAACCGATACCGATATATGCAGGGTTTCCCGCCCCAAAAATGGAATAATTTCAGGTAATTAACATTACATATCTCTTGTTGTGGAATTATGCATACTTTTGACAATAAATAAAATCAGAATTTGTTCTTACTTGCTTGCCTGGGTAAATAAAGGTTATAGAAATGTAAAAAAAATATTATTTTTTAAAAACCGATACCGATATTTTCCGATATCACATTTTAATGCCGATATCGGCCGATAATATCGGTAGGCCGATAATATCGGACATCCCTATAATATATGCTAGGTAATATTACCTACTTCTTATGCCATGCTCAATATTAAAACTTACTGCTCGTCCACCCAACGTAAACAGAGCAGAGATAAGCAATAATGAAGTTGTGTTTTGAACAGAGCAGAGATAAGCAATAATGAAGTCGTGTTTGCAGAGATAAGCAATAATGAAGTCGTGTTTTGAACATTTATGTTGTGTTGATGGAATCACGTTAATATAGAGAGATGAAAACAATACAATACATTATTTCGATTGATATGAATAGCTAGTTATGTTAACACTTTGATTGCCGGAAGACGCTTTTAGGCGTCCTTCCCCGCCATGCTCAAGTTGCCGAAGACGCCGTAACTCGTCTTTGATATCAATATTTCAAAAATCTGTGATCGGATTCATATTTCCCATCCGCTGGCCTGAGACCCACCAAAAAGCCCCACAGAACCCTCTAGCGGCTCAAGAGCGCCATCTGGTGGCCGATCGGCGCAATCGCCAAAGAGGATGTTACATGGACGATGTGCTATTCGCCCATATTACTTCCGGGCACTCGCTATAGGTTCCGGCACTCTAGCTCGTCACAATACATAGCGATCCGTTGGGAATAACTCGATAAACAACATGATTTGGACGTATATACTATTATACAAGCTGGAAATGGACCCGATATTTCTATATCCCATAATAGGAAAATGTCTGTTCCACGCTCATCGCCCAACGGCGCGCGGAAGATACCGTAAGATTCAGCGTTATTTTTGAACGTGTTCGATATAAACTGCTCTGATGATCATATCACCCACACTAGATGAATGATATAACGCTGCCCACGGAATTATAAACGATCCCCCGCCCATCCGGTCATCATCAGATGATACGTAGAAACTTCTAGAAGTACGTCCAATTGAAATTTTTTATCTCGCACAGATTCCTACCAAACTGTATTTCATCATCAATATAATGCATTTGGGGCTATAAATCACGTTCTGGAGAAAGCTGCAGAAAGAGATTAAAACATACTTATACTTTAGACCATATTTTACTATGAATATGTGAATGAAAAAGTTTAACGTTGTTACACAATGAACAATACATATAGGACCTTGAATGGGCCCTAATAATGGCAATCTGGCAATAGAATTTAAAAAGTTATAGCTCTGCAAAGAAGGGGAACTTATCCATGTTAAATAGAGCTGGCAACGGATGGTATATCATGAATTTAGCCTTAGGCAATGTTGTGGAAAATGTGTATACGAGGGTGGAGGTAGGAAAGGGGTTAGTCTTGACTAGTTTAATATAGGTCAACTAGCAGGGCTCAAAGACACTAGGGCGACAGTCTGGCTGATGTTCTTAAAACAGCCTCAAGATAGCAGATGGACATTTCAGTACATCATATCGTGTGCTCTAATCTTGTGTCTTTTCTCTCTTTCATACATACACAGCACACACACACAGACACAGCACACACACACAGACACACACATACACAGCACACACACAGACACAGCACACACACACAGACACACACAGTCACACAGACACACACACACACACACACAGACACACACAGTCGCACAGACATACACACCGACACACACACACATTCCCTGTGTCACAATACACACATACAATACACACACGTCTGTACACAGACGCACACACACAGACACACACACACAATACACACGTCTGTAGACAGACGCACACACACACAGACACACACACACATACACACACACACACACAAACACACACACACACACACACATCTCACTCTCTCTTCGATGTTCTTAATGTTTTACATCATATCGTGTGTGGATATCATATCTTGCTTATCTCTCTTCATGTTCTCTCTCTCTCCGATGTTAAAATCTACGTATCATCTTAATGTACGTCATGTCAGATCTGACATGATGTGATACGTCATCATATCTGTCATGGGGGCAGGACTGAGAGGGGATTTAGGGACAGGCAAAGGGATCCAGGACAGAGTGTTTTTTGTTCAAGCCGTGGTGATCTTCTTTGACCCATAGCTCTTGCTGTTAAAGAACTTCTTTTCTTAAATAAATTACCTATTTGTTACAATTGGAAATATCGTCTCCTGCTGTGTTAAACAACCTTTCCACAACATTTGGTGACCCTTGACCTGTAGACCGCCCTG